>NC_050498.2:4412796-4719112 GCF_012460135.2 Molothrus ater | reverse complement strand
TAAATGTCCCTACACTTAGAAAAGTTTAGCCCAGGAAGATACCTAAGAAAAATCAATTTTTATGGAATTTATACTCAGCGTGTGAATTCTGTTCCAGGAGGCCTTTTAGAGATGGTCATCTCCATGCATTTGTTTGTTTTGCTTCATAACATGAGGCAGGAGTTGTGTCTTGTTTACTGACTATACCTGGCATAGCCACAGGCTAAATTTGCAAGAGAGAGAAAAAAAAGGTGGAGGCATTAATTGTTCATTACAAAGAGCAAAAAATTGTAACTAATCATGGCCCAGCACTGCTGCTAATGCATTTGAAACCTCCCTCCACCCCCCTCCAAACCATATGGGGGTTTAAAATGTAAATACAATTTGTAATTGAGAGCAGCATTTTATTACTTGCTTTTAAGAGGCACAGGACGCCTGTAACCCTCAATATGAAATTTCCGCTGGCTGGAAATAAATTCAGCTCCGTGTTTTGTTTTTATTCCCGCCTGGGAAAGGTAAGGGCCGGTCTGCAAGCGCTCAGGCTCTCACTCAACACCCACGGAGAAGTGGCTGAGAGCTGTGGTTTCCAGTCACACACTGCCTTCCTCACAAGCAGCCACACTGCAGAATAAATCCTCTGAGATGCTGAGAGCTGCTGAGCTACCCCAGCCCAGGCTGGAGGCAGTGGAGCTGCAGGCACCCAGCCCTTGTATTGTATTTGCCCCATGGCAGGAAGGAAAGGTGAATCTGATTCTATGTTCTTAGAAGGTTAATTTATTATTTTAAGATACTGTATTATATTAAAGAATACTATACTAAACTATACTAAAGGAATACTTATAGGAGGCTACAAAGATAATAATGAAAATTCGTGACTCCTTCCAGAGCCCTGATACAGCTTGGCTGTGATTGGCCAATAAGTCAAAACAATTCATATGAAACCAATGAAACAATCACCTGTTGGATAAACAACCTCCAAACACATTCCACATTTGAGCACAACACAGGAGAAGCAAATGAGATAAGAATTTGTTTTCCTTTTTCTCTGAGGCTTCTCAGCTTCCCAGGAGAAAAGCCTGGGCAAAGGGATTTTTCGGAAAATATGACAGTGACACCCTTGCCTGCATTTGTTCTCTCCAGGACTGTGCTGCCCTGCAGGGGCAGGGGTCATTGTGCCCTGCACTGGGCACTGCTGAGGGCACACCTGGAGTGCTGTGTCCAGTTCTGGCCCCTCAGCTTGGGAAGGACCTTGAGACGCTCGAGCGCGTCCAGAGGAGGCAACGAGGCTGGAGAGGGGCTGGGAACACAAACCCTGTGAGGAGCCACTGAGGGAGCTGGGGGTGCTCAGCCTGGAGAAAAGGAGACTCAGGGGTGACCTCATCACTCTACAACTCCCTGAAAGGTGCCTGTGCTCAGCTGGGGTTGGGCTCTCTCTCCAGGCAGCACTGACAGAACCAGAGGACACAGCCTCAGGCTGTGCCAAAGGAAACACAGGTTGGATATTAGGAATAAGTTTTTCACAGAAAGAGAGATAAAGTTCTGGAATGCTCTGCCTGGGGAGGTGCTGGAGTCACCATCCCTGGGGGTGTTTAACAAAGCCTGGATGTGGCACTGGGTGCCAGGGTTTAGTTGAGGTGTTGGGGCTGGGTTGGACTTGATCTTGAAGGTATCTTCCAACCCAGTCATTCTGTGAATTCTGTGAAAAGCAGCTTTCACTGCTGGCTGCAGTTATCCCTCTATCAGCCTTGCAATAGCACCTCAGAAATCAGGTTGTGGGCTTGGGGTCTGTTGTATTGAGCGCTGCACAGCTGTGGGACAAGGAACAAGCTCCTGGCACAGGGAGAGGCAGATGAGAGTGCAAGGCAAGTGACAAGAAAAATACACAGAAAAAGGATGTGAGGCATTTTTCTTCTTCTGTGATGTGGGAGATGTCACAAGGATATATGATTTATAGTTAGATCCTTTAGGGAACCAAACACTCAGGCTGTATTTGACTTAAATTAACCGTAGCAGGATTCCACTTCAAACTTTCAGGATTTTAGCAGGTTTGGGAATGCAAAGTTCTTAAATGGAGATGAAGGGTTTAGAATGGCACCACCAAAGGTGTTACTCGTGGGTACCTCTGTCAGCCTGAAAATAATCCCCTCACACTTCCTGTCCTCTTTTCTGTCAGCTCTATCTCTGGCAAGCAGCATGAAAAGAGATCCTCATAAAGAGCACAATAATCCTGCCCTGCAGGTCCTGCAGGACATTGGCAGGGAAAGCAGAAAAGGAACTTATTCACATTTTGGCTGGAAGGATTGGTGACCTCCACCTGTGCAGAAGTCAGGAAGGTCCAGAAAATTAAAGCACAGTGAGGGTACAGGGATTTAAGCAAAGATGGGGAAAAACCTCTGGATTTTGAGGTAAGCCATTACACCAGCTCATGTACTGGTTGCTCACCTGTAAAAAGGACAGTTCAGGGCAAAGTGGACATTTCCACAAGAACTGTAGGGGAAGGTTTAGGAAACTGTCCAAGCGTGGGTGTTCCGGGGCAGAAGAATTTCACATCTCTGATAGAATTATTAGGGCTTATTTTTCAAGAAGGTGAATCATGCCCCACAGTTCTAGGAAAAATACAGAAAATAATAAAAAAGAACTGAAAGTGAAATATGTACTGCTGTGAATGGCCTAGGCTGCAATAATGCAAGTTTTGAGACCTTGTGAGGTGCCTCATGCCTCACAGGGTTTAACTCTCATATATTCTTCTCTGAGAAATCAAGAAAGTATTAATTGTAAGAGTAAAGGGAAGGCAGCCATGCCAGTGCCTGCCACTTCAGTGAATACAAACTCATTCTGCTACTTCAAGACTTCTCGGCTGAATTAATGTGTAGGACATAATAACAGCCATGCTGAGAGTGAAATATTCCCTCTCTCATTAGAAACCACTTCTATTCTTGTTGAGCTGTATCCTCCCACCTTCATCTGCTCTGGGTTCTATCCAACATTATTTACAATAATTGTATCCACCTTCGCTGTTGGATTTCTCAAAGGAATTGTGGCTAAGAGGGATAAAAGACGTCTACACACTCAGTGGCTTTTTCCTCAAACAAATCAGGAAGTCAAGCATGGTTTACAAGGAGAAAGAGCTACTTGAAGAGCTCTGGGGTGTATTTTTTTTAACCACTTAACGTTGCAGGACACCTCGACATCCTATCTTATACACGAGGAACTAAAATTGTACATTCTGTCAAGTAGATAAGTGAGTTGATTAAAAAATCCCTGAGTATCCAAGAGCTCCCACTGAAATCTCAGGATACATAACACATTCCTTGACCTAAAGACCAGAGTGAGGTAATGTAGGAGTAGTGTACCCAAAGTTTGTCCTTTCTTCCATGATCTGTCAGCTTGCTGGTAAGAAGCAGGCAAACTGTCCAGGACAAACGTGGAGTGATGACTGGATTTGCTAAAGGCAGTTCTTTGCACCTCTATTAGCCTTGAATATTTGTCTGTTTCCTTATATAAAAAATAAAATTATAAACACCAAAAGCAGGATGACATGCAACTGATGCCTCCTTGCACAGAAACTCTTTGCATGTCACACTGACAAACACCAAAATGCAAATGACCTCTCTCTCATCAGTAACCCACATTTATCCACGTGGCTTCCTCCACAAGTGCACAGCTACAGTGGCTGAATGAGTGAAGAGGGGTTGGTCACATATAAACACATGAAACAAGAGATAAAAATAGGGTTTAAACAGACTGTACATTTACCTGCCTCGCTGAAGTGGGCACTCAGCAGGCAAAAGAGTATCTGGATTAATGAGGTTAATGAAAATTGGATTTCCTTGTGCCTGGCATATTTAAGAACCTTAGGTTAGGTTAGGAGTTCACAGCAGACTTGCCTGGGGGACTTTGCTTGCTTCTGTGCTCTCAATAACTGATACATATGTGTGATAAGTGAGTTCTGAAGGGCATCCTTATGTCTGAAAGTGAACACAGAGAATTTCCTGGGTTATTTTGCATTTTCCCTTTCAATACAGCATGAGTTCACTACCTGTCACTAATGAGGGAGAATTACTCACTCACTGTAAGAAAAGTAAAAACTTGAAAAAGGTGGCTATTTGTTAATTCTGTCTCCTGAGGAGCTAGTTGAGTTTTTGGCTCCCTGTGGGAAGTTCTGGTGGCCCTGCTCTGCAGTCATTGCCATTCCCTGTATTCCAGCTGCTGGTGGAAGTTAGGCTGGGAGCCACAGTTATTCATGGTAAGCATCTTCCAGTTTAGATTCCAAATATTTTTCCTTTCCCAAAGGAGATTTTCCTCAGTGCATTGCTCTGTACTTTTTCAGTGAGGAGCTGCAGCATGTCCACCCCAAGCTGTGCTGAGCAGTACCATGGAAATGCCTTTCCCAAATGATTTTGAGGACAGAGTGTGTGCTCAGTGTCGCCCCTGTGCAGGGACCAGGCTCCAGCTGACCCTGCAGCTGCCTGGGCTCTGGTGGAAGAGAGGAGCCAACAGCTCTTCTCTCCTGAGCTTGTTTCCTCAGCAAGGAGCAGCTTCCATCCCTGCTGAGGGGACAGCAGATGGTTTGTGGAGCAGTGTCACCACAACCTGCACCCACTGGTGAAGGATGTACCTTGACCTGTTTGCTGCTCCTCCTTTCAGGAGAGATTTTGGCTTCTAGAAGCCTTGGTTTTGACTTCTACCAAGGTACAATGTGTGTCAAGTTTGTTTCTTACAAAAGTTCAACCCTCTGTGCACCCAGATCATTTCAGCTTTGTCTGTTCTCATGTTTTGGGCTTTAGGCTTTGGGATTTAGGCAGTCTCTGTCTGGCCAGGATGTTCATGGCTCAGATTGCTTTTAAACCAAAAAGCTCAAGTTAAAGATACTTCCTTTACAGACAAGGGAGGAAGACTAATTCCTCAAAGAGTAATTCAGCCCACCTGAGAGGCAATTATTACAGTTTATTGTTATTTTTCAAACCTTGTGTCCTCTAAAACATGACATTTGGGATGTGGAGTCCTGCTTTTGGGATACTTGTATGGACTAAATGGGAATATGCCAATGTGTCTGAGTGTGGCATTTGCATTTCCTCCTGTTTGAGTGACTGTAGTGTGTATTTCAAACTACCAGGGGATTTTGTGTTGCATTTCTGAGCACATTGGAGTTGGCTCACATGCATACATAACTAATGTCTGTGTTTTGAAGTGCAGGAATATAAAATGGGTTAGCTGGAGAACTGAGTCGAGGAGCAGGTCGAGACATGTCACAACAGAGTAATCCATCCCACAGAACGAGGATAGCTTGGGGGGCCCTAAGTTAAAAGAACCTGATTAGTCTCAGCTCAGAGTAAGGATTAGCACAGACTGGCAAAGGCAGAGCAAAGACACTCAGGCACAGCTCAGAGTGTTGGATCTGTGGGTTCTACCCACAGCACCAAAGCACTCAGGCAGAAAGTCCCCAGTGTGAGGGTTGAAGGTGCTGAAGCATCATTGTGAATGTGTCTGTCTGTTTTCTGAAGACTTCTACTGGAGGTTCTCAGCTCTTCTCAGAGCTGGTCACTGTCAGGGTCCCACCTGGAGGTCCTTTAGTGCAGGATGTGCTGTCACCCACTGTGACCAGTGAGCCTCCACTGCCAGGCCAATCCTCCCTCCTGCCCATTGCACCTGCAGCTCCTGCACTGCAGTGGAACCAGCACTATGGACAAGCTGATCTTCAGAGCTCCTTTCCAACCCAAACCATCCCATGACTCTGTGAATGCTGCCAAGGGTCCAGATGCTGTCCTCAGTCTCAGGATGGTCAGTCCCAAATAATCCCACTTTTTCTAAGAGGTGACAATGGATTTATGCTGTTGTTTGTGAGATCAGAATATGGCACCTTTCTTATGTGCTGTGCTCCTTTTCATTATTTTAATTCAGGTTTAGGCATGTGGGCTGTTTCATTAGCACAAACAGGGGAGGTTGTTACTATGCCATGTGATGATTCCCCCATAATGATTTTTTAGAAAAGTGCCAAGGATTGAATTAGGAACTTGTGACATTTACAAAAAGTTGTTAAATGCCTTTGTGGCTCCTGGATTTACAGTTACTGTGCTGGAGGGATATTACCATGTTCTACATTCAACATCTGCAGAGCAATGCCAACCTACTACATCCATAATTTCCAAAGTGACTATTTCAGCTGGCATTTTCCACTGCATTTAAATTCTTGAATTGTCCCTTGCTTGGCAGTCCTTTTCCTAGTGCTTTTATGGATGGTGTAGCCTAAAATCTGTGCTGTACTCTGAGGTGGTCCTGCTGCCTGTGTCCTATTCCACTCTGTGTGTGTGTGTGTCTGCAATGGAGCATCATTGGCTCCAAATCTCTGTGTGATGTGACGCAGCCAACTCTGAGATTCATCCGCAATTAAACCACAGATACCTGCCATGAATTTAGTCACTGGGCCAATATTTAGATCCTATTTTCTGTAAACAAAATTGGATTTTGCTATGCTGATTTTTTTTCAGAGGAGGTAGAAACTTACATTGTAAAATTTCAGGTGAAGAGTTCCAGTTGCTCACCCCAAAATTTTAGGAAGCTCCATACCATATTGTAAATGTTTGAAAAAAATATGCATGTTTATTGGTCCAGATAGAAATTACAAATGCAGAAGATTAATTCAGAAAATAAGATCTCATCCTAACAGAAAATGGCATAGTAGGCCCCATCAAAAGCTGCATAAAAGACAGAAATATTTAGGTAAAATTTCTGACAGGGAGAACCATTTGTCAAGTCTTGTTCCTTCATTCTTTGAAAGTTTTAAGTGAATGTAATTCCTTTCTGTGGGGATACCTGGCCAGAATGTTGGCAGATGTCTAAACCTCACCTGGTTTCCCAGAGCTCTTTAGCTTTCCTTTAACCTCCCTCCACTCCTGACTTCTGCTTTGCTAAACCTGAACTTCTCAGCAGGGTTTCTGGCCAGGAAGAACAGGCTTTGCCAGCAGAAACTAATTACATTCTCATCAAATCCTATCTTGCAGCAATAGTGTAGCGATCTGTCCCACTGCTTCCAAGGCCCCCCAAATAATCCATGCAGAGGTGGAATGACCAGAACCACAGAGTGGGAGTGCAGGATGTGCTGGAGTGTGGAATGTGAGGCTGAGTCCACTGACCACCCTCAGAGTCACTGGGAGCTGAATTCTGTCACTGAGGAAGCCATGGCTTCAGTTGGCTTGGCCAACCACCATCAACATAAGATAATATTAATAACAACCACAACAGCAATGCTTAAAGATAGGTTCTAGCTCAACCTGAAGACATGGGCTGGAAATTGATATATAAAACTCTATGGCCTGTGTTAGAGAGGAGAAGAGGCTAGAGCTGGTTTTTTTTGATGGATTTGTCTGTAAAACTCTAGTGGAAATTGCAGTGTGTTTCATTATAATCCATCAGCTCAATTATTTTGGTTACTGTTGGCGCTCCTGTTTTGGTTCTGCTGGATGGATTAATCACCAGAACAAACTATTTTCACCTGTTGTTGCCCAACAATCCATTTTCACCTGTTGTTTGTTTCACAAATGAGGCTCATGCCTGCTTTTCACTGACCTGGGCAGGATAAAGTAGCCAGGGAATAAAAATAAAGAATTAATGCAAAAGGTTGGGATTTTGCTGCCTTGTGCTGTAGCCTTGTCTAGGAGAGACTTCCCATTGGGACTATAGATGCAATTTTGTGCTTCTGCTCCCTGTCTGTGGAACAAGGAAGGAATAACAGTGTGTTTCAAACTTGTGGGTGCATTGGGAAGAGAGATTCATCCTTGGTTTTGAAATACACATCTACTGTGGTAATTAAAACAATACAATAGCAAATAAAAACAGGAAGGAGAAAACTACCTAAGCCACAAAAGGATTTATTTGATGTGCAGCAAATGAGATATGGGACCACAGACTACATGAAGAAGTTAAGAGAAATATTGAACAGCTGCTTTGCTCCACAGTCCTACAAAATGAAATGACATCCTGCAGGAAAACCAGTGCAGGTCCCTTTACTGCCCAGGAGGGCAGAGCTAAGGTTACAGGGACTGTAACAGGGTTGTCATTTCCTTACTCCCAGGAGCTGCATTTTCCAACTTGATGGCTTTCCTAAAGTAATTGCTCTTTATGTGATGATTTTGTAGAGCCTGATTCTTGCTAGTGTAAATCAGGAGGAACCCCCAGCAAATCCAACCAAGTGATCTCAGTGCAAAAATTTTGGGAGCCACAACAGAATGAGGAGTGCTCAGTCTGTAACCTTTTTCTCCAAATTCTGCAACAATTGCCCCATGCTGGAATGGCAAATAGGTGTCAGATGAAAACACAAAACAATGACAACAGTGCATTTCTCAGTAGCCACATCATATTATGTCATTGATGTCAGGTTGAGTTATATTAGTCTGCTTTTCATTATGTTGTGTTATGCCTTTTGACATTATGCAACACACTGTAAGTAACATAAAGTGACCTCCAAGTATAAAAGAGTACACAGTTTTTGTCAGATTAGATAGTGGCTATGAATTCTCAGAGAGGGAGGGGTAGCTCAGGGAAGGGGGTTTGCATTTACTGTCCTGAACAGCAAATGCACAGAACTTAATTAACAGTTACAGCAGCCCTGGCTGTTTCCAAAACAGTGTTTGTGTCCCTGCTCAATGGAGAGAGGAGATTCACAGTGGGATTTGCACTTTTTAATTTATCTAAAATTCTGCAGACGTGTCTGTAATAGCTTCTTCTCTGTACCTGTACTGCAGGAGCTCTGTACACAGTGAACATAAGGCTCATTTGCCTGAGATTTGCTTTGTTGCCAGGCTCCAAAATTCAGTATTGAGACCAGACTTCCTGAGCAGCACGGGGTAACTTGTCCCCTGTATGAAGAATTTCATCAGCTACTGAGAGAACAACTGTAAGGAGAAAAGGGCATCATCATGGCTCCTAAAAGAACAGGAGCTTCTGAAAATTTAAGGTGATTAAGGAAAAGTGGGTGGTTCAAGTTGCTAATTTTCTCTGGAGGGCTTGCAATCTACCCTAGCTTGGTGGTTGTGCCTGGTGGCTCTGCTGGAATTAGCTGATGTTCTCCCTTTAGTGCTTGGTTTATTCTCCTGACCCAGAATCTGCTCAGCTCCAGGACTTGCACAGAACCTGGAGTCCTGTGGTGTGAAGGATGGAAGGGAGCTCTCCTAAAGGTCAGGGCATTGTCCCCACCTCTTGGCAGGATGTTCCCAAGCCTGATTAACTGCCCCGGGTGTTCTTTTGAAGGCATCCCCTCAAAGGCAGGCCAGGAGACTCTCTGTGGGCAGGAGCACAGTCATGTTGTGGTATAAAGTTGGGCTCAAAACTTGAAATAACCTGCAATAACCCCAATACTTCCTGAAGAACTTATTACACATTTCCTGCATAGCATATTCAGTATTAGTGGATTTTTTTCTGGCTGCAAAAAAAAGGCCACATCCCAATTGGCACTGCTTCTGGCATCCCATCTCCCCACAAGGATTGTCCCCAAGACCTGCCATCTGCCTTTTTAGATCCTGAATGTTGTACAGATCAGAAACGTTCTCATGATCAGTCTCAAAGCTGGAAATTGCAAAGGCACCTGAATATGTTTGATGTGGGCTTCCTGAGCAGTAATAGATGTGGAATCTCACTTAAAAAGGTCTTTTAAGATTAAAATTTAACATTACTAACAGGAATAAAGTGTAACATTTGTGTGAAAATGCTGCACAGGTGAGCACTTAGAACAGCACAGGAAACCAGAATCCAATGTGTCATGTGCAGCTTTCTTTATCATTTCTCCAACTATAAATGTAGCATAAATTATTATCTACCTAATTTCCAGGTACACAACATTCCTTTAAGGTGTGTATGGGATGCTGCCCTTGTTCATTAGGCCATTAAATACCAGAGAATGAGCAGTTACCTCTCCTGAGCAGTGCAATAAAGCAGCTCCTCTTTCCACCCTGCCAAGAGACCTGTGCAATCAGACCCCTGTGACACCGACACCCACAGGGCTCTGCAGGACTGCACAGCTCTGCCTTGAAGTATCATTTCATGACATCAGAGAGTCCAGAATTAAACATGAAACATTCTGCTAATCCTTGTTAAGTTGACAAAGAAAGCTGTTACCCTGTACTTGATCAGCTCCTAAAGAAAATGTTCCCCTTGGTAGGACATCAGACTGTGCTCGTGGCCAGACACAGAGACTCAGCACTGGAAATTCTTACTGAGATTTGCAGCCAGGCTGCACCTCAGGAGACTTCCTATTATTATTTTCTTCACTAATAAATCATTATGTTGTCTCCTTCACAGCACAGAGAGTTCAAATAAACCTGTCCCTGTGACAATCTGATTTTCTGAAGGAGTGTCCTGTTCTGTTGAGTCATGTGAGAGGAAAATACAAAGAAGTAGAAAGACAGATCAAAAAGGGGTAGCAGAAAGGGCCCTGGAGGCAGACTTAAGTTTGGTATTTAATATTTCAGGTAAAATATTCACTTAGCATCAATTATCTTGTTGGGCTCTTTTTTTTATTTTTTTTTCCAAATGAAATTGCTTTCTGAATCAGCCAGCTCTCTAATTACCAGATTGAATGATTGAAATTTTTAGGGCAATTAAATTCAAGCCTTTCTTTTTCAGTCCTTATGTTATTCCCCCCTTCTCTCCCTCCCCTCTCCAGTCTGGAGCCTTTCTATAATTTGGAGGCAGTTGCAGAAGCAAGCAGACCTTTAAAGCCAAGATGTATGTCTCCCTTAATTCCTCTGTGGATTTGTTTCACAGACTAAGCAGAGAGGGTTCTGGTCTCCCAGGACATGTGCATTACAAACACACTGCATTGTGTGGGTTTTATCCCAATGTGTCATGTCATTTAAGAAAAAGCTTGGAAGGATTCATTTAATATAGAAATTCTGTGAAAAGATAAAGATCAATGCAGAAAATACAGGCACTATTGGAAAATGCCTGCAGATCAGGCTACAAGACTAAGGAGCAAATTGATAATAACAATGGTGATTGATGGTATACTAGATAAGAGAAAACAAAACTCCCAATAAAACAATACAAAAGTCTGTTAACAGAGCTGCTCAGAGAAAACCAGGAAATGGCTGGGTGAAAGGAGAAGGATTCTTCCAAGAAAAGGCACAAAATTCACAGGTTGGAATCCCAGGCCCAGGTGACAAAGCTGCTGCTCATTTGTCTTTATTGTTGGAATTGGGGCATTAATCCTGCAGAATGAGTAACCACATTCTCACATAAAGGTTTGTGAGCTGTTCTGTGGATTTCAGTGGGACTATTTCTCCCTAAAAGTTAAGTGGATTCTTAACAACTTTGATGAATCAGGATCTAACCCAGTGAACATGACACATCTTTATCACAATGAACCTTGGAAATTGTGTAGGATTTCCCTCAGGAACCTCACTGAGTTTTTCAGGTTTCTAGACCCAGCCTAGGACACAAACCTGGGGCTGCTCTCCAGCAGGCACTTGCAGGCAGAGGGACTGAGGGATTTCTTTTCATGCTCTGTTACACTGGGGATTGGTATAATGTCACTAAGTCAGAACAATGAACACCAGGCTACCTTCCAATGTGCATCCACAGCCATTTCACTAAAGCCAGATGAGCTGTATTATGCCTATTTATTACTTAATCATCCCTGTAGGTGTTTGAGGTGCCCCACAACAGCTAAAGCAGTCCTTGCCCTGAAGAGCATGCAGTCAGATCTAAGATTAGAGATGACAGCACTGCAAGGGGCTGGACCTGGAGAAAGAACAAGGTTCTTGTTCAACCAGAAACTTGAATGCACATCTGTCTCAAAGTTCAGTTAATTGATTGAGCACTGCTGTGACTCAAGGTTGGAATGACTGATGGAGAGAAGAATTTCAGATGCAGGTTCCTGAAAAACCTACTGTTTCTGCTGAATTGAATGTTCTGATGTTCTTGTATGGATACAGAGATCAGACCTTTAGGAACCATGATTTCATGTCAGTGGAATTTTGCAATTTCATAGTGGTTAATGTTTTGGCTCATTGCAGTAATTCCAATGGGATGGAATGTGTATTAATGTCCATGAGCATTCCCTGGGAGACACAGCCCCTGTGGCTCCTACGCTGCCTCCTGTTCCCTTCCTGCTCCCACTGCCACATTCATTACCACACACACCTCTTCTTTCATGCTTTGAAGTCCATGACTCTCCACCACTTTGCAGTATTTTGGGATATGGCCCCCTCTTGTATTTGTGGTGTTCCCAGATGGAGGAAGGAATGAGGAATCTGACTCCATATTCTTAGAAGGCAAATTTATTATTTTATGATACTATAGTATATTAAAGAATACGATACTAAACTATACTAAAGAATACAGAAAGGATATTTACTGAATGCTAAAAAGATAATAAAAAACTCGTGACTCTTTCCAGAACCTTGACACAGCTTGGCCCCGATTGGCCAGTGAGTCAAAACACTCACACCAAAAACAAATGAAACAATCACCTGTGGGTAAACAATCTCCAAGCTCATTCCAAAGCAGCAAAACACAGGAGAAGCAAATGACATAATATTGTTTTCCTTCCTCTGAACCTTCTCAGCTTCCCAGGAGAAGAATCCTGGGCAAAGGGATTTTTCCAGAAAATATGATGGTAACAGCCCCAGACTTCAGGCGTGTTTATAGATTCAGGGAAAAGAGCCTTGACCTGAGTCACTTTATTGCCATCTGCAGAGAGGTGATTTTCCACCTTCCAGGTATAGATGCAGTTCTGCAGAGCCTCAGATGCTTTGCTGGAGCTCTGAATGCCTGCACCAGGCTCTGGGGGTACTGAAGTGGCCAGGATTTATTGCTGGTTTCCCCAGCATTTTCTCAAGGACTGTGTTTCCCTTCCTGCTTTTTCAAAATGCCATGTCCACTTAAAATCTTCCAGTGCATGCCCTGTGTTCATTATTTAGCAGTACATGGGAAAACCCCTTCAGCTCAAGCTTGCTGTGAGTGCTGTACAATTGTATCCCAACTGCCTCCTCTACTTATCTGCTGCATTATTTCTGTGAAAGCAAAAGCTGTGCATGGAACAGATGCTTGGAATGGTATTGGGATCCAATTACTGCACTTTTCCAACCTTACATCTATTGTCTAAACTTGGAGCAGGCATATTTTTATTCCTTGGTGACACTATATAAAGAGACAATTGGCATTGTGTTTGTTGGCTGACTGGTTGGCAGAGGAGGGGTGGAAGGAGCAGCAGCACCATGGTAGGTTTTATCCTTCCCCATGTCTGTTTATCTCTGTATTTCTTTCTGACTCTTATGATTCAAACAGAGCAGGAATGATCACACAGCATCCCATGAAATCTCATTGTAGTATCACAGCCAGAATGCTGATATACCCCACAGAGTGAGCTGGGAACTCCCAAGGACTGCTCTGCATGTATTTCACAAACAAGGAAGGCACAGAATATAGATGGAATTGCAGAAAGGAAGAGCTTGTGCAGCTCTGTCCCACATTCACACTCCTGGCATGGCTGGTGTGAGATAGATTTAAGATCTGCTGTGGTGTGATAAGGACTGAGAGAAAGGGATGTCTCTGGAATTGTGACTGGGCTGCTCTTGTGACCATGAAGAGAAGTAGGAAGCTCTGTAGAAATTTCTGTGTCTTGTCTTTGCCCTGCTCACTGTTGGCTTTTAGCTCTGGGACTCCACCAGCCACCTCACTCGATGTGATTCCAAGGAGCAAAGAACTCCTGCCTAAGGAACTCTGGGCAGATCTTTGTCTCCTGCAAATTCAGAGGAATGACTGCAACAGTATTAGGAAAAAAAAAAAATGAGCAGGTGATTTTGTCTTTGTTTATTTTGCTCCTTTTTGCAGGTCCTTTTCAGGCTGTCTAAAAGCAATGCTGCCCTGTGGCTCCCTGGGGCTATGGAATATTTCATTGTGGAGAACACCAGCGAGGGAGTTGTATATGAAAAGCTTTCTCAAAGCGTAGTTCAAACTTGATCCTATTTAAGCAGGTGATGAATGTGATCCACGTGCTGTGGCAAAACCACATTCAATGGCATTTCTAAAATCCATGCACAAAACAGGCTCCAGTTTCAGCCAGTGCCAGCCCAGTGTCAGTGGTTTCACATTTATCATGTTCTTCACCAGTGCTTCAGAAGGGACCAGTGCCTTGTGCTGATTATGACTCTTCAGGTGTGGATTTACAGGTTTCCCTTTAATCAGCCTCAGTAAAGTCTAAGCCAGCCCTTTTGTGGGTGGGGGACAAGTGCTGGCTCTTAGCTTTTCTTTTTCCCCTTTTTTTATTTTTTTTCCCCAAGATTTCACTTATCAGTTTTTTCCCTGCCTACTTAGTTCAATGACACACCAACACTCATTGATGTTTGAAGATGTTCCAGGACATTCTGTGATGAAATGCTTAAGTTAGGAGACGTGAAAATATAGTGAGAGACTCGTCTGTCTCCTCGCTCCCAGCTCAACTGACGATGCTCTGTGGTGGTTGTTTTCATTGTGCCTTTTGTTTTGGGAAAATCTCTTCTGAGGTACCTTACTATACACGGACACATGAAACAGATTTAAAATGGAAAGAAAAAAATAGCCTTAATGAAAGAAAGCTGAAGAATATCTTTACATAAGGAAGTGATCATTTTTTATTAATCAGAGGGAAATGTATATGTAATTATGCTAGATGAACTCTGTGGGGAGGTTTTTTTCTCTCTTTATGATGTCTTAAGGGATTTATAAATATTACAGAGGTTTTATAGCATCATAATATTTCAGATGTGCAGTAAAGCTACTTTCAAAGGATTAGTGCAGACAAAGCAGCATAGTAAAAAATAATTACAAGTCAGCCAGTGCTACTAGGCTCTGACATCCAGGGCTGATGACAGTGAGAGAGGCAGGGTTCAGGGAGATAATTTTTCTAACAAGAGCAGACCACACAAGTGCTGTGGAATGGAGTTCTGAGAACTGTCTATGGCTCTCTGTTAATTCCAGGGAATTTCAGACAAGCTGGGTCTGTGATGTCTCCCTGCCTGCTCTGTGCTGGTGGGCAGCAGGAAGGGCAGCGGCACAAGGAAGGAGAGGGAAGCCTTTTTCTTATTCCCCAAACATCCCCGTGTTTGTTCAATTCCAGTGACACCTTGTAGCACATTTCTGTCTGCTGAGGGGAACTGTGTGCCCAAAAATAGCCTGCATGCTGATCAGATGTGCTCTGCAGGCTGGAATGTGCCACCTGCACTGAGTGGCACCGACCGACCACAGCACGGCCACACTGACCGAGCCCCGCAGCTGGAACGGGGCTGCTGGTGGCACTGCTGCCATGGCTGTGTGTGACACTGTGTGTGTGACACTGTGTGTGACAGTGTGTGTGACACTGTGTGTGTGTGACACTGTGTGTGACACTGTGTGTGACACTGTGTGTGTGACAGTGTGTGTGTGTGACACTGTGTGTGTGTGACAGTGTGTGTGTGACACTGTGTGTGTGTGACAGTGTGTGTGACAGTGTGTGTGTGACACTGTGTGTGTGACACTGTGTGTGTGTGACACTGTGTGTGTGACACTGTGTGTGACAGTGTGTGTGACACTGTGTGTGTGACACTGTGTGTGTGTGACAGTGTGTGTGTGACAGTGTGTGTGTGACACTGTGTGTGTGTGACACTGTGTGTGTGACACTGTGACACTGTGTGTGTGTGTGACACTGTGTGTGTGTGACACTGTGTGTGACACTGTGTGTGTGACAGTGTGTGTGTGACACTGTGTGTGACAGTGTGTGTGTGACACTGTGTGTGTGACAGTGTGTGTGTGACACTGTGTGTGTGACAGTGTGTGTGTGTGACACTGTGTGTGTGTGACAGTGTGTGTGTGTGACACTGTGTGTGACAGTGTGTGTGACACTGTGACACTGTGTGTGACATTGTGTGTGTGTGACACTGTGTGTGTGACACTGTGTGTGTGTGACACTGTGTGTGACAGTGTGTGTGTGTGACACTGTGTGTGACAGTGTGTGTGACACTGTGACACTGTGTGTGACACTGTGTGTGTGTGACACTGTGTGTGTGACACTGTGTGTGACAGTGTGTGTGACACTGTGTGTGTGTGACACTGTGTATGACACTGTGTGTGTGTGTGTGACACTGTGTGTGTGACAGTGTGTGTGTGTGACAGTGTGTGTGTGACACTGTGTGTGTGTGTGACACTGTGTGTGTGTGACACTGTGTGTGTGTGACAGTGTGTGTGTGTGACACTGTGTGTGACAGTGTGTGTGTGACACTGTGTGTGACACTGTGTGTGTGTGACACTGTGTGTGACACTGTGTGTGACACTGTGTGTGTGTGACACTGCGTGTGTGACAGTGTGTGTGTGACACTGTGTGTGTGTGACAGTGTGTGTGTGTGACAGTGTGTGTGTGACACTGTGTGTGTGTGTGACACTGTGTGTGTGTGACACTGTGTGTGTGTGACAGTGTGTGTGTGTGACACTGTGTGTGACACTGTGTGTGTGTGAGACACTGTGTGTGTGTGTGTGACACTGTGTGTGTGACAGTGCATGTGTGACAGCCCTGGGAGTGTCCCTGTGAGTGTCTGTGTGTGTGTGTGTGACAGCCCTGGGAGTGTGTGTTGTGTGACTGTGTGTCCTGCGTATGTCCATATGTGTCTGTGTGTCCCCATATGTGTTTGTGTGTGTGTTTGTGTGTGTGTGTGTGTGTGTCTGTGTGTCTGTGTGTGAGTGTGTGTGTGTGTGACAGCCCCAAGTGTGACAATCAGCACACAGGGACTGCTCATCTCGTCACATGAAGGAGAAGAAGATTTGCTGGGTTGGGAAAAGCAGCTGTTGAATTTTGGCCCATCCGTTAAATTTTGGCCTATCTGTTGGGTTATGGCCCATCTGTTGAATTTGGGGTCTTCAAGGTGGAGGAGCCTGTGGCTGGAGAGGCTGGGGAGGCTCTGCTGCTCCGGGGTGAATTTGGGAGACAAGGCCTTCCCTCTATGTGTCTGCAGGAGGGGAAGGAGCCTGTGACAGGGAAGGGTTTTCTGTGAGGCAGAGGAGAACCTGGAGTGTCCAGAGTGTGAAGCAGGGAGGCTGCAGGCCAGCAGATTTCTGTATCTAGCAGGGATCAAAGGTGTGTCTGTGTGGGTGTGTGCAGGCTGGGACTACACACAAAATGGAGTGAGGATGAGAAGGGAGGGGTCTGTTTATGACTGCAGAGCAGGTAATAAAAAGATCTTCTCTTTCTCACTTCTGATAACGTGGTTTATTTGAATGATCTGAGGCTGCTGCCTGTTTGAAATGCAAATTGTGCCCTTAGAGCAGTTTGTGTTGCTTACTCCTCTAGACTGTTCCCTCCAAGGCATGCACTTGGGTTGGCCTTGTGCTGCTCACCTGCCATGGAAAGGACCTCAACCACTAAAAAATGGTGGCTTGTCCATAGCTAGGATGGTTGCTGCAGATCCAGTGTAAATTATCTCAGCAGAGCAAACCTGTGAGACAAAATCAACAAATATCCTGCCCCATGCTGCAGCAATCCCTTGTCCAGGCCTGAGATGCAGCTCCTGATTCAGAAGCTGTATTTGATGATAACAGAAATTTGAAGACAGGAAATGTCAGCACCGAGATCCCAGAGTGGATGAAAAACAAGGAGAGAGTGTGATGGATGAAAAAGTAATAGTAACTGAGAGTTGACATCATACAGTGGATCACAGCAGGGGACAAAGTCTGAGCAAAATGATGGATGATTCTGTCTTTTCTGTAGTTGTACGTGTAGTTGCAGAGGAAGGAAGTACAAAATGTGAAACAGTAAAAACCTGGTGGTATCTTATGTCTACTTTGTCCTGGACTGAATAAACACTTATGGGTACAAGACAGCAGAATCAGGCTCTTAACAGTGTCCAGTGCTGATTCTCCCTGCAGGGCTCTCTCCCTGCTTGTCCACTGAGCTGTCTCTGGTAGAAAAATTAGAAGAAGACACAATAAGTGGCTGAGTAGGGAAGTGTTTCTGCTTGTGTTTTTGACTTTGCTGTCAGGAGCACCACACTGCATCATTGTTAATTATTAAGAGCATTTTCTGAGGGGCTTAGAGCATGGTGGGCTAAATAAGGGAGTGACCAAACCAAACCAAACCAAACTAAACTTTGCAAACCAAAGCAAAGCAAACCAAAGCTGTAGCTTGTGGCAGAGTGCTGCCCATCTCTCCTGACTGCCAGTGGAGATGTTCCTGTGCTGCAGGAAATGCCAGGTGGAGGTTGGTTACTTCCCACTTCCTGAAGGGTACAAATGTGCCCCTGAGCAGCCACTGAGGGACCTTGCTCACCCTGCTGCAATTGCCTGGTTTTCCATATTTTTCTTGGTTGTCTGCAGAATGCACTGAGGAGTGGAGATGATAAAGCTCTGCAATAATCCAGTGTCATGGATCTGCTCTAGCATCACCTCTTTATGAATTTATCAGGGCAAACAATGCCTCATGTTCTGAAGTAAGAACAAGGTATCTTCATCTCCCTCCTCCTTTGTATGTAGAGGCAGAAAATGATTCCCCACCCCCTTTTCTTCTAGGTCACCCTGAAATCAAATTTCCTTCTGATTCCCTTGAACATCACCCCCCTCCCACCTTTGCAACGTATAAAAATTGGATCCCTTTTCTTACATCCAGAGAGGCAAAGGCCACACACACTCATTGTCTCTGCCTGCCTGTGTCCCTGCACACCCTGGTTCTTTTGGGCTCCCTGACACTGCCAGAAAGGAGAAATATAAAGAACCTCAGTGAGGGAAACTCAGCTCAAAGAAAATGTCTGGTACAACAGAGTTTTCTTGGGACCAGATTTTGGTATGGTTCCATTTCTTCATTTAAAGCCTCTAAAAAAACCAAAACCAACCAAACAAAACAACAACAACAAAAAAAGACCTTTTAAAATCCAGGCTAATTGAAAGAGTGCTAACACTGGAAAGACAAATGAGTGATATGCGACAAGCCTGTGGTTTCTCCTCTAAAGTGAAGTGTTGTTTTCTTCACAATGGGATGATTAATACTCTCAGGCAGGAATATTAATAGGCTTGTTCAGTTGTTGCAACATTCTTCCCACTGCTGTGCTATTGAGGCCTTGGAATCCGAGCCCAGGGGACCCTCAGCTCTTCAGTTTCTCATCTGGCACGTTTTGTATGTCAGTCTCACAGCACATGTTGCAACGAGAGCTGCTCTATCTCTGCAAAGTGCAGCCTGGCACACTTTGGTTTCAAGAGTGGGGAAATCAAGGCAGGCAGAAGTGATGTGTCAGTCACCCACTTTCTCCTCTGTGGGTCACCTACTAAATCCTTGACATCTTAGAAGCCATATGTTTGCTCAGCTCTGTGATGTTCCTTTTAATTTGTCATTCTTTCAGAGAGAGACTCTGGAGTCAGAACCATGATTGTGTTCATTAAAAAATTCTGGAGTGTTTGGGATTGTCAGACAGCAGCACAGAACTATTCTATTCTGAGTTGTTCTTTTCTGTTCTTAGAGCTGTCTTTTAATTCAAGTTACCCTCCAGAAAAACAATGGACTCTGTTCTGTTCCTGCTCCACCTACTTCTCTCTCAGCCTTCCCCCTCATAGCACCTCCCTGCCCACACCTTGTGCAAAACTGGGGTGCAGTTCTCTCTGTGATTATGAATTTTCTGGCTTTTTAGGGCAGGTAAGCTGCATTCCCAGTACTGGGAACTGATAATCCAAGATGCTCTATGTTGGATGCTACAAGACTTAGTTTGAACCTGGTGATGGAAACCAGCCCCAGCTGGCAGCTGTCCATGGGCCCCTGTGAAATGTATTGGTGGTCTCAGCCCCCTCTTATTTATGAGCAGGTCATAAAT
The DNA here is from genome assembly GCF_012460135.2 of Molothrus ater. Classification (NCBI taxonomy): domain Eukaryota; kingdom Metazoa; phylum Chordata; class Aves; order Passeriformes; family Icteridae; genus Molothrus; species Molothrus ater. Next base: position 4,699,340 of record NC_050498.2, on the reverse strand, counting down.
GGGATCCATATCCAGACCTTCAGCAGAAAAACTAAAAATTGATTGAGCATCATGGGCACTGATGTCCTCTGTCATCCCTGGAGACAACAAACCAGAGAGTAACAGTAAACAAATATGTTAGGATGACCTTTTCTAGTACTCCTTCTAGGCTGGAAGTAAATTATTTTTAAGGTCCCACCCAACCCAAACATTCTATGATCTGTGATGCTACAATAATTTTTCCCTGTGTAATCAGTTTTCAATCTTCTTTGCCTTGAAAAGAACTTCACTAATGTACAGAATCTTTTTGGGTGGTTTTTGATTTGCTGGTCTGTTTCTAATCGATACTGAGCTACAGCTTTTGCATTTATCTGATCCTTCCTTTCAGCTATAGCCCTTGCTTGAAGACTTACAGCCCAGAGAACCCAGTAAACTGAGGAATGATGGAGGAATTGCCAGGGTTTGGCATTTAGATCATCTGGACCCCACTGCCTGTGGCTTTGATGATAGCTGAAAAAATGCAGATGGTTTCCTAGCATGGGGAATATTTATCAGGCTGAGCATGGATGCTGTGTTTGGCCCCAGCAGAACAGACCATGAGGAGGGCAAAGCCTGTTTTGTGTCCAGCAGGAGCAGCTGCAGGAGCCCAGCAGAACCAGCCCCACTGCCCTGCCCAAGCCCCCAGCCCTGCAGTCCCCTCACAGCTGGCAGTGCTCTCCCCTGGGTAACATCTGCTTCCCCTTTACCTCAGGGAACAAATCCATGGAAATACATAGGATTGTTCTGAATATTTCCATTCGATCTGGAAGTGTTGAAAGCCTCCTCCAGGCACCTCACGTTATGTGGAAGATTGCCCATTACTGCTCAAAATAACACTTATTTCATGTGGAGGAGGAGGAGGGAATCTGTTTATTCCAAAATCAATATTTCTACATTCATTAAACATTCCACTTATTAACTTCTTTTTTCCATGCCTGTGGTGGCATTCTATCCTTGTTTTTATCCTCACTACAAGTATATTTTTCACTTAATTTCCATTCCTATTTCCAGATTTTAGTTCTTTGAATTAGCTGATAGGAGCTTGACAGGTCTGGAGTGTGGGTATGTGGGAGAGTGTCTAACATTGCCCTAATTTCCCCCCTTCCATATCCTGGGATCTAAACCAGGGTGGCTGAGTGCAGAAATCTGCCTGGCAAATTAAATTGATCAGACAATGTATGCTTCAAACAGAGTCAAGTGGGAATATTTTCTTGAGCTGCTCTGCTCCTCAGGATATTTGAAATCAGTATTGAATTTGAACTTTCACAGGTTTTTTTATTTTGATGAAAGGAGACAGTAGAAGTTGCCTTCTGTTTCATGCAGAATAGCCCAAACTAAGTAAGACTAATTTTCTGTGACACGAGAACCAGGTGGGACTATGATAATGAAGTTTAAAAGTAAAAATGATAAAGAAAAAAGTAATCTGTCTGGAAGGGAACTCAAAAGGCATTGCAGCTCATTATCCTGCCCCAAGTAAGGATAACACTGTGGTTAAAACACTTCTGTAATCCTTTGGAATCACAGATTTTATTCTTTACTGCAGAACAAGAACTATATTGTCTTAGGCAAGCTGCTTGGGCCCTTATTCAAAGATATTTAATGAAGCCTAGTTCTGACTGATTTTTAGTGAGCATTAGATTCTTAGATATCATTGTAGCTCCTTCCCCAATCTTGCTCTGTCTCAGCCTCCAGACTTGAGAATGGTGATAAAAGCAGTCCTGCCCTTTCATTTGAGATGATTATCTTGAATATTAAAATAACATGGTCTGGTAAGGTACTGCACTGCAGTGCCATAGGTTGGTGCAGGAATAGAGGCTCCAGGAGGAGAAGGTGTTCCTGCTTGGGAAGGATTAATCTGTTCTGTCAGTGCTGGTCCAGACCAAGCAGATTTCTAAACATTTCTGTGTGAGTAGGAAATGATATAACTTCCCTTTCTAGTTCCTGAGCTGAGTCTTCATGCAGGGCCTTGTTTGGAGTCTGGCTGCCAGTCCCAGCATGGGAACTGGGAAGAAGGAGCCCTTGGAGGCACTTACCTGAATTCTGGAGTTTCTTGAGAACAGCAGGCTGGGAATTCTAGCTCATATCTTCAAGTGACACCACTCCACACCAAGGGCTGTCACCCCTGAGCTCTGCAGAGCCAGCATGGAAGGGAAGAGGTCCCTGTGTGACATGGCCTGGGATCCTTTGAGCTGGAGGTGACCCTGCCCAAGGAACAGGCAGCTCCTGGGGGAGCCAGCAGTGCACCAGGCAGGATGCTGGGCCACACTTTGGGTCCCTCACCTTTTTAAAGGCAGCACAGTGACAAACTGTCCTGGTTTGTCTGAGCTGCCAGGTCCCAGGACACAGCAGGGAGTGCAAAAAGCCTCAATCCGTTAATAAGGCAGCAATTTCTATCCCTTGTATAAATATATATATTCAATCTTATATATAAATCTAAATCTATCTGTCTATAAGATTGAATTTTAAAACCTTGGAATAACAAAGCACAATCCTCTTGTATTACTTGGCTGTGTAGTTTTTACCTTCTGTTGAAGATGTAATTTGTTTTGATGGGCGCTTAACAGACAAAGGAATATATACTTGATCTTCTTATTTGTATTACAGGCTCCCAAAAAGGCAAAGAAGAAGATAGAAGGCGGTTCCAATGTTTTCTCTATGTTTGAACAAACCCAGATCCAGGAGTTCAAAGAGGTTGGTCACTACTCTGCTGTTCTCTATAGTCTCCTGTTTTTGCTAATGAATAACATAGGTTTTGTTTGTAATCCTTATTCAATTCTCCATCTGCTTTAACAGAACACACAGTTGTTTTCTGAATCATCCCTGTGGTTTTGGCTGGTAGATCATTTTCCTTGTGTGTTTGTTTGTTCTTTCTTTCATTCTTTCTTTCTTTACTTCCCTCACTCACTCCCCTGTTTCTCTCCAGACTTATTTGAAAAGCACCCAAGCCCCCACCCCAAAATAAAGGAAAAGCATCATCTCATCCACTTCAGCCCTGATTCAGGAAAGCACTTGAGCACATGTTTAAAGTTAAGTGGTATTTTAAATAAGAATAGTCTTATGTGCTCAAGTATTGTCCTGAATAGAGATGCCAGGCTGAACCAGGGCTTTCATTACTGCTCTGTTCCACAACAGCAGAAGAAAATATTCATCTATGCCCTTCTAATGCTGCCCACACAGGAGAAATGAAAATGCCAAGAAGCCCTCAGCTTTCTCCACAAATGCCAATAAAACAAGACAACATGTGGAGATGAAGTAAGCAACTTTCAGCTCCCAAGGGATTGGTGTTCCAGGCACTGTAGGCTCTTTGACCGGTTACCTGTGAGGAGGTAAAACCGATGGGTGGCCTAAAAGCTGGAGAATATTAAAGACAGATAATCTGTTTGATGAGTTTCTGCTCTTTTTCTGTGGGGACAATCTAGAGAGTCCATGAGACCATCACATTCTGCACTGGTTTGTCATTTTAAATTACTCATTAATGATTTTTCCCCCATTTTTTCTAACTCGTGTCTCCAAAGCAATTTCCAGTGTGATAAATGTCTGCTCTTTTGAGTTGTGCTTTCACGTGGCTTTCAAGTGTACTTTTCTTGAGGATTCCCACCAGGAAAGCTCAGTGATGGACAAGACCAAACCCAAGGCAAGGCCTGGGAATATGACCCAGCTAAATTCATTTCCCCACAGTCAGTGGGAATGTTTGACTCCCTTCTCCCACTTCTCTATTTCATAGGAACCTCCATTTTATTTTCTCCAAGATGGCAGATGGAAGATGGACCAGCACAAAGAACTGGACAGAATGCCATTATTTCATCTTCTTTAAATATGATAATACCAGGAGCATTTCTAGGGGGATGGTGGCAGAATAATGGCAAAGGCATGAGGCAGTGGAGTGGTCGAGTGAAACCCAAAACCATGTTGTGTCTAAGAACTGCATATCTGGGACACATATTTCTGAAAACCTGGTTTGGATTAGAATATTTGTATCTAGAGATTTCAACCAGCTCATCAGCAAATGTTTCAGCGTTGCTGTTATGTTATTTAAAATTCATCCATTACAGTGCCTGATGCTCATCCTGTCTCCTGTGAGCTGCCTGGGTTTGGCTTTGCTCTTCATATCTTCTTTCTCTTTTTCTTCCCAATTATGGGGGATCACCATTTAAAGCAAGGGCAGAACATCTCTAAAGAGTTGGGATTAATTTTTTGTAAGGGGATGGTTTGGAAGGTAAATATAAGATTATGAACATAATGCTGAATGGAGCCTCATGGGCAAACTGGGCTGTGAGCAGTGAGGCTTTGCAAGAAACTGGAGGAGAAAATACCTGAAGATATGTGGAGATAACTTGTTCATGGGAAGAAATGCACCCTGTAGGGCAGCAGACTTTAAAACCCTGCAAGTTACTGCAATCTCAGGGGCACACTGTCTGAAGAAAGAATAATTCCTGGCCATTGCAAAGATACTGTCCCATATTGATGTGCCTGTCAGACAGATAACCAGCTTCAGAGTCATGCCAGGATCAGCAAATATTCCCCATGGCATGACCAGGGGAATTTCAGGTCATTAAAATCTTTCCAAATCAATGAAACATTATAAGCGTGATGGCAGCCAAGAGATGGACACACAAATGGGTAAACAGATAGATGAGCTGTTAGCTGGCTTGGTAAACAATGGTTAGAGCACACCAAGTCTGTGTTGGCTGAAAATAAAAAAAAACCCAACTGTTTTTATCTATCAAAAGTTAAATTTTGCCTGACAAGGGTATTTAAGGTCAGCACATCAGTGTCAGTCAGAGCACACAGTCTCAAAGATGCAGTGTATTGGAAAAGGGAAAAAACTTTGAATAAACAATCTTATGGAACTTACATTTCTCTGTACTTTTGAAAGTTCAGCTATCTCTGTGTGATGGATCATTCTAAGGCTCAGGAGGAATCGACTTCAGGTTGATAGCAGAGAGATATCCACAGAAATGAAATGTTTTACAGAAATATTTCAGCCTCATTCAAAGAATGGAGTATGGGGAAGGTATAACCACAGAGCAACCTCTGGCTAAATCTACCCTGACTAAAGCCTCCCTAATTCAAACTTTTATGGGTTAAGAGCTGAATGGCTGGAGCTGCCAGCATTGGCTTCAGCCCAATGCACGCTGCACTGAGCATTAATTTAGTAAGAAGAAGTTTGGGTGGGTTTAATTAAGCCCCTTGCCAAGATACAGTAATGTGTTGAAAGTGAGGAAAGTGCAATGATGTGGAGGAATCAAAGGAAGTTAAATATTCCTTTTTACAGCATGAATATCATCCTTCCATAGACTGATGTGTGTGACTGGAGCACTGTTCTGTGCAATGGAAATGGCAATTCCTGTTCCTTTTCCTTCCCACAGGCTTTTACCATCATGGATCAGAACAGGGATGGCTTTATTGACAAAGCAGATTTGAGAGACACATTTGCTGCACTAGGTAAACTAACAATTCAATACTTAAGAGATATGCTGTCTCAATTTCAAGCCCAGAAGAAAGGTTGGTATTAGAATGACAGTGGGGGGAGAAATGAGACACACAGGGGGCAAAAGGAAACCTGTTCTGTTTGACCTTCCTCCCTGTGGTGGTTGGGATCTCACTGCAGAGCTCCAGCTGGAAAGTGTCCTGAGCAGGGAGTGGAATGAAGGTCTGATCCCTCCCCTGCAACTATTTCAGAAGAAGCCCACCCAAACAGGGGTCCATGCCAGGCATTTCTGATTTGCCTCTGAATCCAGGCTTTTTCATCTGGGAGCCATGGAATATGCACTGATTAGCACTGCAGTCATGGACTAGCTGCCCCTCTGCCCACACAAACCCAGGAGGGCTTCATGTGAAGTTCTGTGCTGCTGGGAGTTTGTGTGGGGTGAAATGTGCATGTCATGAGATTAGGTATTGTCCATTCCATGGCTATCACAACCTTGATAATATCAAACAGATTAGAGCAAATCTTCCCAAGGAAAGAAAAAATTCAAGCCCTCATGATCCCAAACCTGGAGTTGTATCCTTCTTGCAGCATTTGAGGCTTGAACAGTGATGTAGGCATTTGGGCTTTTGCCATCTGGAGCTTATTAAAAAGAGCTTGATAAGAATCTTTAGTGCTCCCCGGGGTGGAATCAGACGCCAGCAGAGTCAGTGCAAGGAGCAGAAGCTCCTGAACTCTTTATTGTGACAATGAGGTTTGCAAACTTTGGCCTGTAGCTACTGTTACCCTGAAATATTTATTTCTTAAGGCCAAGTTCTGCTATCTTTCCTGTTCAGTGAAGCCTTTCAATGCCTATAAAGTACATTCACAGCAAATTACCACTCAATTTGAGGAGGGTTGCCAGGGTCTAAATTCTCATCAATAGGGCTGCACAAGGATGGGGAAGGGATCTCATCCATCTGCCCTCTACTCAGAGAGGTGTCTCAATATCCAGGAGGGCAAAGACTGAGACCTTGGATTCACTTCAGTCACTTTGATCTCTGTTATATTAATATCAGTGGGGCCCATATTTCACCTGAGGAAAAAAAAAAAAAAAGCCCCAACTCAAAAAGCATTTTATTTGGAAGTTCCCCTTCTCTCGTCCACTGCTGGCCATGTCTGTGTTATTTATCCTTCTTGCTCCTTCAGTCACCCTTTGATCTCAGAGCCAGCTCTGCCAATTTCTTTTTCACTGGGGTATTTGGGAGTTGTGTTCTACCATGTTATTAGCAAAGTTGCACAGAGCCCTGAGCTCCCCAGTGGGAGGAGATGAATGGGAACCGTTTTTTGAAACACAATTTGTGATTTATTATGAAAAATGATCTCTGCTGCAGGTCGTCTGAATGTCAAGAATGAAGAGCTTGAAGACATGGTGAAGGAGGCGCCAGGTCCTATTAACTTCACTGTCTTCCTTACTATGTTTGGGGAAAAGCTGAAAGGTAAGTACCTCTGGGGGATTGGAGAGGTATCTGTCAAAGATCCTCAGCACTGAAATATCTCAGCACCTTGCAAATTACAATAATGTCTCCACAGAACAGTGCTTAGAGGCAAGGAGGGATCTCCAGTTTTGCAGACAGAGGGGAAGAATGAAAGGCTGAGGGACGGTGCAGAGGACAATTCAAAGGTGTGATTTAGCTTACACAAGCTAACATGAAAGGGCTGAGTTGGGGTCCAGAAAGTGATGAAACCTCAGCAGCCTGGAGCACAGTGCAGGGGAGTTATTCACCATCAGAAGGCTCCTGGGCTGAACTCATGCTCATGTTCTAGTCATAGCACTCCCAGTATTAGCTGGTTTTAAGTTTTTTTTTAAAAACCCACCCTTTTTGCACTCCTTTGTCACATTAAGCAAACATGGGCTTCCCTCATTTTCTGCATTAATTGTAACTCCATGGCCCAGCCTCAGTGTCACTTGAGGTGATTTTGCCATGAGGTGAAGATTTCACGGAATAACCCTTAAAAAGATTTCACAGCATAACTCTTAACCCTTAATGGAGTGGATAAATTGAAATAATTAAATTTCAGTGGATTCTCAATGATAAGGGAGTGGGATTTCATTGCCCCAGAATATATAGGGAACACTGTGGGAAGTTCAGGAAATGTGGGTAGTAAATTTGCTGTGTGAGCTGGTAATTTAATCATGTTTCCTCTCCAGTTAATGGATGGAAACTGCAAGAGGGGGGTGTGAGGCCAAGACAGAACTCCAGTCATCTTCCTACAGGCATAAGAGAAAGGTGAAAGACTCCAAAGCAGGGCTGGCCTTAGCCAAGCACATTCCAGAAGTTTGTAAAAATAACTAATGAATAGAAAAATGGAAAAATCTGATCCTATCTTTTTAAAAACATTTATTGTTTGGTTGATGGACTCTGGCTTTGTATTGCTGAACACAATTCCAGCAAAGGGTTTTCTATGCTTGGAACAGAAAACAGAGTGGTCTGAAAGAAAGAATTCATGTAGCTGGTTCTGGAAGAAAGACACTCTTGCTAAAGAGGGCAGGAAGTCTGGGAAGCATGAGGGGTGATGGAGAAGGCTGACTGAGGAGGGGATTTTACTGCCCAGACATCAACCTGTGTGTGGTACCTCCACCAGGACATTCCAGGTGTCTTCTGGCAGAGTAGGGAGCGCCCTCCTCCATATTCTACCTCCTGGGATATGTGAATGTTTGTTATGGGGTGCCCTGCTGCCCATTCCAATTGTGAGCATGGAAATGAGCTCTTCCTCCTCTCCCCTCTTCCTCCTCTCCCCTCTTCCCCCTTGCTCCACAGAGTTGCTGGAGCTGGCAAAGCCTCTGGCCCTGCCAATCCTGTGGCCTAAAAGCAGAGCCAGCACAGGAAGGTGAATGGCAAAGCAGAGCCCTCTTGTCTGCAGGTTTCCTGTTGGCTACTAGCAAAGGAGGAGGGTTTTTTTTAATTTCCATTTGGTGAAGGGAAAATCACAGCTGTGCTTGTCATGCCCTTCTGGTTGGGTTTGTCATGCAAAGGAAGCAGAGCCAAAAGACTGCACATTCCCAATCAAAACTAATTGGGATGAAGAGCCTTTGTAGTGCAATTAGAAAGGGAGAAAGGGCTAGAGGAAGTGGATATGGCAATTTTGCAACACTCTTTATTAGCTAAGTACCACTCAGAGAATTTGGTGAAAGGTGCTTTCTAAGTAAAATTTGTTGTGCTATAATTGATTTCTGTCATAAAGGGGAAGCTGGGATTTTCAGGATGAGCTTTAGCTTTGTATGTTGAGATTATGATGCCAGATGAACAGCTAACAAAACTCGGTTTATGTTAATGCCAACCACATGGAGCTGCTTCTACAGGGAGTCAGAATAATACAATTTGTACAGAAAACAGAGATGCCGCACATCAAAGAAACCACTTTATTTACCAGCTAATCAATAAAGAATGCCTGCTGCATTGCTTCTCTTCAAAGCCAAAGTCCAAGGATATGACAGAGTAGAAAATGTAAAACACAGTAAGGAAAAAAAAATCCCCCCCACAGCGGTGACTACTTAAAATGCAGCCCTCTCCTCAGAGCTGGGGGATGTTTCTCTTCATGGGACAATCCAAACACTCATTAAACACCAATGCTCTTTGTATTGATCACAGATTCATGGCAGTTTGAATACACTGCCTACAGCTTGGCAAAAATAATGTACATGGCCATTGTGTGGCAAGGAGGAGGCCACATAGCCCGAGGTGTGTTCACTATTATATCCTGCAGGACCCTGCTAATCCTTGTGAAATCTTTCAGACAAAGCAAACTGTGAGGGCATCAGGAGAGTCTGTAGAGCAGGGAACCTTGGCTGGGTTCTGTTCTGGTTCTACCTCTGCCAAACTTTGAAACAAACTTTGAATCCTCAGCCCCTTTGTGTTGTATCCTTTTTTAATCACTCTTTCAGCATACCAAATAGCTTCATTTTGTCCATGGAATCAGTTCATCTGCTTGTAAATTTGGTTTCCTACAGTTACAAAGATTTGTATTGTGTATACTACGGGAATATTTTGAAATATTGGGGAATAGTCAGGAACAGAGTACACAGTGTATCTTTTGGTGTGGGTTGAAAATGAGTCGACTCAGAATCTGCAGCATTACAGAATAGTCAGAAGCCCCAGCCAAGATTAAGGCACTGTGAAAACGAGTCCCTGACACAAATGTTTTCCAGTCTAAAGAGATGGGATAGATAATGGAAGGAAGAAAAGGAAGACCATTACAATCATTTTACTGCTGGGAACAGAAGGACAGGGAGAGTAAAGTCATACCAAAAATCTGTGCCCAGCTAAGAGCAGAAGCAAAATCTTGTAGCCACAGTCTAATTCTTTAAACCATCCTGTTTCTGTAAGTAGCACTTAATGAAGAGACACTTAAGGGGAAGGGCACAGTGGGATTTAGGTGCAGATCACCATCTCAAATTGATCATCCTGTTTCCATTGCATTCCATTGGCATTTGGATTTTATGATGAGCTCCATTTCCCTTAGTGAGGGAAATAACCTCTTCTCTATATGGCCAAGAACAAGTACCATCAAAAAGTGTTTTTACAAGGAACGTACAGTGCAAGATTAAAGGAAGCCAGTGAGGGAAACAGTTTGTTATATTTTCATTTCTGAAAGCCACTAATCCTCTGGGTACTGATATTGGAGACCAGTTCCTGGAAGTTTTCTCTCCTGCAGACATAGAATAGATATGAGTTATTATTTTTAAGCTTCTGAGCATTGAACTATTCACCTCTATTGTTTGTCTGACATGACAAATGCTGCCGACTCAGGGAACCTTTGTCTTCAAACCCACAACTGCAGAATTCTCCATTCTGCACTGTTTTCAAGCGAATGTAATTACTTAGCAAGTATTCTGCAGCCAGAGAAATACATCCAGGCTTCTAAATTATATTTCATTAATTTTAGGCACGGACCCAGAAGAAACCATTCTGAATGCTTTTAAGATTTTCGACCCAGAAGGAAAAGGCCGCATAAAGGCAGACTAGTAAGTTTATTTCCAATCCTTTAGAAGAATAACAACAATAATAATAATTGCAGAGTTTTAAAGAACTGCTTAAAAGCTGCATTTTTCACAGTATTTTAAGAGGCAGAGAAACATTTAGCTTTGTAAGCCAGAGTTAAAAGTCTGGACTGTTGTATGAATGTATTTGTATACCAAAAAGAGATGTTATTGTCTTCAGACATTGCAAGAGCCAACGGAAATATAATCACATGTAGGCCATTAGATAGCCTCTTTTTGAAGGTCTGGATATAAATCGACACATGACTCTTTGTAAATTAACTCCATATGTAAAATTAAAATGAATGTCTGGTGCCTAACTCTCAGTGCTTGACTAAAATGGGAAAGCTACTCCCCTCTTTAAAAAAGTGATCAATTTAATTAACTCTGAGACATGGTTTTAGTGCTGGACGTTTTCCTTTTTATGTGTTTATCATTTGAGCCTTCTGCTTCTAGAAATAATTTGCTGTAAAATTCCACTAGATACAGTGAGAGCCAAACCAAATAATACTATTAATAATCTGGCAATTATTGTCAATATGGCTATTTTTAAATAAGGAGGAAGAACTCAATTTGTATTCATGTCCTGTTGCACCAACAAAGCAATGTAAAAGGACTTTAGGAGGTATTTGCACAAATGCAAACCCTCCTTGCACTACCAGAATGGTGCAAGCAGGACTTTCAGCTGAGTGAGATAAATGATATCAAATCAGGGCAGGAGATGAGGATATTGGACCTATTGCTCCAGAGAAGTGGTTTATGTACCTAGATTTATGCATATGTTTAAGTTTGTTCATATGCTGAAATTTCCTGGTGAATTTGGGGTCTGTACTTCTACTGCAGCAGCCATTTCAGGTGGATTTTATAAAGCATGATATGTATAGGAAATCTATCAAGGAACCATGAGTTACAAAATTGTATTTACATCAATTATTGCTGCTTATGTTGTGATAGCCTCTGACCAGAACCCCGTGGAGATTTCCATGGCATTATCTGCAATAATTGATGAAAGTTAGTTGAAAATGCAAGATTCATGTACAATATTTCTTTCCTTTACCAAGGTGGTTTTCTATGGCAGTACCCCAGTGGGTCTGAGAACTTTTGCAATATGCAAAATAAGAGACAGTCCTTTGAGTGAGAACTTCCAAATTAATTAAACACAAGTGGATGTAGCAATCAATCAGAAGGAACAGAGGGTTAAGAGTTGTCCTGATGGTTTTGAGGTTAACATCACCCAAAGAGCTTGGGAAGAACAGTCAGGGGATCATATCAGAAGTGACTCAAACAACAGAATTAATGTAGCCTTTTGCCAAATAGGGCAGATCACACAGTAGTGAAATCCCAGCCATGAAATACGAACTTCTGATACTCCAGAACCCACGAAATGTTATATTTCCCACCACTATCTGTAACAATATCCTGCATACAAAATCTGCAGCTTGCCACCCTGTGTCCAGATCTACATTCCTTGGATGCTGGAAGCCAGTTGGAGTTTGGGGCAAATTAGGAATGCAGTATCACACTCCAAAATGAAGATGAGAGAGAAATATTTTATTTTTCCTTGATGGAAAAGGTCAACCTTGTCCCCACCCCCACTGCACTGCTAACATTAGAAAATTGTTTTAGTTCATCACCACAACAGAGCATAATGTTTACTTATTAGACCCGAGGGTAATGTTGATCATTACAGAACAAACCATTAAATCAATTCTGTGGATGTCTTTGAGGTTTAACTTCTATTCATATGCTTCCAAAATGTAGACATTTGAAGTTTTGAAATCATTTTTCTGTTGGCTCATGCAGCCATTTCAATGCGACAGTTAATGCTAATAAATAATATTTCTCTGTATTAAAAAATCCTGGAATGTTTCTCTCAAAAACCAGTCATGCTGACCTTTTAATCAGAACTTCATTTTTATGTTCATGGAGTTAACATCCTTCTGGGGATTTTTATGTCTCTTCCCTCTGCGTGTTTTCACCTCTAGTCTGGAAATGACTCACTTAGTCCATGTGATGGTAGCTGGGATGGAGCCTTCTAACCTTTCCAGAAGCTCCAGGAGTTTATAACTTACTTCCAAATTCAATGACAGACTTTGTTTGTCTGCATCATTATACCACACATAAAACCCTTCCCACAGCATGATGTCAAAAAGAGAAAAAGCTCCCAGTCCCATCCTCAGCTGGTGTAAACTGGGGCAGTGTTTGGAAAGGTTGGATGATTCAGTCCCAAATGCCACTCGTGGGGCAGAGCGACTCAGGCCAACACCAACCATGCCTGATGCTGAGGCCAATGAAACTTTTCAGATTTGGGCCAAATGAAAATGGACCCAGGGGGATGGAAGAGGTCCCAGGCATGCTGGACTTTGGAGGTGTTTGGCTGAGCTGGAGATGATTCTCCCTGTAGCTGTAGAGCTCTGCTCCTTCCCACTCACCTGGTTTCCTCCAAGACAGCACTGTAGAAAGGGCAAACCCAGAGGAAAACCAAAAATGCCCCAGAGATTTCACAGATAATTTTTAAAAAGGCTTTTAAAATATCAGAATGCAACAAGATATTTGTCAGTGTAGAAGGAATTGATGTGAGCCAGGACAAGGGATAACATTTAGACTCCTAAGTCAAGGTAAATGGATTTTTTTTTGAGGGGGGGGTTTGGTTTGGTTTTTAGGGTATTTTTTGAGAAGAATATAAGATTTCTAAAGAAAACAAGATACAAAACCAAAAAAAGTACATAGTTTCTGGCTTTGGAAATGGTGAGTGTTTGTTTCCCTATAAAATAAATAATGGAAAATGTGCATGGATCCTTTAGTCAGTCCTTCTTCCTTGTGAGTGTGCCAGAGCCTACTGGGCTGTGCATCAGAAGATTATAATTAGATATTTGATCTTTTCTTTTCCCCTAAATACTTTAAGCATGTGAATAGAAGACACACAGTGCCCAGATCTCTTTTTAATTCAGGCTTGTTTGCAATGCAGTTTATTTGTGACTTCTGACAAAACTGCTCTAAGTGCTTCCTTCTATTCACCAAGCTCCTTCCTGGATCACACTTTCATTTGCATTTGCTAATTCTGTTTGTCCAGGGCATATATATCCAATAATCCATACATATCCAATATATCCAGTAATTTATGCTGAGGGGAATGATCTCTCTACTCTTGCAGCCACTGATCATTTGAGAATTTGCCTTCAAAAAATGCAGTCACATACCAAATGGCCAGAGGAACAGAACAGAAACAGAAACTTGAGACAAAGAGATGAAGAAACTTAGCTAACTACAGAGAATGGTGAAGTAATGCAGGAAAAAATATACCCAACAGCTTAAGTTCTGTCTGTTCCCAAAGCTTGCACAGATATATTCACACTTGTCCTTCTTCATTGTTTTCAATTGTCCCTTTCTGAGCTTCCAAATGTGCATTTATACCAACAAGAGCTGCAAAAGTGTCTGTGCCCCTGCCACAGGCTGGGATGTGTAGCATTTTCCTGGAAAAAAAATCACATTTGTCAGAGCTGTGAGTGCCATTGTAGCTTTGCCACCCAAACTGTTCTTCTGTCTGGGGGACTTTTCTCATGTGCAGAAAGGGAGGATTTACTGTTTTGCCTGAAGATCTGCACCCATGGTAGGTGAATTTTGCTCCCCTGCAAGTGTTCCTGTTCAGGCATGATTTCTATTATAAATAGTTTTAAATATTCCCTGTAAAAAGCAGAAAGGACTTCTTCTAGAAGAGCTGCCGTTCTCACTCCCCCCACAACAAATTCTTGAGAAAAACAGCCTTTTTTCAAATCCACAAACCAAACCAGATTTCTACATTTGCCTCAGCTTTTGTTTTTTTACAACAGACTGCTCACCTGTTATCACAGCTTTACAGTTTGTTTTACTGCTCCAGAGCTGTGTCTGATAATGTATAAATACATTTGGTAGTGACAAAAGGAGACAACTCTGCCTCTTCAGCGTGAATGAAAACTGTGAGATTAATATAGGAATTCTTCTACAGGAAGAGGAAATTATTGGTGTTATTGAAGGGATGTTTATGTGAATATAAGTGAGTTTATACTGGTGGATGTCCCAGCACGTGGTGCATGTGCTGCTCTCAGTACATGAGAAACTGTGGGAGGTATAAAGACATTTTATGTACAGGGGTTAGACTAGAAACAAAAATAATTCTTCCTGGCTTTTCTATTCACCTCTAAACTTAGGTTAAAAAAAAAAAAATTACATGCTCGACTGCCTTCCCACAATGGGTTTAAAACAGAGGGTAAATCAGCTGAGAGTCTGCCCCCAAAATATTCTCTTTGATGTAATTGCACGGGATGCAGATTGTGTGTGGGATAAGCTCCGTGTTCCAGTGCTGTGACTCCAGATCAAGACAGGGCACCGTGAAATACAGCAGGGCTCATGCAGCTCCACAGCTCCTCTGGGAATGGCTGCATGCAAATAAAGCATTCTCGGGTGATGACTGGCAATAGAGGCTCGAGTTCTCTTTCAAGTCCTCTTTCTCATTTCATGCTCTGTTCCTTTCATCCTCAGATTTTACAGAAAATATTCTCTCTTTTGGTTTTGTTAAGTGATCCAAACTTTAAGCAGCAAGTGAGGAAACCTACCATTTTAGGTTAAGATAAGCATACAAAATTGCTGTATTTCAATTACAGTAATAACCTTAAACAATTTTAAACCTCTATAAAGTGTCACAAAAGAGAAATAAGTTGGCAGAGCGAGGCATTGACACTGATGGGTGCCCACAGAAAACCTCTTACAATATCATGTAAGGATTAACAGCTCTAATTTATGCGGTCACACAGATTTTCTTTCATGCAACTTCAGGAGGGATCTTGCCATCTGAATTGTCATGTGCCATTATCACCCTTTAATCAGGTTATTTCGTTTTATTTGAACAGCATCAAAGAAATGCTCATGACACAGGCAGACCGGTTCAGTCAAGAAGAGGTAAGGAACTTTATTCAAAACAGGAATCCAGCTCCAGCTCCTGTTCAGCACTAAGTCCTTGCCCCTCTTTAAATGCATGGATTTAGCTGAAATCCAGCCTGAGAGGAGGTTGATGCCAGCTCTGGCAATTAGAAACAATTCAAAGCATCTCTTCTGCAGAGCTCCATGGCTAAATCAAAGTCAAACAGATTCTTTGGACTCCCATCCAAGGGCAAGTGTGGCCTATCTCGTGCTGCTCCTCCCCATGGGCAGCTGGGCAATTGATTTACTGGAGTCCAAGTGGGTTTGGGTGGGGACTGTGTTCTGGTTTCCATTTCTGTGAGTTACTTGGTTTGAAATCCAAAATGAGGTACTGACTTGGTGGTTTGTGTGAGACTGAGCATGGATTCTGCTGGTTGGGAGGAATTTAGGGGGACTTTACTTTCAGAAGAGGAGATGGAGTGGAGCTGGACTGTGAACAGAACAGAGACTGGACTGGACATTTATCCACCAGGGCTTACCTGGGTTTCAGGGAGAGAGCTCTTTTCAACAGGGAACTTGGGGATTCTAGCAGGACTTTATTAACCAGATATGTTCCAACTCTGGTTTCAACTTTACCAAACCCAAGGAAAACTTCTCCATGGTGGTCAAAGGAGCAGGGCAGCAGGGAGCTGAGCTGGCTGTAAAATGAAAAGCTGTTCATGTTGCTGTCCCACAGTCTGTGACACTTCTCTCTGTTTGCTTGGCAGATCAACCAGATGTTTGCTGCTTTCCCTCCAGATGTCTCTGGGAACCTTGACTACAAGAACCTGTGCTATGTTATCACCCATGGTGAGGAGAAAGACTGAGAGCAAAGAGAGGAGCTTCTCCTGAGGTGATGCACCCCCTTATTTCATGATGTTCTCATGTACAAGCATCCAGGATGTGAAACCACGTGGTCATTGGAAGAGAACCAATAAAAGAATTGAAAATAGATTAAAGATATTTAATGGTCCTGTTTTTATAAAATATCAAAATACCAATTTTGTGAGGGTTTTTCCCCCATCTTTTTTTTTTCCCTGTCAGTGGTTTGAAATGGAATTTTCTTGATGAACTGGTGCTTTTGTGATTTATTGACAAACCTAATGTTCACCAGATGGTCCACTGGGCACTGCAGTCTTATTTAACCTCTTGTCTTTTATCCATAAGCTCCATGTATTAATTGAGAATTCCTCTAGCTTATTGCACCAGGAAGAGTGTCTGGCAAATAGAATTATGTTCCATTCCACAGCCCCTAGCAATGGAAGTGTAAATAAAACAATCTTAAGTTCCTGTGAATATGCAATATGCCCTCCCCATCTCAGTGATGTGGCCAGTTCCTGAAACCACTTGACTCATTTGCTTTGGTGCAAAAGAGCAGAAATAGTGGAATATTGGCTGTTTTTCTCATGGTAAAGTTCACCTAGGTGCACTGAGAATGCAGGAATAATGAATTTCCTCCTTCAGAGACATCTTTATTATGTGGAGGAGGTTGTCCATGACACAACAGTAACACCTGGTATGTCACCTTTGGCCATCATCCTTGTGTTTCAGGTGAGACACACACACCAAGGACGTGTTTGGCCAAAGATCATCAAGTCTAGGGACAAAGAGGACAATTTGGGAACTGCAGCCCATGAAAGCAGATTACCTCTCACTTTTCTAATCCAAGAGCAGCCTGGGTTTTAAATGCCCTACAGTTTCTTGTATTTAGACTTCTAGGAACAGGACATATTCTGCCTATGTGGAATATTGCATGAACACTTCCTGCGTGGGAGGCAGAAGGATGCTGCAGCCAAAGGAAAACAAGCTTCTGCTGTTTTAACAGCTCATGAAAATGCTTTCCTTGTGCATCAGTGCTGCTGGAGCCACAGTCCCACAGACACTGAGAGGAAGAAACAAGCCACTTATTTTCTGTTTCCATCTTCTTATGCTTCGTAGGAAGAGAACTTGAGGGCAATGTGCTGAATGCTGCCCTCATCAAGAGGGGCAGAAATTCCATGAGAAAGCTCTAACATCTGCATGGTTCAGGGATGTGACATTCACCCCTACCTGCATTTTCTGCTGTTCCAGCAAAATCCTGCACTGTGCACTTCAGTAATAGAGAACAACCGGATTGAGAAGGCTCTTAGCACACAGAAAATTAATAAAATAAACTTCCCCTTGCCCCTGCGTGCAGAAGCTGTGTGAACATTCCTGCACCAGCACAGTTTTTCCAGTATGACAAGTTGATCCAAATTTTATCCAGTAGGAATTATCTCTTTTAAATATATCAGTGGACACAGCTGGGGCACAACTCACTCCTTTCCTGCAGGAATCTTGCTGAAGATGTGGACAAGGCTTTAACACTTCTTGCCACCTGTTCCTGTGAGAACTGAAGCATCACCCAGAGCTGTCCCTCCCAACACCATGAGCAGCCTCACTGGGCTTTGGTGACTCAGAAATCTCTTTGCAGTACAAGAGTCCACACAACCTGTCCTTCCACCTCCTGAGCTTTCCTGGACAAGCCCAGCTTTTACCATTGTTTTTTCTCCCCAGAATGTTTTTCCTCACAGGTCTATGACCACTGTCCATGGGATGGAGTTGTAGATTGGCAGTGGGAGGTCATGGAGATTGAGGATTTTCTGTTGGTACAATCAAAAAGGTGATTTACGTATTGAGCTTCTGCTTTAGGCTCTTCTGCAGACCCAAGCAAGTGACAGCTCCTCTCAGCAAAGGACTGAGCTGCTCATGGGGATGGATGTGGTTTCATTTGCAGACCTGATTTAGAAATGTTTTGAGAAGTGGGTCTGTAAAATGCTCTTTTGTGCACAAACACATGTACAAAGTGTAATGCTACCTTGCATAAGCCCCACAAAATCACATTTCCCACCAAGTGAGTACTGAGCTGCAGTCACTCAGGCATCAGATGTCAGACAGTGCTTATGGTTTTTACACTGTGAAGATTTCAGAATGAGGCTGAAGAGGAGATGAAACAGCACTCAGGCTTACCTTTGGCCTTCAGTCCAGAGAGATTTACTTTTTTTCATGCAAGCTAGTAGGCAAAACCTTGGATGATAATGCTCTTGAAAGATGAGGTCACACTTTTCCATCAAAGCACAGTTTTTGATGAGTCCTTTTTCATCTGTAGCTGTTGCATGACTTCTTCCAGTGCAGCTTCTGTGACTTCTCAGGCTGATGGGAGTCTGGTCTGAGCAGTTCCACATTTTCCCCTCCCTCCAGTCAGCACTAGGGCTCAAACACACACGGCAGGTGCTGACTGAGAAGAAATCTCTTTGCTCCCTAAATTTCCTTTCTGGACTCTGGGAGCTGACATCCCTCCCTCTTTAGCTCTGCCTTGTTTGGATCTTGCTGAGGTCACTTTACCTTGCCCTGCTGGAGGCTCCCTCACACCTGCAGATGGGGCAGGAGCAGGGAGCAATGGGGAGGATTCAAAGCAGGACCACCTGAGCATGGATTAGGTTGAGCCTGGCTTTACTATGAGGAGAGGTTTAGTTTGGATTGCAATTTTGAAGCAAATCACTTGATTGCTCTTACTTACCTTGAGCAACCTGGGCAACTTTTTTGGAGGAAGCTAAACCAGAGGCTCTGCTTGGAATTCAGTCCAAATTCCCTTTGGTTCCTGCTGGGACCAAACCAGGGTGCAGCTGTGATGCCCTGCAGCACCAAGCAGCGAAGAACCACCAGGGTGCTCCCAACCACCAGAGCTCTGCAGACCCTCTGAAGTGGTTTGTGGCTGTGCAGAGCCCCGGGTTCCATCTGACCCTAGGGTGCCTTCAGGCCTTTTGCAGTTCTGCTCCTTCCTTGTTGCTGCACTTTTATCTTGCTTCAAAACCCATTTCTTACTTTTTTTTTTCTGTCTGTTACCCCAGAATTATGGCACTTGAAGGGCAGTGCAGCTGAGGAGCCTGCTGCAGATTGCTTGAGGAGATCTTTGGACTGGGCTATGCCACCAATCTGGTTCTACCTTGGACCCTTGGACCGACATGAAGACAATTTGGGATTGTCATGCTTCCCCTTCTGTAAAGGGGAAGGACAAATGTTCAGATAAGCATTATGAAAATATTCAAGATTCAAAACAAGCCTGTATCAACCCCAATTTAATTTCAATCTCCACTTTCACAGGGGGACATAGGGCTGTGCTCATGGGGTTTGGATGCAGATTCAAATAACCAAAGGGAACAAAGAGCAACGATTAATTCCACAAAACAGATTTTCACCAAGCATCATTAAAACGATCAGATGGGAAATGAACTTGCATGA
This sequence comes from Molothrus ater, assembly GCF_012460135.2. Classification (NCBI taxonomy): domain Eukaryota; kingdom Metazoa; phylum Chordata; class Aves; order Passeriformes; family Icteridae; genus Molothrus; species Molothrus ater. The sequence goes on along the minus strand of NC_050498.2, from coordinate 4,679,679 downwards.
ACCCTGGCAGTTGCTCTTCAGTGTCAGCCCTTTCACAAACAATTACTATTTGGATGGGAAAAAACAAAGAAGCAGGGTAGAATTGATAATGTATTTTATTAACTCTTGCAAGTTTAATCCCCTAAACCTTTCTGAAACCTTGTGAAAGGGGAGAGCAGCCTTTGAAATAGACTGCAGAGAAAGGTTCTCATGAGTTCCCCCAGTTTGTTGTTCTGCTTAGAGGCAGGATTGTTGTTACAAACGTTTGTCTGACCTGCCTAAACCTTGTAGGTAGCCTCAAGTCCAAAGCTAGCCTTAGATTTATGCATTTTTTCCCCCTAACCTAAATCTTTCTGTCTGCAAATTAAGCCAATTTCATCCTTTGCATCCTCTCTGTAATGACGTTAGCACAGTGGAAGCCTGTTTAGTTTTCTTTTTTTCAATAATCTTTTTCCAACTTTTCCTCCCAGTAATCTTTTCTCCACTCCTAATTTTTCTTGCTCTCTTTAGGATTACCTTAAATTTGTGTGCATTTTGTTTTTAAACATCATATGCCAACTTGGACACAAAATTCCAGAACCAGCAAGATTGGAATAATTATTTCAGAGGTTGGTTGTCTGTAAAAAGCCAAACAAACCAATGCCCCCCCCCTGTGATTCAGCAGCACTGAAGGTTATGAATGTTTCTAGGCAATGTGGGTAGAAGTTTATTCCAGACCTCTCTTCCTTAATAACTGCTTGGTTCTGATCCCCCTGTAGCTTCTTCTGTCTATCCCAGAAAGTTCCTCAGATCTGATTCCCTGTGCCTCTGTTACCTTGGTAATGTGCCAGCAGGGGTTATCTGAGGACATACCTTGAATTTCCACGAATGTTAACGAGGTGTAGATTGTCTGGAGCCTCCTTTTTCTGTTTGAAAACAATGCCAAGAGCGTCTGACATTTTCATCAATGACCTGGGTGATGGGACTGAGTGCGACAAATCATGCTCTTCCCAGCAGTGTCCATGCACAGGATGAGAGGCACTGGACATGTTGGAATAAGGAAAACCCCTTCAAACTCTTGGATTGTGAACGTGGTCAGATATCAGAACTGCTTGGCCAGATGGGTTGTGGAGCTCCCAAATATTGCTGGAGGTATCCCAAACCCAGCTGGATTTGGCCCTGGGAATCCTGATGCTGCTCCGAGCAGGAGCTTTGGTCTGGACAATCCCCTGGGATGCCTTCCCACTGCAAACCCCTGAGATGCTGATGTTACTGGTGTCAGCCCTGCTAGCACAGCCCAGGGGACACTGCCCTTGCTCTGGGGTGACACCTGATCCATCTGTCCTGCACTTTGAACCCCAGATCCCTCCTAAGCAGCCACACCCTGACCAGTTACTGACCATTACTCCTTGAATTTTACTTTCTTCTTACAGGTAACAACCTTCACTGATCTTTAGTTCCTTTTCATTGGTTTTCTACCTCCTTTAATTTAAAGCTGTTCTGAATTCCATCCTAATCCTCCAAACTCCACATAAACTGCTTTAGCTTATAGCCCATCATCCAAAATTTTTGTACGTTCTCTATTTCACCCTCCAAAATGTTAATATTGAGCAGTATCTGACCCTGGGACAGTCTCTTCCTTCTCCTTTTCCCTCTCCTTTGTCACCATGAAATAATTTTATCACTGATAATTCACATTGGACATGTTTTAACTGTACTCAGGGGCACTGGTCTTTTACCTGCCTGCAGCTACAAAGTTCTGCACTTTTGGGCCTCACCTCATTTTCTCCTCAATCTGTTTGAATTCAGGTGGTCACCAGCAGGATATCCATGAGCCACATCTCTCTGAGCCAGCCTGGGACAATGCTCTGCCCATGTGTGGAGGGACAGAATGTAAGAGAATAAAGATAGTGCAGAAGGCAATCTCACACCTGAGGAGTGCAGCTGTACCAATCACCAAAGATTAGGAACAGGCCTGCCCTTACTAGGCCACAGCTGTGTCCAATAAGAAGTGCTACAAAAGAGTGGGGTAGCTGGGTGAGGAGAGAGTTGGAGTTTGTTGGTTGTGCTGTGAAGAAGAAGAAGAAGGAGTTAGTGCTGTGAGGAGCTGCCTGTGAGCAATCACCAAGAAGGTATGGAACTTCTGCAATAACACGACAACACCCAAGGAGAGGAGATTTCCCTCTGTGAATGGGGAAAAAACAATTTCAGTCTAGTTGGGTTATGTGCAAGAGTAAATCCACTTGGATTCCTGGAGGGGACCCCAGGCTTGCACCAGGAAATCTCCAAATCCCATGGGTTGTGAACCCAGGACAGGGGTTCCCAGCCGGTGAAGGAGCACTTTGGGATGCTGGTGCTGTGCAGAGCTCTCTGTCCAGCTGCAGCATCTGAGGGCCCTTCCCTGCTGAGGAGCCCTTTCCCAAACTCAAGGCTTTGGGAGCCACAGGAAGGAGCCAGAATCTGGATCCTTGAGGGAAATGTGGGCACAGTATTTGAAACAGCAGTTTCCTGACATGCAGATCTGGGAAGTTTTATCAGCTTGTGGGACTTGGGGGATTCTCACAGGTATTGAGTTCACTTTGGCCACTTGGATGTGGTGGAGATTCAAGGAGGCTCCTCTCTGCAGGACTTCTGAGGCTGAAGGGAGAGAGGTCCTTGAACAGGGATGTTGGGGCATTTAAGCTCTCTCCTGCTTCAGCCCCTGCAAGCATCTGTCCAACCCCAGTGGTTGTAAAGCAGGAGCCCAGGAATGCTAACTCAGGTATTTAGGGTCAAGCATGGAATACCTCCTTGAGTCCTTATCTGGTGAACTGCTGCCATTTGTTACTGTACATTTCAGTTTAAATAATTGCTTAATGTGCCTGTTGACCTGAGGAACATAAATTTTTTTGCAAAATATATGAGCAAGCTTGTGTTTGGTCAGCTGCTTCAGCAGGAATACAGAGCTCAGATGCCAGGCCAGGCAGGAATTTTTTATAGTGATTAAAAGACAGCAGCTGCCCTTTCCGGGGTAAGATGACTTATTAAAAGTGAGGGGAGATCCAAACAGCTTTGTCCCTTTAAGGTTTGGAAGCTGCAGGTACCCCCACAGCTGTGATGAGTAGAAAGTTCATGACCAGAGAGTAGGGTGGGATGGGGAGAGGCTTCCTCTAACAGGCCAGAAAGAGATAAATCTCCATGAATTTCCTGCTAAGCCAGTGCCTTTAAGATATCAATGTAAAAAGGATGCAGATTAAATAGCAGCCAGAAAGGATTGGTTTGTTGTTGTTGTTTTTTTTTTTTAACTGTAGAACAGGCATTAGCCAATTTCAGCAAGGATCATGCCCCTCCCCAGCCAGGCTGAGAGTGCCAAGGCTGTGATAGAACTTAATGCTTGGAAAAATAATCCTGGTGTGAACCAAGTGCTGAAGCAGTACAAGTATCCATATTTTGTCTGGAATTGCAAAAAGCCTTATGGAAATACCAGTGATTTCTTTTTAAATTGGTGTTACAGTTCACCCAGCTTTGTACAAACAGGTAATGCTGACATACAGTGTGTTACTGCCCTGGAAAAGGTGGAAAAATCCAGTTTTGTTCCAAGGTGAAACACTTATGTGGCAGTGAGGCTGTCACAGCCTGGCTGCTGGCAGTGACCCCCAGTGTCCTCTCTGCTGTGGCACCAAATGCCACCAGGGTTTTACCTTCCCACACTGAGCTACAGCCACCAGCTGGGGGCTCTGGCCAGGGCCCCTCTCCCTGAGGTCAATGTGAGCTTTTCCACCTGCATTTTTACATTAAACTGCAGCCTCATGAGCCTGTGTGAAATAGTTTCAGGTTTGCCAAATTCAAATCCCGATTTGTTAAATGCTGTAATGCCTTTGAGCTGCTGCTGAAGACAACTGGCAAGTTTTTAATGCAACCTGTTTGAAACCTCTTTATTAGCTCCAGTGTTTCTGTGCCTTGGGAGATGGAACAGGGGGAGGCACCAGGAGCTGTCCCACAGCTGGAGCTCCTCCAGCCCCAAAGGTTAATTAACAGGGGGTGTTAATGCCAAGGGGCTGCCCTGCCCCAAGGGAGCAGCCAGAGAGGATGAGGAGGGCTCATCCCAGGGCTGCTCCATGTCCTGCCCTGTCCCTGCTCCAGCACAGCCCAGGTGGGGCTGAGCCCTTGGGGTCCCAAGGTAAGCTGGTGGTTTTTTCCAAGGAGGATTTTAATTAGGGGGTTGGAGGCCTTGGAACAGCCCAGGGATTGTGCCTGGGGAATGGGTTCTTTGGGGAGGAGGGACGGGAAGGTTGTGGGGGTTTTGTTGTTTTGTCTTCCCTTGGCTGTGAGTGACTTTCAGTGCCCTGTTTAGTCAGCTGTGGCTGATTATATAAAGAAACCCCTGGCTTTTCATATAGCACAGAAAGCTTATCACCTTTTCCAGCCACTACAACACTCATTAGAGGCCCTGGAAAAACAACCACCTGCTTTTACTGCTAGAGATCTCCTGTGCTTTGTGCTGCTGGGATGGGTGAAGTCCTGGGCAGTGTGTCCTCATGGCAGGGCCTCTCCAGGCTGCCTGACTGCGTACCTGGCTGAAGGAGGGAGAAAGAAAAAAAATCCTTATTTTGATTCCAGATGGATCCCTCTAGTTGTATTTAAATCTCCAGGTAAAACAGTGCAAAAAATGGAGCAGCAGAGCTCTCAAAGCCCTGCTGTCATTGGCTTTCCATGTTAGGACTGGGAGAAAAAGAAGAGGCCTGGGCCAGTTTAACTGCTGTGGGTATTGGTGGCATTTTGTGGGAGGGCTGATGTGAGGAACAGGATTTTTGGTGCTTTTTGTTGCATTCAGTGTAGTGAGGGACAGACCAGAGGCCACTTCAGACCTCTGAACTACTTCCTTGAAGAGATCATCCCTCCTCTCATGACCACGGTGTTGGTGGCTAAATTCACCAAAAAACTGGGGAGCATTGAATGTGTCCAGCCATTCAAAACTCCTATGGTATCACTCAGTGCTCTGTGCAAGTACCAAGGCATATTTCTTGAACTTTAGGTTAAAAATAAAGCCCCAGCACTGTGTGGGAGCATGGGGGGCTCTGAGGAAATGCCCCTCAGCCTTCCCTGTGCCCTCCCACCAGCCCTGCTGGCTCCCTGTGGGCAGAAAGGGGCAGGAATGGGTTTGGGAGCAGCTGATGGAGAAGAGGCTGAGGCACAGCTTCAGCTGCTCTCACCAAGACAGGAGCAGATGTTCCCAATAAAACATTGACTCCTCAGATGTGGGTGCCTGGCTGATAGCAAACAGCAGGAGGGCTCTGTGCTATGAGACCACAATGGAGGCTGGGGTGGATTCTCTTGTGTCTCATAAACACTTGAGTTTGGTGGAGCCCTCGAGTGCATCTTTGTCCTTCACCCAGCTGCCTGCACTGTGAAACCCACAGGAACTCCATATCTTTGAAAGCTCTCCCACTCTGTCAGGCTTGGCTGGAGTTTGCATGTGGTTATTAGAGCAGAGGACAGGCAAGTGCATGTTTTATTGTTCTCCATCCCCCCCAGTGTGCTTTTTCATGTGTGTGCATATATCCTGCCACTCCCAAATCAATTTGCTGTTGAATCCTTGCTTTAGTGTAATTTAACTGGCAGGGTTGGGAACTTGGATGTTTTCATTTCTTTTTCTTCTGGGTTGTTTCTGTCTACTGTTTTAAGAATATTCTGTTGCTCAATAACGGGAGGTGGAAAATGAAATCCCAAGATCATCTTTTAAAGGATGTTAACGACCATGAATGTAACCAATATAGTTAATAACAGTCCAGGCAGAGATGGAAGACCATTCCCTTCTTTTGAGTAAGGGCCAACAGAGCTTTCTGATTATCCCTGCTAGAGAGGGATCTGGATATTAAAGGATAAGTCATGCTAAGTATTTCCTTCTTAGACTCCTTATTCGTTTATGCCTACTGGGTTTTGTCATCTTTAAAGGTGTTGTTTAGCCTGGTTTGAGTTACTTTAAACCAAAAGTTTTAAAAGACAGCTCTTCAATCCATGGAGATGTTTGCTAAATCCCTTTATTAAATAGATGGTGTTTTTCATCTTTAAGCAACATTTGGAAACAAAAGTAAGAATTATTCTTAATTTGAAGTGTGGAAGGGAGGGATGAAGACTTCAGATTTCAGAAAGCTCTGCTTGGTGGAAGGGGTAGCATGTGTTTGGTTTTCTTTAACGTTTCTGATTTAAACATTGGGAGGCTCAACAATGATGTACCATGTTCATGGATCCCAGCATGGAGTTCTTGTGGGGGTGAAAAGAAATTTTCTTTCCATAAAGCAAAATCCAGTAGAAACTCCCCATATTTTACCCCTGGAGCAATGAGAAGATAAGGAAGCATTGGGCAGAGGGAGAAACAAAGCCCTTTGGCTAAAGAGGCTGTTGCCTCCAGGTTCCTTTCAGCTCCACCTCTTTCCTTTGTCCCCGTGTTCCTCAGTCTCCTCCTCCAGCCTAGCTGCCTCTTAACCTCATTAATACTTTGCTTTGATGGTCTTAAATTCTTGACAATTTATTCCAGATGTTTGCTACTTTGAGTGAAATAGATTTCCCAAATTTCCTGTTTACTCTTAATGTCTTTTGTCTTTTTCTGCTTTGAAAGTGTGACATTTTTTTTAACCTCTTAGCAATCCAGACATGTTAGTTCACTGTTCCACCCCCTCTTCCTCCTGGCATCTCCTAAAGTGTGTGGTGCTTTCCACAGAATGCACACTCCTTTTTTTTTTTGTTGTCTTCTTGTGGGGCAATCTTGATCTTTTTCACCTTCCTTAATTCTGCACAGATGAAAGTCTGACTCAAAAGTTTCTTAGGTGTGTTTGGTGTTGCCTTTTTTCCTCTGTGTGTGCACACCCAGAGGAGAGCAAGAAAATTATGGAGAGAGAGAAAATAAAATTCTACTTTTTGACAGACCCCAGACCAAATATCCTTCAAACATGGGTCTTGCTTGTTCCTTCAGGCGTTTTTCATGAATTACCTGGAGAGCTTTGAGCAGACAGAGCAGACTGGCACTGCTCCTTGAGCTGCTCAAGGTGTAGAAGTTGTGGCTGCTGTTAACAGGGTTGGCACAACTCCCTGCACCAGGAGTGCAGTTGGAGCAGCACAAGTGACCTGGGAATGGCTGTGCTGTTGGAAGTTCCCCTTATAGCAATAAAAAATGCGTCCGTTTTCAAGTGGGTGTATGGCTTTAATTATTCTGTTGTTTTCTTTAAAAATAAAACCAAAAACGAAACAAATCTTTAATTGAACCAGGTTTTCAAGTACAAAACCTGTGCCTAGACCAGGCCTTAGGCCTCAGTCTTGCAGACACTTTCACAGGTGCTTAACTTTACCATTATGAGTAATCCTATTGATTTTCAACAGCACTGCTCAGGCAATAAAGAGTGGATTTGTATGATCTGGGGCTTACCATGGGGTATATCAGAAGTCACTTTTCTGAAATTAATGGTTACAGGGGTGTAAGAGGAGCGTCCAGCCCAGGATTTAGTTAAAATTAATAAGAGTTTTGCTTGTAGGCTTCCTTTGAAGTATTTAGCTCTCCTGTCTGCTCCTTTGAGTGCTGTATCTTGAAGGCCAGACATTTTTTTGACTTTTGTTATGATAACCTTCAGAATAAATATTCAGGTAGGACTTGGTGTACTGTGACTTTCTATCTCTTGGCCACTTGCAGCATTCCATGGAGGCTCTTCCAAGTGTCAGTGCCTTTACAATGTCATTTTTGTAGTGTCTGTCTGACACTGGCTGAGCTCATTTCCAGCCTCTGGATCTCTCTTTTCCATCCAGTTGCTTGTTTTCATGAAACTTGTGGCAACGTGACAGCTCTGAACCTCCTGTCTTGCTCTCAAATTGGGCTGAAAGCAACCAACTCATTCCAAAGTTATTAAAGATGCATGCTCATGCACACCATGATCATATATATGCAGTATTTTTGAAGGAAGTCAGGCAGAAAAAATAAAAGTGATTTGATTAGGGATAGATGCATTATAACATTTCATGAGCTTGAAAAAAATCACTTTTCTGTATGGCTGGTCTTACAAATATGCTTTACCCCAGCTTATCTCTTACCCCTCTTAACAAAAACAGGCATAAGGCTGCTGTTTATGGAAAATATTAGGGAAGGGTTTGCCCCCAGAGGGTGCTGGGCACTGCCCAGGGAATGGGCACAGCCCCGAGGCTGCCAGAGCTCCTGGAGAGTTTGGACAATGCTCCAGGGATGCCCAGGGTGGGATTGTTGGGTGTCTGTGCAGGGTTAGAGGCTGCACTGGGCGATCCCTGTGGGTTCCTTCCAGCTCAGGACATTCAGTGTTTTATGACATAGCGATGGACAAACCTTTTTGGAAGCCACAGAAGGAAAATTTCTCTCTTCTCTATCTCAACAATATAAATGTAGGCTTGGCACCAGGGCTGAGAGGGCTGTGCCAGTTGCCAACGCAGTGGGTGAGTCATTTCTGCTCAGGTGTTTGCTGGAGAGGGAAATCTTTGAGTTCTTAGAGAAATACTTGGGGGAAATGGCCCTGTTGTGTTAAAGCCTCAGGAATCGCAGATACCAGCCAGCTTTGTCCCTGCTGCCTGTGCAGCAACCACCAAAGGGAACAGGGATTTGACTCCATCCAGCCTGTCTTCCCCTTTAAAAGGACAATTTCAATTTAAGGAGTTTCAAAATAGGAAAAGAAAAACAACAACCCCCCCCTCCCAGGTACTGAGGTCAGGAAGAGAACATGCAGCTTCAGCATGCAGGGAGGAATGTTCAGTGTCAGAGGGTTTGTTCTGAATGGCTGCAGTGCCTTGTGCTGCAATCCCAGCTCCCCAACTGCTGTTCATGCTGCAGTTGTGCAGGGAATGCCTCAGCTTTGCCTGGCAAGAGCCTCAACTGCAAATTTTGCAGAAATCCTGGTGAATTTCCATTGAGCTCAGCAGGAGCAGGTGAGCACAGGCTCGGTTGGATCCTGCCCTTTGGCACTGTGGGATGCACTGGGGAACCAGGTGAAGATTAAGCATCCCAAATTCTGTCACTGACTCAGTAAACTCCTGAACAAGTTGCTTTTGCACCTGCACATCTGATTTTCTTTGGAATAATTGTGGCACTTTGTTAGGATTCCTGGCACTGTCCCACTGGGTGCTTTGCAGGAGCCTTCAAGACCCCCAGGAGCTGCCAGGTAGATGTTGATAACTTGAATATCCATTCTTTTCCTGGCCTGTGTGGAATTTCCTTATCCAAATCCAATCTGTATTTAAGTTCACAGGACAAATGTCAAAAATTCAAGCTCTGGAAATGCTGCTTTTTTTTCCCTGCTGTTCAGCAGTGTTTGCTGCTGGTGCTGTTGTTCTGCCTCTGTTTGGGGACATCTGTGGGGCTTTGGAAAGGGGTAAAGGTTACAGTTGGTTTTTCTCCCTCCTGTAGGTTGTAAGACCCCACTCCTGGGTGCTACCAGGAATCTTGTACCCTCCCCAGGGAGAAGGGGGGGATTTCTAGGTCTCGGACAGCCCCAGGGGCTGCTGCCATTGCTTTACTCCTTCTGAGTGTTGTTCTTGGGGCACTGCCACTGCTACTGCCAGGGCCTGAGGCACAGCTCAGCCCCTGCTGGCTCAGATGCCTTTTTTGCAGCTCTCTGGTCACAGTTGTTCACTGCAAAGCTGGGGCATAGGAGATTGGGCACTACTTGTCTTAATTTCCTTTCTCCTCTTCGTTGGTTGTTCACCACTTTGGAGATGAGTATAAAGGGAGACACACTGTGCAGAAATAATGTTTATTTGGGGAATGATCCACGAGGTATTCTTTCAGGCATAGCCTTTGGTTATGATTAACCAAAGATTAGGACTGAACAGTGTGTCCATGTGAGGCCAAACCAATCAATTTGGGTTTGAAGGCACCAACATCCCATGAGAAGACCTGGTGAAACTGGAAGCTGGGGTAGAAAAATGTCTTTTTTGGGTTGTTGCAGCTATGCAGCTGTTCTAGGATTTTGCTGTTAGCCTAAAAAATAATTAGTTCCTTTTCCATCTCCAAGATGCCCCCCAGGTCCTGCCTGCAAGGAGCAGGATCAGCCAACATTCCCCATGCAGGACCTTCCTCTGTCCTGTGTCATTTGGCAAAACAACAGATTCTGGTGGAATCTCCAGTGCTGGTTACAAAATACTCACAATGGGCATTGAAACACACTGAATTTGCTAATGTGTCTCTTCATAACTTTTATGTCTAGAAGCTCCAGCTGTGATCAGGGCCTTGTTGTGTGAGATGTTATGCAAATACATATTTTGTACAAACAGGATGATGAAACCACATGGAAAACTTCATAATCAAAGCAGAAAAAAGAGCAACAGGGGAAAGAAAAAGACCACATGGAGCTGCTTCTTCAGGGTCATGTGGTGGGCCACTGGCAAAGGCAGGAGCAGCAGTGGCTCTCCTGGCTTCCAGGCTGGTCCTTATCTGCCAGGGCATCCTGCCTCTTCCCATCTGTGCCTTCCCACAGCTCCCTTAAGCTCTGCTGCAGAGCTGCAGCACTGAGGGGGTTCAGAAAATTCAGTTTAGCCCTGGTTTGTCGATCTGCTGCCCTCCCCAGAGCCCTGTGGCTGCTCTGTGCTGCTGGGAACTGAGCTGGGCTCGTTTGGTTCCCAGAGAGGAGATAGAGCAGAGCTGGGATGCTGCAATGAACCCTGGGGATGCCATCCCAAAAACAACTTCTGGTCACATGCTGGGCTTACCTGGCTTTAAATTGTGTCCAGCTGCTTGAGCCAGGCAACTAAATACTTCTGAAGCTCATTAAATTAACCAGTTAGACCAAGGCACTATACAAGGTACACAGGCCAAAGAAAGCATTGTGGGTGTGACCTTTTGAAGGAGAATTATAGTTGCTGCTGATCAAGCTGTTACAGTAAATGTGGTGTCAGTGTTTCCATATTGGTCTCTTTTTTTTTTTATTTTTTTATTTTTTCTCTTTTTTTCCCTGTGTGAAAACGTTTGCACCTCATGAAAAGGTTTTCATGTGCTGTGAAATGCAACGTGAAACCACTGGACCTTTGTTACCCAAAGAACCTGATCTTTGTGTTACCCAAAGAATCTGGGCTGCTTCTACAGGGAAGGAGCAGCTTTAAAACTGGGATTTGATGCCAGCCACCCAAATGTTTGGGGGATTTCATCTCACACTTGGTTCTCCCTGTTGTGCAAAGCATTCCCTTTGGTTCAGCACTGGAGAGGTGACAATCCCAGGGTCAGGTACCCCTGTGTGGCTCAGCTCTAGGGGCACAAACAGCTTGGCAGTGTTTGTGATTTGTCCTGGTGTGGGGTGGCTGGGATGAGGGCAGGATGCTGCTGCATCCCCACAAAGGGCTCTGTTACTGGGCAGCCTCTGGCTCAGCCCACACAAACGTGCAGCACTTGATTAATCACCTTCATTATGGTCATATTCTCACCCAGCCAGGAGCAGGGCACTGTGCAGAACCAGCCTCCCTTTGTTTCCCCTGGAGCTGCCAACCTGTTCCCCCAGGCCACACCTCCTTTCTAATTTGAGTGACAAAATTAGGGAAAAACTGGTTTGCATCTTGCTCTTCTATCTGCCTGGGCATGTCTGGGAATCCCTAAGAATGACTGAATTCAGTGGTTTGAACCATTTTCTTTTTTTTTTTTTTATTGCACACCTCCCACAATAACTCTGAAGTAGCTTCATAATGGAAATGCTGACACGACTCGATCGCCTCAGCCCCGGGAGTGTGTTCCACCTTCTATTGTTTGCCTTGGCCTCTGTAAATTGTGTATTGCCTCAGTTTAATTGGTTAATTTAATAAACTTCTGCAGTGCTGTATCAGTTGCCTGGCTTAGCTTTTATCCACCAGGCTGATGAAGAAAGTATAGGTTTCAAAAGCTTTCCTGTATGAAGTTAATCAAATAAAAGGTATCTCCTACTATACTTTGCATGTATGTCTTGGAAGGATGGCTTGAATTGACACATTTTTACAATTAAAGCATTTAACAAAACCCTCTAAAAATCTTTGTGTAGCTTAAAAAAAGGGAATGTTGCACTTAAGGCTGTGCAGTGCTTCAGAAGCCACATGTGAATGATACTGTGATAGATGAGCAATGCAATGGTTGACTCTTACAATTAAAAGGCAAATATCATAAGCATTTTAAGTTTTTGGAAGTGAGTATAATTTCTCACAATACCTTATGCCAAATGGTATTTTAAATGGACTCTTGGGACTGCAAAAGGAGGGAGAAAAGTGGGGAAAACACAACAGAAATGTTCAGAGGGTATTATGAAATGCAAGTCTTACTCTCCAGCCATGTGTGAGGCTTGGGTGACCTGTGCTCATTTTCTGGTTCTGGCTGAAGCTCCTCACAACCCTGAGCAGATCCTTTAACTCCTCTCTTTGTTCCCAGTCTTTCCCGTTCTGGGAGTCTCATCAATTCCAGTTTGCAGATTTGGGGCTCGCATCATGCTGCCGTGGGGCTTTTCCTTCCCTGAGCTGGAGTAACAAAGCCCAGTATTGACCCTGTAGGTGCAGCAAAGCCTCTGGCAGGGAGGCAGAGAGCCCTGGAGAGGCCCCATGTGAGGGATTGTTTGTCTGTGCTCAGCACAGCCACGCAGCCCAACGCACGTGTAACATGAGCCCATCTTTATCTATTTTAATCCACAGCTCCAGCATCCCAAGATTTAGGGGTATTCATCTATCAGGAGTGATTTAGATATACTTGATCATGCCTCAGGGCAGGGGGACAGCCTAGGTTACTTCTTGATATCCCTTCCAGCCCTGCTTTTTTATGACTCTATTAGATCTGACAACAACAGAATCGCGTACTTTGTTCCAAAGGCTCTGTCCATTAATTAGTACTTTGTGGTGCACAGCTCCTCTTCCCTTGAGGAGCTCTAAGAGGTTGACAAGTGCTAATTAAGTCCTACAAGAACTGGTGTGTTGGGTAATTATTATTTTACAGGTAGAGAAACTGAGGTGCAAATGTAACCCACAGGAAGTTTTGGGACAGGGTCTCACTTCGGTGCTTAGCGTTTTAGCTGCTTAAAATTCTGGCTGGGCTGTGCCTCTGGGCTGCTGTCCATGGAGAATAAGGTGGTGTTTCCCTCCTCCTGCCCACATCTGAGCCAGTCAAGGCTGTAATGGGCTCACCAGCCACGTCTGGGCTGCATCAGAGGGGCACTGCCGATAAAATGAATCTGGCCCGTGTGCCAAAAATAAGTTTATTTTTTCTCTATTCCATGCTTCCTGGACTTGCAGAATTACAATGGCTTTGAAGGGGAGCTGCCCCAGAGCCTTGAATCAGGCCCCTTGTACGAGAGGGAGGAAACCTCTTGTAGTCCAGGCCATTTGAGTGTAATTTTCAATCAAACATTTGCCAGTGTAATTAGCCTGCTTCAGCGTTCTCCGGTGTGGAGTGACGCAGCCAAGTGGCATTTGAGAACCCTTGATGAGGAAAGGGGCTAATTAGCTGAGCTCTGGGTCAACAGCACCTCAGGAGCCAGCCTGGGTCTCTACCTGGGTTGCTGCTGTTTGAAGTTCTCTGCTCACTCAGCAGTGCCCGGTAAAGGAGGGTCTCTGGTGTGGCTGGAGTTTCTTTTGTCCTACAGCAGGGTCATCACCCATTCCTGGCTTTGCATCTGTGTTATTGCACCCCTAAGAGAGGTGACATGTGGCATTCACATTTTCTGGAAAAATCCCTTCACCCAGGATTTTTCCCCTGGGAAGCTGAGAAGGCTCAGAGAAAAAGGAAAGCAATAATTATCTGATTTGCTTCTCCTGTGTTGTGCTCACATGTGGAATGTGTTTGGGGATTGTTTACCCACAGGTGATTGTTCCATTGGATTCTGGTGTGAGTTGTTTTCACTCTTTGGCCAATTGGGGCCAAGCTTTGTTGGGACTCTGGAGAGGTTCACAAATTTTCATTATTTTACCCTTCTGTCAGTATCCTTTCTGTATTCTTTTGTACAATTTGGTTTAGTATTCTTTAATATATAATATAATATCATAAAATAATAAATTAGCCTTCTGAGGACATGGAGTCAGATTCATCATTCCTTCCCTCATGTGGGGGCAACACAAATACAATAATGACAGGTGCTGGTTTTTCCATGCTGCTTTTCCTGTGTCTTCTACATCTCAGAACACCTCTTTGCAAGGTTAGGTTTTGTGTAGAATTCCAGGAAAGCTCACCAATTCCAAAAATAATATTTAGAGTCCTTAATCAAATTCTGTCCTGAAGACTCAGTGATTCCACTGACTTCTTTGGGTCTGTGAAATCTGCACAGGGATATGAATTTGATCAGCTGTGGATTCTGATCCAGCAAATTTCATTCCACCCCACCAACCCTCAAACCTCCCATTTGTAAATCATCCAGCTGAGTTCCCACCTTAGGTCTGCGCTCACAATTAAAGATCAATTTTAGGAAAGCCCTTCCCAGCTCCACCTGAAACACCCATTAAATGTTGGCAAACCAGGAATGCGGACCTGAGACTACAAATTCCAGGGTGGTAGCAAATTTATCCTTGATGTGCTGCAGAGGGGCTGGTTAGACAAGTTAAACTCCAATTAGCAGCTTTCGTGTGATGGCAGTTTTGTCTTGCTGCCTCTGTCCAGCCCTGTCACGCTGCTGCACATCAATTCCTCCCCTCCTCCAGGGTGTGGTCCCCATTTGCACACTGTAATTTGTGGTGCTGCTCAGTTTAAAGGACCCCATTTGCCAGTCCAGGCTGTGCCTTGGTGAGAGGGTGAGGTGCCTACAGCAACCAGGAGGGTTTTCCCCATTCACACACGGTCTCTGCTGATCCCACAGGGGAGTGATGCAGCTTTGCAGGGCAGCACAGGCTGGGAGGGAATGGCCCTGGTTTATCAGGAGGACAGGAGGAAGTGGTGGGAATGAGCCCCAGAGATGTTTCTGCCTCGTTTATTCTCCTTGATGAAGAGGTTTATTACACATTTGGGCTTTGCAAGTAATCTTGTCCCAAACTGTGCTGGACATGCAGGTGTGCCCTGAGCTGTGTGAGGCTCCTGCCAGAGCAGCCACACCATGGCTGGGCAGATCACACCCACAGTGCTGCACAGCCCCTGTGCAGCGCCCATTTTTGGGGAGTTTTGCCATCTTAGAAAAACTCTTTGTGTGGTTGGGATCATCTCTCCCTGTATGGGATGTTTCAGAAACGGGGCTCCTTTTCTTGCAGAGGTGGCTCTGCAGAATGCACAAAGGAGAGCTGGCATCTCCCAGCTCTTTCCAAGGAAAAAATCCCAACCTGTTCTGCTGGAGAGGGATGGAGAGGCATTGGGAGCAAGTAGCAGCCCATGTTTTTCCCATGATTTCAAGCCAAAAAGGCTTTTGAAGCAATGAATCCTCCCCTTCTCCACTCATTGTGGGCCAAACCTCCTAAACCTGTCCCATCCTGTTGTGTGTCCAAATCTGGAGCCTCTTCCCACCAGGACTGGCTGCATTTCTGGCTCTGCAGGAGGATGGGACCACTAAGGGAAGGTTCAGTGGTCAAGGGCTGCAGTTCAGAGCCCGGCTGAGCAGACTGGGCACTCCCCAGCTGCTAAGAGAGCAAATCAGTGAGCAGAAATGTCCCTGAGCATTGCCAAAATGGCCAATGGATCCATGTCCCAGCAGGGCTGGGCATTTCAGCCTGAGTGTTCATGTGGGATCAGAGGTGAAGGACTGGCAGGGGACAGCAGCAGAGCAGCCAGGGGATGTTGGACACCCCCTCTCACTGCAGCCACCCCCCTGGGCACATCCCTGTCCATCTGGCAGGTAATTACCTTAATTAGCTGCAGCTCTGGTGGGAGCATCACTGAAGGGATCCCTCTTGCCACATCTCCTCCTAAAGTGACTACTCTAATTTTTGTGACATCCAGCTGGAGGGGCTCTGTGGCTGTCCTTACAGACCATTAAACTCCTTCAGCTCCATCTATATATTTTAAGTAGTTTCTGACCCCTGGGTGACAGTGGCTGAGGGGGATCTGATTTTTTAATTTTCTTTTTTTAAGGAACATTTTCTTAAATGGAATGAGTCAAAAAGTTTTTGGCTAAGGAGAGTGCATGGTCACAAGCTCCTGTCCCAGCAGGCTGGGCATGGGCAAAATCTGCCTTCCACAGCAGCTTTGCACTTCCCAGAATAAAACAAAATCTGTTGGATTCTCCCTGATCTTACCAGCAAATGGGACAGTTTTGTCTCCAGCAAGAATTCCTCCAGTTTCCTAATTACAGTGGTCTTGATACTGGTAGGCACAAATTTTCCTGGAAGAGGCAGTGAGGAGTTGAAATGCTGCAGGGAATAAAGAGGCAGAGCAGTCTGCTCCAAAAAGCTGCAAGGAAAATGTTTCTGAAAAAGCTCCTTGGATTCTGGAGGGATGGTGATAGCAGTGAAGGGACCAAAAAGGGGAATTGGTTCAGGTTGAATCAAATGCTGTTTGACTCAATACATAATGCCTCCTTTCATTAAAGTGCCTGCAGTTTTTTTCTTGTTAATTGAAATTAATTTATTAATTTTGGTTTGAAAATGTGTAAGCACTTTCAGGCTGATGACTTTTATTTTTTCAGCTGAAGTGACAAATCCAACATAAATTTGCAATTTATATACCTGTTTTCTTTGGGCTGGGATAAAAGTTAGAGCTGAGAAACTCTGCCTGCTTCTGATCTGGACAACACCTTCTGCCTAAGGATGCTTTCATTCATGAATAAAGGGGTAAATAAGGGGAATCAAAGCCCAGGGAAGCAGTAGATGCTCTGTGAGGGCTGAAGATTGCACACAAAAAAGAAAAATTGAAAGAAATGGGCAGTGCAGATATGTTGAACAAAATCTTTTGTCCTTGTGCAAGGTTTTCTTATGATTTCTCTGATGGTGAGCAGTGGTGAGCTTTTGTAAGTTACCTGAGCTGGAGATTTACATAAATAATAATGTATATTTAGCAAAGTGTGGGGCAGCAGAGGAGTAGGAGACCTGACCACTCCAAACCACCATTTCCAAGCCATCTTCATCCTTCACCTTCTAACCAGTGGTGGGAATGAGGGCCCAGTTGCTTACTAAGGAGCCTTCAACCCCAAAAGTAGTGCCCAGCCTATTTTTTTTCTTTAGCTAAAATAAAGGGTCTTTTTTTTTTGTTTTTTTTTTTTTTTGCTTTGTAGAACCAGGAATGAAAAGGTGAAGTATTCTTTAGTTGTTGTCCAGAACAACAATATTTTCTTCTTGCAAAAGGACAAGAGGAAAAGTTTACAACACTAATTGTCAGTGGAAGCAATTTTCTAGAAAGGGGGGTCTGGGCTCAGCTGTTTAAATGTTTACTTGCTGGTGCTTGATTAAAAGCTAATTAGAGAAGTATGATTTTATGTAGTTTCTAAATCTGTGAAATCTGGTGTCACTCAAGGATTGAGCTTGTAATTATATACCATGTGTGGGAAAAGTCCCATTGACAGTCCTCACTGGTGTCCAAAGAAGCAGCTGGAGTCAGTGTAAACATGGGACTCTGTGGAAAGGATAACTCACTGGGGGCCTGGGGGATTTTTCTCTAATACATATTAAAATTTATATAACAGGTATGGTGTATTAATAGATCATATTTGTAAGTTGCTATATAAACAAGTCCATAAATATATATTACCTATATATTAATTTGACTTCATGAACAAAACTAATGAGCTGAAACTTGAATTCCTGCTTCCTGAACTACTTTTTCTCTGCTGGAATTTTGGAGGCTTAGGGGTCTCTCGTGAGAGAGGCAGGACATTTTTCTGGAAGATGTTCAGAACTCAAGTGTAGATAACCAAGTAAAAGTTGGATTATCAAAAGCCTGTGTCGAGTTTAGTGTTCAATAGCGTTGGAACTTTTCTGGGGTGTCCAAGTGCAAACCCAGCTCCAGAGCTCCAGCTCTGGTGCCATCCTGAGTCCGTGCAGGGAAGTGCCTTCCCCAAGGGCTCCCCATGCCAGCCGAGCTTTGGAGCCTCTCTCCACAAAGAACTTGTGTTGCAAAGCTTCAGAAATGACTGGATGTGCATTTCTGCTGGGCTTTAAGACACTTCCTCCTGCCTGGAAATCTTCCACTGAGCCCCTAAAGGCACGGAATAAAAAATAGGGTAAAAATCAGTTGGTGCAAGATGGAAAGGGAAGGGCAGGGGAAATATTATTCGGTAGGAAATCAAAATGCACTGACCTTCTACAAATCCAGAGCAGGAGAAGAGTTTGCCAGTGACTACCTAGTTGGGGAGAGCAATGGTATAATCACCAAAGCCATTTTGAAATACATTTCTAAATAAAAAAGCGTTTTGTGCAGTTGCAGTAATTACTGGTTGCTCTCTTGCAATAGCCTGGAGAAAAGTAACTCATGCGTTTGACAGCAAACATGAATATGCTTGTAAAAGTGAGGGCAATGTTAGGCTTGTGTGAGCTTGAGCTCCTCAGAGCAGCCCAGGAAGCTGAACAGGCAGCAAGTCACAACTTAGGGCCACGACTGGAGTCAAGGGGAGTTTGTTGGGATTAAATCCTGCAGAGGGAAGGCCCAGCTCATTTCCATGAGCATGGGCACGTTACACCTGAGACCCCAAAAAGCACAGGGATGTTTGGAATTGTTACAGCAGTGCTGCTGTGGAAAAACACAGCTTGGTTTCTTGGGAAAAACTCAATCTTGCTGTGGAAGATGGTGATTTGAGATTGTTGTCCACACATCTGGTTTGGGTCTGCCTCTGACTTGTACATCTTGTCCCATCCTGGGATTCCTGCAGGAGGAAACATCATTTATTCATGAGGGTAAAAAGAGGGAGGACTGCGACAGATCGTGCAAATAGTAAAAATTTCAAAAAAGCAAACAAAAAGGTGATTCAGTTGGCTTCTTGCTTTGCATGTGCTTACCCTGATTATTCCATCCAGTGAATTTGCAGGCATGAATTTTCAGGAGTATTTATTGGAAAGGCTTATAGGGAAATATGGCAAAGCTTGCACAGGGAGTGAATTAATTTCAAGAAGCTCTGTGTGATGCTGATTCTCTTTTATACAGGGACAGAGACACATTACATGACCACCCAAAGTTTCTACTTTGGCAATTTGAATATTTTAGATTTTGTTTGGGCATTGGGAAGTTACAAATAGCAAATATCAGTTTACAAATTCTTCCTGAACTGTGGAAAAATGAAAGCTGGGGGAAAAAAGCCCTACTGATTTGCTGGAATTGTGTTGACCCACGGGGAAGATAACGTGCTGACTTGTTGAAGGTGAGGTGTGTGATGTCTACTGAAAATTACAATTCATGCTATAGAAATTAAACATCTGATCTCTCCCCATTTTTCATTTGCATCACAAAGTGCAAAACACAGCTCAAATATCCCAAACTTCCTAATTGCTGGTCAATTTTAAATTTTTTATTTACAGGATGAGTGTTTCACTCCAGTTCAGGAGGAACAAGCAGATTTTGCTTCTGTTTACAGAGACAGAAGCTCTGCTGCCTGTTGGATCTACCCTTGTGGATAGAGAAGGACAGTGGGAGTGAGAAAGGAACTCTTTTCTCCCTAGCAGGGCTGAGCAAAATCCTTTTGGAGCAGGATTTTCATCTTCTTTGTGCTTGTGCTCTCTAATGTCATTTCTAGCTGCCTCCTGCACTGTGTAGGATTGCTCAGTCCCTGGCATTACCTCAGTTATTAATATGACAATTTCCTGATAGATTGTTTATCAAAGAAAATATTATGTCAATAATGTCTAAAAGCTGTAGCAACCCTGCTCCCAGCCCTGAGATGTAAATACTCTGTTATCTCATGGCACAGCCTTAAATGACGCCACACATCTTGAAATAACATGTTCCAATGTGTCAGAGGAAGAGATTGTTAAAGCCTTTGCCTTATATTACGTGCCTGCTAGCAAATGGGTGGTGAGAGACCCAGAGTTTAATTTTTCTTTTCTCTCTCTCTCTTTTTTTTTTAATGTCTATTAGGCAGATCATGCAACTATCTAAACACAGTTCTGGAAAACCTGTTTGCTGGCTTACTCACAGCCCCAAATGGCTTTGAGTTGCAAGAGTGTGGTGCCTAACCCTTCAGGGGAAAAGAAAAACAGAGCAAACCCAACCCAGTGCACCTTCTAGAACAACATCTTCCGAATTTGTGAAGACTGGGGGGGAGGAGGGAAGGGAAAAATGGTCTGTGTGTGAAACCACGAATTATATTATGTCTGCCAAACCCCTTTGAGAATTGGACCAACTGTCGGTTCAAATGATTTGTGCTTATCCAAACTTTACTCATCAAAGGTTTTTATGAGTTCACTTTGGCAATGGTTGTGTTTTTCCATGTGGTGAAATCATACACCTGGAAAACATGCAGCCAAAATGGTGTGGAGCCTGAATAACTCCCCTTGTTCTCCAAATGCTCTTGAGTTTTAAGCATCATGGTAGTTAAAGTGTTTGTGGTCCTATAAAATTTGTACAACTTTACAGTAAACCTGACTCTTGCATAACCCCCTTGGCCAGATGATTGGCAGCTTGGTTGTGATCTTGTAACACAAAAGGGAACCAATATTGGGCTTTGGTTTTTTACTGTACAAAGGGAAGAAAGCTGAAAATCTTTACCTTGGTACAAGCTGTGCGTGGTGGCATGGAAAACACCCTGCAAAGAGGCAGCCTAGGAATAATCCTGTTTTATGGTGTGCTTCACTAACAGTGCACAGAACCCCACCCAAAAGCAGTTCTGGGGGGGACAAGAGCCACCAAGGTGATTGCACTTGCCAGAAGTGATGGGGAGAGGCCGATGGAAGATACCAGCAAAAAATCCAAGAGGAAGGGAATGTCAACAGCAGCTTGATGTTGACCTTGAAGTCACCTTGAGCAGTCTGTCTGTTGTTTCTTGCAGCCTGCAGCCAAGCCAGTTTTGTTGCCCTCCTCATTTGCAAGTTGGGCCCTCCTGGGACTTGTTTTGAGGCCAGGCTGCCTTTCCCGTGGGCAGGAGGGAGCAGCAGAGCTGGGGAGGAGCAGGAATGGTGGGATTGCTGTGGACTGGCTGCTGTGCCTGGGCTGGCCCCAGATGTGGCTCAGGAGAGCTCCAGGCTGTGGGACTGGCAGCAGAGGGGAGGTCTCTGACCTGTGACTGAGCAAAGGTTGGAAGTTCTCGGTGGCAATTTGTGGCTTTGGCAACCTCAGGGTGAATCCCATTGGCATTTTGGGCGCTGGGGAAGGTCTCTGAGCATGGATGAAGATGTGCAACACTTTCTGTTTAACTGGAGGGCGTCCTTCCCCAGCAGTGTAATGGGTTTTTTCCCAGCTGTAATTAAGCTGGAGTTGTCTAAGAAAAAGGGCGCAGCATAATTCTCAAAATGGCATCATGAAACAAAAGATACATTAAAGTGATGTAACAAATCCAGTGAAGTTGCAAAGAATTCAGGCTACAGTGAGCATCAGTTTCTCGCCTGCATTGCCCGGTCGCTTGTCTTTCTGTTTACACAACAAAATAGCCTGAAGAGAGTTAATCTGTTTAGAAAACGGCACTTGTGTGTTTTTCTAAAGGGAGAGGAAACTCAGCAAATTGATGTGACTCAACAAATTGAGGATACAGAGCCGACCACAGCTCTGATTAGGCCATGTGCAGATGGGTTTGAAGGGCACTGGCCTCTGGCCAGGGGGAGCCCAGGACACTGAGCTGATGCTGTGCTGAGGGATGGGGATCCCAGGAGTGGAGCCTCCACCACAGCAGCACTGCAGAGCTCTGCCGCAGGGGCCTCGGAAATGGCAGGGATTAAACATAATAGGGGCAGCCTAAAAAAGGAATTTAAAAGAATGGGAATGGCTTAATGCAAAAGCCATGAATAATGGTGCCTGAAACACCCGAGCTATTAGTTCACTTCCCAGCAGTGAACCTGGGCACAAACCTGGGCTGCTCCTGCCTGCTGCAATATAAAGGTCTTTGTTCTTGCCTTTATATAAGAAGACACCACCTAATATCCAGGCAGCCTTGTGTGTTTTATGCACACATCTAATTTAGTTGTTAAATATTGCTCCAAAACTCACACGTACACCAAATAACCGTGTATTGTCAAACTGGTTTGGAATCCATAAAGAAGCAGTGCCTGGGAAGGGTTGAAAGCTGAAGAATTAAAGAGCATTCCTTTTCATTTAGTGGCCTTGTAATATGTTGGGAGGAGAAAAGAATGAGCCTGGTGCCTCACTGGGGTCTTGTTTCCTCTGTTGACCTGGGATGGGTGGAGCAGGATGGTGAAGGTGTCCCCAAGCCCTGGAAAGAAGACCCTGGGACAGAGCTGTTGGGTTCACCACCCAGGCTCTTTTCTCCATTTCAAATAGGTATTAGTGTTTCTTCCCCTGAAGCTTTAACCTCACAGCCCTGAGCAAAGCCTCCTTGAAGGGTCCCACTGCTGTGAGGTGTGGGACCCCTCCTGTGTGTGTGGGTCTGGGAGGGTCTGGGGTCCCAGGGGAAAGGAACAGCTGTGAATTACTATGGACTCTCAATAAGGCCAAAACCCTTTGGTTGTCAGAAACCCAAGGGATGTTCATGAATATCAAGGCTGGAATGGTGATTTCTTTTTATTCTTTTTTCTTGATATCTCCTATTGCATTAAGGCAGGAATCCACAGAGAAAACCCCAAAGGCCCAGCCCTGAGGAGCCAGCAGAGTTAAACAGTTCACACATGAGCTGCCCTGAGAGCAGAGGGGAGGGGAAGATGCTTTTTCATTTTGCGCTGAGTTGTTACTGGTGTCCTTTGCCATGTGCTTGTGGGAGAGCCCAAGGAGGAGGCTTTGAGGACAGCCCATGGAGCTCCCACTGCTCCCCCTCCTAACCAGTCTGCAGCATGGAAAGCTGATCCTGCTGTGAAAGCACCACATCTTGGAAGTCTGCCACATTTGATGGGGAATTCTGAGGGAAAATGCTCAGTCTGTGCCCTCATGTCCCTCTGCACTGTGGGGACAGCCACTGCTTCCCTACTACATGGGGGGGTTTGCAGGAATTAGTCTCATTATTATTTTTATCATTATTATTATTTCCTAGGTGTTTGGGATGCTGGAGTGGTGGGAAAACCCGCCCCAGCCTTGGGTGATGGGTACAGTGGGTCTGGGGAGTTTTTCCCCAGTGAGCAGAGGTTTCTCCATCTGCTGAGGGGTTTTTCAGAATTACAAACTCTGCAGCTGTGTGGCTGTGGCCACCCCTAGGCTGGTTTAGCTCCTGCTGAAGCTGTGCCCTGCTCCTCACCTCCACATCCTCTCTCTGCCCAGCCAATTCCCCACAGAGCTTTTCCCAGAGGCTGCAGAAAAGTTACTCTGCAGCTTCAGTTCTCAGGTGCCCATTACAGATATGTTAAATACATAAATTAAAAACATCCTCCCTGCTCCTGTCCTCCCCCAGATCGTCTGGAGCACCCATCACATGACCTCCTGCTGGCTGGGGTGGTGATGCAAGGAGAGGGATTACTGCTGCTTGCAGGAATTGCATGGCAGCTCCAGCCATGCATTGCAATTTTGTGCTGCTTGGCGCCAGCACTGTAATCTCTGTGATAGCCTTAGGAGCAGCTTTGCTGTGAGATCTCAGGAGTGATATCTTGTCTCCCTGTGAAAGTGCTGAATTAAACAAGTATTTGCAAATTTTCATGAATGTGAAATTCCATTCTCCCCCCCCCCCCCCCCAACAAAACTGGGGAGCTTTCTTGAATCTGTGGAAATGACAGATGTGGAGAAATCCTGTGGTTAAAGAGTCTGCCCTTTTAAAATACCCTGACCTCTGTTACTTTTGTGTTTCTGGGAGAGATAATAGTTCTAAAAATTCCAGCATTATGGTTCAATAAATTCTGAGGGGAAACAATCTGTAAATCTTTTGTTATGAACCCAGGAATTTTGCTCAGTAGTGTCCCAAAGGTGAGCACCTGCCCTGTGCTTTACTGAGTGAAGGAGGTGAAGTTTATTAAGCCTATCTTGTTGTTGACTTTATGACTCTGATGTCACCCAAATTATCAAGTTCTTTGTATTAACATGATAATTTCTACCTGTATTGATAGACAATTATAAATGCAACTGCACTATATCACATGATGCTAAATACGTGATTCATCCTTTGTTTCTTGTGAAAACCTGGATCTCCTGCCTTCCCAGGCTGTCTCTAATTTAGGGACTACAAGCTTAAGGCATCAAGATCTGCTCTGCTCTATCTGTGGTTGTCACAAGGAAGTGGATTCTTCACCCAGTGAGGGGAAGAGCCTCCCTCCAACCTGTAGCTCCACTGGGGAAGTGCCTCAGCCAAGTCCTCCTGTACCTTTGGCTCTTGTGAGGACAGTGGGTACATTCCTCCATTTAATGTGTATTTAGAGCAGTGCTGCCTTAAGATCAAAAGAATTACTCTGGATTTGTACCAGGAGTAGCTAAACATGGAATCATACATAATTCCCAAGCACATTTGTGTTGCAAGAGCCACACCTGATCTGCCTCCGAGCTCTTATTTACATAAGACATCCTGGCTGTGTTGGGAACATCTGGGGTGGGGCTGCCCTCTGCCAGGGTGGGCAGAGCCTGGACCCCACCTCTCTGTGCTCTCTGAGGATCCTGACTGCTCCCAGCCCTTCCTCAGACAGCAGAACATCCCTCTGCTGGGCTGTGCATTCCTGTGGTCGTGGCACTAACCTGTTTTATCCCTGAACACAATGGGCTCGAATCCTCCACAAGAAAGACGTGTCTAGGATGTTTCCAGGATGTGTACATCAGCGATGCATGTGTAGTTTCTAGCACAGAGAGGATTAGAATAAATGCATTCTTAGTAGATACTGTTTTAATCTTCCAAGCTAAACTTAGATCTCGGACACCTGTCTCTGCAGCAGTCTGTCTCTTGAGCTCATGAATTTTGTGCACAGCTGTCAGTGCTGTATGTGGGGTTCTCTCTTTTCAGCTGGCTCTATTCCCAGTTGGCTGAAAAGTAGGAGCCTGTCTTAGAAAGAGAATTTCCACTCCTGCATACTTTGATGGAAACAAGAAGATATAAAACAAGATTTAATGACCTAGGGTTTTTTTTTTTTTTTGAACCATTTATTAGCTGTTCTGTACATACTCAGTTTCTGGGGAACTAAGTTACATATTATGATAAGTATAGAGTGCCTGTTCCCTATGGACTTTGTTTCATGATTTATGTGGATAAAATAAAGCGTATAAACCACATAAATTACCTTGGATAGCTTACTTTGAAATAGGACTCTGAGAAGTGCCACGAGGTGGCCAGATGAAATGCTGACCTGAATCAGTGGTGCTAAAATGGGTTCAGCATCTCCTGGCCCTGCCAAGCCCTTTCTGTACCTCTGAGATTGAAGGTTACAAAAGGAGGAGAAGGCTTGTTCTTGGGAGAAACATCCACCTGTGTCATCTTCATTCCTTGGGGACTGATGAGATGGGATGTGTCACAAATGGAATGGCTTCACCAGGAGCTTAGTGCCGAGAGGTGTCTGCAGAGTTTTGCAGTGTGGTTGACTGGAACTGGACTTCAGTGGGTCCCTTCCAACTCAGGAAGGGACTGCCTCCTACTGGTTCTGAGACTGCCTCCTTTTTGTCTCTCTGAGAATTGCTCTCTTTGGATGGGAACAAAAGCAAAGCTGCCCAAAGTGAAGAGTTGCCTGGTTGGATCTGCAGCTTGTGTGGGCCTTGCTCGTCTGCCTTGGGAACCTTCAGCCCTCCAGGCTGGGTCACCTCAGGTGTAGCTCCAGACAAAAGTCCAATTCAACCTCCTCAAAAGCAGGAGTAACTGTGTGTTCCTGCTCAGAGGGAAATCTCCTTCTCAGATTGTTTGCAGAATTTAAGGAGCCTGGTGCTTTATGAGGGAAAGGTAAAAGCCAGGCCTTGTCCTCTGTGGGCAGTAACAGGGATGCATTTCCAGGGGAAGGCGTTTCCAGGGAGAGGCTCATGTGGAGATCAGGTTTGCAGAGGTACAAATAGCTGAGATTTTTTACCAACAAGTCATCCTGTGAAGAGCAACAGGGAAGTGGAAACAGGGCCCAAAAGGCCCCAGTGCCATTTTCTGCACAACATGAGCCAGGCCTGGAAGATGTGGCAAAGCTGGAAGGGTTGGCAGGTTTAGCTGGGCTGGGCTGTGTGGGGGTGCCAGTCATTGGTTTTTCTGGGCCTGGATTGAAGGCTCTTGAGATGATAGTTCATGTTGAGACTCAGGTGTTTATTATTTCTTATCAGTAAAACAGTCTCACTACTGTGAGTTCAACAGCTTTTCAGTAGAAGGCACAAAATGGCCAGCAATCTCTTGGTACAAGGTCTTTTAAGACTAAACTATCCAATTAAGAGCTGACACCTGGATTATTTCTCCTTTTAACCCAATAACTGATCCCAAAGAGCCCCCAATGTGGACTTTTCTGCCCAATTACAAAATGCCACCCAAACCCAAGAGGAAGAAGGAAGAAGAAACCCAGGATGACACCCTGTGCCCTCCATCTTGCTTCCATCTACTACATACTAAAAATTCCAAAACCTCAATTTCTCACCAAGTGATACACCTACACTGCTCTCCCTAATCTATTTCACACTTCTGTGGATTTCAGTCTATTCTGGAGTTTAGGAAGCTTTCTCCATGGATGAGGGTCAAAGTCAGTGCTGCCCTGGGGGTCAGGGCACCCCAGAGCAGACAGAGAAACATTCCCAGTGCCCTGGGTTTGCACAGTGCTGTCTCTGGAAATGGAGATTTTGGTGCTGAGAAGAGATAACTGTTTTTCTCTCTTCTGTTTGCATATTTTCTGTGATAGCACTGTGGGCACAGGAGCCCTTTTGGGGAAGCAGAAAGCAGGGCCTGCCCTGGGTGAGCACGAGCCCAGCTCCACGGGAAGGTGCCAGCCCCAGCCCTGTATCCTCCCTGGAAAGGGAAGCAGCAACTGGAGGAATTTGGCTGCTGTTAGGTGATACACCTACAGCAGCAGATAATGATTCGATCAATCGGCAGCCTTGTCAGATCAGACCCCAGATAAGGTGGCTTCGTGCCAGGAGCTGGATCAGAGAGACTTTGTTTGATGTTATCAGAGCACAATTAGGTTACATGCTTTGCTCCGTGGCACAGGCCAAGTGCTGGCAACCAGGAGGTGAATTTACCTGCCCTGGGAGGCCTGGGCACACCTGGCACCCCTGGTCACCCTCTGCCATGGCTGGGAGTTGCAGAAGGGGTGGCAGGAGGGCACCCTACGGCTCCTGCCCGGGTTTTGGTTCCTGTCAGCCAGCAGATGAGAGAACAAGTAGATTCAGTTTCAGGAGACCTCGGGGCTTAGTAAAAAAGAAAGCTCAAAGGAATTACTCTGTAGAAGAGTAAAATACCAGGTGTAACATGCAGCTAATTATGCCACTGGTTTACAGGATGGATTTTAAATGTTTCTTTCTGAAAAGCCTGAAAGGAAAAAAAAATCAAAGGGGAAAGATTGAAAAACAAGTATGAGAAGATATAAAACAAGATTTATATCTAAATAATTTCCTCTAATTGCTGTTAGAAGACATTAATTTTCCTTTTGATGCTCCACTTTACCTTAGGCTTTGCTGTACCTGCCAGGATGGCAGGGAGTCAAAGAGGATTAGCTCAGCAGCTCTCTGCCTTAGTAGCCTCTGTAAAAGATTTAGCAATGGGAAGAATATACAGGTTTTAAAAAAAATCCTAATTTAAACAGGCCAACGTCAACCTTCGTTTATCCCATGCAATCATGATGACTTCTCCAGCATCCTATGGGTACAAATGAGGTAGAAGCTGGGTTCAGAGTGCCAGGGGTGTGTGTGTTGCCTTTTTAAAATACAGAAGTACCAGGTGTACCTGTGGCTGCAGAGGTGTCAGTGGTGGTTTCAAAATAATTTCAAGTGGGAAAGGTTTTGTCCATACAGCCAGCATAAAGAGCAGCACCAATTAAGGTCTGCCTAAATCTTGGTGTGGAAAAGACTTAAACAATGTAATGCTCAGGGATAAGCTATCCCTTTGCCAAGAGGGGACTCTGCCTGGGGAGAGTCCAGACAGAAGCAATATGATGATATTTAATTTGCCCAGATTTTTATAAGCTTTTTGTTCTGGTTTGCACATGCATGGGCCATCTCTCTGTATCTAGGGTGGCATTTGGGCTGTGATTCCCCTGTTGTGCCTTTTTCTGTGTCCTCCATCTGAAGATTGCACAATTTTCTCAACAGAGACTGGGAGTGCAGAGGTTGCAACTCGCCTCAGAGTTTGCTGCCTGAGCCTGAGCCTGGCACTGCTGCCAGCTGGGTGGGTCAGATGCTTTTCCTTTCACCTCTTGCCTTGTCAGAACTTTTCAGTCTAAGGGCACTTCTTGATCTCTGAGTGCACCTGAAATGTAGGATTGCTTTTGGTGGTTGTGGCAGCCACTTCCCAGCTTGGCTCAGAGGCACCGCTGGCTTTGACGGGAGTGGGAAAGTCCACATTCCTCAGGCTGTGCTGAATATCTCAGCCTGGAAGTGTTGTTTATCAAAACTTCTCTTAGATGAACCTTGCGGTAATTCTCCATTAATTTATTTCCTCCAGTTATTACAATGAGTTCTGCTCAGGGGTATCCTAGAAAACCACTTGGAAGCACCAGAGGAGAGAAATGAAGTGCGGTTGGCTGGAAGGAGCACCCTATGCCACATCACAAGACTTGATCTCTTCTTTTCCCACTGCTTTAATCTATTCTGTTCTCTGTGTAGGGCTTAAACAAAAGTTACCTAAGAAGATCCTGTCTCTTTGTTTTTATCCTGCATATCATTTTGTAGGAGGCAGCAATTCCTGAACACAGCTCACAGCTCAGCAGTGGTGCAGATGGGCCTTCTGGGTGAACAATAAAACCAGTGCAGAAATAATGAGACTCAAAAGCTGCTTTTAAATTGCAGGTTGAAGTTATGAATAAATCCCTCCTTCAGATGGAAATATAGAAATATATAGTGTGTATTAACTGTCCAGTTCACCAAGGGCATGGTTTTCATGAGAGTCATTCTCATTTAAGCACTAATAAATACCCAAGCTGTCCAAAGGAGTTTCAAGTGTGTTGAAGACAGACACTGGTTGGTGAGCTCTTCTAAAAATCTGGTCCCGCTAAATCAAGAGCAGACAGTCTCTCTTATTCATCTCCTTGTCTGGTGGTGGTTAAACAAATGCTTTTGAGTCTGAGGAACATTAAAATTCTGCAGCTTCCATAAATGACTTTGATTTCAAGATGAATAATGAGATGTTCCAATCAAAACCAAAACCACTGCAGAATGTAGCATTTGAAGGAAGCTGTGCTAATTTCTTCAGAAACAAATGTAGAAGTCAGTAACATGAAACAGCTGACCACGAGCCAGATGCTGCAGAGTGATAACAAGGAGTGCAGGAAGCCCCCAATAGCTTTGGCTTTCCAGAGAACTCGAAGATCCATATGTGTACCTTTAGGGCTAGAACTCCTCCACTACATGCAGTGGTGCTCCAGACACAAAAATAAGAGCAGACTGTGCTTGCAGACACCAGGGAGTGAGCATCTCCTCCCTGTGGGGAGTAGTACATTTGTCCCTTTGACTATCAAGTTAGGAATTTTGCACAAAAAGCAGCTACAGAGTACAGGTGATAACAGCTAAAATACTTTCATCTGCTTTGATATGTTTCATGAATTCCCCTTGTCGTCATATTTAGAATAAGCTCACAACCCCCTACCAAAATTACAAAATAACTACTCAAGGAAACGTGTATCATTTTAAATTCTGCATTCCTGCTCAAGAAACTATTCAGTGCTCCCAAATATGACCGTGCCCTCTATTAAATCCATTGCATCTTGCCTGTATTCTGACCCATTGCACACTCTTTAATCACAATTCGACCAAATTTGACACTGAGTAATGGTGCAGACTCTGAACCAAGGGACAGTGGTTGGAATCTTAAGCATTACCAGAGCTACTGTGACTTTCTCATATCAGACATGTTCTTCTAAGACGTCCTGTTCTGCTGTCAGGCTTTTCATTTTCAAAACAACAGATGAGTGTTTGGGAGTTGAGAGAAAGAAGACCAGTCTCCTACAGGAGATAAGATCTGATATAGAGATCTTGGAAAGAAAGTATGGCTAAATTTATGTTTGCTGGAGTGGCTGCTCTGGATCTTATTTATAATTTTTTACATTTATCCCAATGGATATTTATTGTTTCTCAAACAATTTTGTGCCACTAAAAAAGTTCTTCCCAGTGAATTCAAGCAATGATTTAAATATTATAAGAAATAGGCAGAATCTCATAGAAGCTCCTACCTGAAGTTTTAACTGTTGAGGGAGGTGCTTAAAGTTGGTGATGTGTGACATTGAGGTTTCTTTGCACTGGAGGATGGTGGCTGCAAATCCATCCCTTGAGGGGCTTTGTTCAGGATGGGTCCTGTCCAAAGCAAAGGGAATCAAAAGGGAGCCATGAGCCCCTGGGAATCCATGGGGGCTGTGAGCTCTGGTGTCACACCTGGGATCACACACAAACCCAGGAATTTGCCATTTTCCAGTGCTGCTCTGTGTCCCATCCAGCTGGATGATGCACAAGCAGCTCATCTCTGACACCCTGCGTGTGACCCCTTTGCTGGGGGAGGGAGGGGAGCTGGACTGGGAGCACTGGGAGGAAGACCTCACATTCCAGTAGATAGGAATGTGCTAAAAACACGTGTTCCTTTTTATCTTTTTATCTTTTTTTTTCTTTTTTTTCTTTTTTTTTTCTTTTTTTTTTAGGAGGGGCAGCTGCCAATCTTTCTCAAAGCAAAACTCTCTGCAGGACTCACCTTCCTTCCCAGCTTTGAACATTATAACTATTATTTAATCTTTCAAAATAACACTGTGGCTGAAATCCCCACTCTCAGGATGCAGTGCTTCTCAGTCTTTATCCAGCCTGCAGTATGGGTCTTTTTACCATGTTTTTATACCACAAAAATGCTGTGCTATCTCCACG
Source organism: Molothrus ater (assembly GCF_012460135.2). NCBI lineage: Eukaryota > Metazoa > Chordata > Aves > Passeriformes > Icteridae > Molothrus > Molothrus ater. Next base: position 4,648,880 of record NC_050498.2, on the reverse strand, counting down.
CCTTTGAGCCCTTCTTTTTCAGAAATTTACCCCAGCTCCTCTCAGCTTTATCCAGAGCCATGAACACTCACGACCTTTCAAAGTCAGTCCCAGGCTCTCTGAGTGACAAAAAACAAATTAGGGAGTGATTTGATTTGATTTTTAAGTAGAGGTTTATTTACTTGCCTGGGAGCCTGGGGCATAGCCAGGGAGAGACCCAAAGGTGTTCACAGCCCTGGTTGTGCCAGCTGTGCTAGACAGTGCTGCTGCCTTACATTAGAAAAACTTGATGATTAAAAAGAAACAGCTAGATATATCTAATTTAATAAGATACAACCCATGTGGATCATAAAAGGGAGATCATAGCTGATTAAAACTGCATGAATTGTTTTAAGTGCATTCCTCAATTTTTAGACTAGAACAAAGGAGATGACCTGATTTATCCTGGAATATGGAGATAGATAAGAGCAACTACCTCGACTAGACTTTTCCTGTGCCAATTCAGGATTGTATATTTAAAAACTAGTCTGGACAAACACTAGCTGTGTGCCAAGGAGCAATGTTTCCATCACTTCCCTTGGAAGATTATTCCATACACTAATAGATCTTGTTGTCAGGAGGCTTTTTCTTACAGCCTAAATCATTCACCTCAAAGCATTAAGGAACTCAGGCAAGAGTCTAATGGGTTGGGGTTTTTCCCTTGTGCCCTGCTCCTCTCCAGTGTCTCCAGGCTGTAGGCATGGTACATGGAGCTGCTGCTGAGCTGGATTACCAAGAGTTTGGGAAGACTCTGTATGAAACAGGCTGCTGTGAAAGGCCAGCCTAGAGACTGGTAAAAAATTGGCTTTTGGATGGAAAACAGGGGATGTTGCAACCAGGAAACAGTTCAGGATAGGGAGGTGTGGCAGGGTTCACTTTTTGCTACACTTTTGTTTCCCTTGTACATTAAAATGGTCTTCACCCATTCTGGGGTTTGAAACAAATTCTGTTGAAGAAGAGACCAGAGAGAGGAGGTTTTTCAGTAATACCAGAGCAGTGCTTGACTGACCTGTCTGGGTGTCCGTCCTTATCCCCAGTCAGTCCCTGTTGTGGTGCAGGACCATCAGCCTTACCTGCTGTGGGTTATCTGTAAACAAACACAAGCAGAGCAGAAGTAGTTTGAATAAGCTGCCCTAATGTATTGGTCTGATAACAGATTTATGGGACTGTTTCCACTGCTGTGAATTGGCCCAGCTCCACTGACCGAATTAGGGCTGTGCACATTTACACCAGCGAGGATGTGGCTCATTGCATTTAATATACCAGGAACTCTGGGGCCAAAAATAGCCATGGATACCTTGAAAGGAAATGCCATGTGAAATGCTGACTGAGAACAAGGCTGTTGGGAGGAGGAGGAGGAGGAGGAGGGGAATGTTGGGGTGACTAATACTCTGCGGCCATCTGCACAAATTGGCAGCTGTAAAGTAAAGCAGCAAGGTTATTGCAGTATATATGTATATATATAGATAGACACAGATATTGCAGCATTAAGTGTAATGCATGTGGATATTCTGTGTGGAAGCATTCAGCATTAATCAGTGGGGAATGTGAAATAAAACACGTAGGCCATTGTGTGAGGGTTTAGTTCCCTCGTTGCAGGGAGCGCGGCGCACGTCGGAGTGTGCGGAAGGGGCAGCACGGGGCAACCAAAGTTATTCAGGGATTTGGGGAATGAATTCTAAAGAAAGATTAGCTAGGCTTGGCCTCTATAACTCTGAAACAAGAATTGTTGAGTTGAGCAGCTTGCTCAGGCATGGTGACACTGAATTGGGAGCTCAGGGAAATAATTCCTTATCTCGGCTCTTGGACAGACTTGCTGGAAGAAGCACCATGAAGGATTTGGAGGGTGAAGTTCCATCTGCCTGTGCTGAGGCTGACCCTGGATCCATGTGTGGGATTTGAGTGCAGGGATAGATGAGAGAGCAGGGGGAGTTTGGGCAGCTGAATTTCATTCTGCTTTTGAAGTTATAGGATACTTTTCTGGTGTGGGAACTGAAAGAAAGCGAGACCGTGGCCCTGCTGAGGTTTGGTGGTGCTGGCTTTCACCAAGGCACTCCACATTCCTGGTTTTGTACTAGAGCATGTCATTGGCTTTTCAGGATTTAAAAAGGGTGACCTTCAGGCCTGGCATCAGGTGTGTTTTTATTTTCAGCACATTGTAGCTTTCATTGTGGTATTTCCAGCTGGATTTTCTGGAAAGCTTTTTGGAGAAGCCATCCTGGTTTAACCTTTCCATTTTGAGGATCTGCTTTCAGCCTACCCTTATTATCCCTGGGAATCACACCAGGACATTTAACCTGTCCATGACATCTTAGATCCTGTCTATACAGTGAGAACAGAGATGTGTTTACAGTGCTGTGCTGATCTGGATATTTGTGATCATCTCCACATGTGTGGAATTTGTGGTGCAATGAACACCTGAAAAGGGATTTGAGGTCCTTGGGTTAAAGGCCCATCTCCTGTAAACATCCTGCTGGGGTTTTTATATTCCTCCTCACGATGAGCTGTCTGGGATACAGAGTCAGAGCCACTTGGCTGATGAAATGGCAGAGCCCCAGTGCCAGCCCCACTCCATGCAGCAGCTTCCAAGAACCCTGCAGGGCACAGCTCTGGGAAGGACCTGGCACCAACACAGGCAATGGTGCTGCTCCATGATCATCCCAAGGCCCCAGAAGTGCTCTGCCCATCACTGTGGGCTCCAGAGCCACTCAGGAAACTCCAGGAGATCCTCATCCCCCTGGTGGGAGCCCTGTCCCAAGGCTGTATGGACAAGGCCTCCATGGTTTATTTGGTTTCCTGATTTCCATCTTGGCCATGATAGAAAATGCTGCACTGGTGAAAAATTGTCCCAAGGCTCTGTCTGCTTTTCTGGGTAATTCCCACCATCCCCAGCCCTCTGCTCTCCCAAGCAGCCCTAGGAAAGGCTCTTGCAGAATTGTGTGGATGTTTTGGGGATCTGTAATTGCAGAAATTCCTGTAGCACCCCACGGACAGGCAGGAATAAGTGTTTAATAATAATGGAAATACAGCAGTGTCTGCACATGAATCACAGCTTACTGCTTCCAAGGCTGGTGGAAAGGAAGTTGATCTGAAATGGAGCCAGAACACACTGTTGGTGTTTTAGCTGGGGACTCTCTAAAAAATGTGCTCCTTTCTCAGGCCTGAAGGCTCCTGAGGAGCACAAAGTGTGCTGCTGGCAGAGCCAGGCAGGAGTGAGCATGGGAGATGGTTTGGCATGAGCTGTTTGTCCTGGAGTGCCACTGGAAAAGAATTGATGGAGCTGTTGCTCTGTTGTATCCCGTGGCAGCCAGTCCCACCTCCCCTCTCTGGCTGGTTTTAAGGTTTGTTTGTTTGTTTGTTTGTTTTCTTTACCTCAGAGTGGCCATTTTTAGAGTTCAGCAAAGCTTCTCTGCAATAAAGGGAAGCCCAGACAGACTTTGGGTTCTTCCAGTGAGGGGCACCCAGCAAACCCATCCCATGATCTCCTGGCTTAGCACTGCATGGTGAACTTCAGGTGTCTGGTCTTTACCTGGTGTTGAGGGTTTTTTCCATTTTGTTTTGGTTTTATACTTTTTTTTTTCCCTTTAACCTCAGAATAGTTCAAATGTGTTAATTACTCCAAGGTAAAGGAGACATCTTTTAATGTGAAGGCTACCCCTGCACATGTGAAATATTTAACACTTGGTATGCTGAGACTTGCTCTTCAAAGCATTTTCGTTAGCTCCAGGGGTAAATAATGTTTGGCAAGGATGATTTAGCAGGCACCAGAGGGAAGGTGCCACCAAACAAGGAAATCACTCAGACACCCCTCCAGTTTTCAAACTCATTTCAATACACCCCATACACCTTGTTGTACTGTGCTGCTGGAAGGTGCAAAGGAGGGGCACACACTTTTTATTTTCACTTTTTATTTTTTTATTTTCTGATCTCTGTCCGTGGCAGGAATCTCATTTCATCTTATAAATTTTATTAGCATCCTTTAATATGTACCAAATACTCTACTGGCATTTACAGAAAGAAACCCACTAGATTAGATTGTAGAGGCGTGATTTGGGATGTGCATATGGTTAAATCCCTGATGTTTTCTTTACAAACTAATTCCTGGCCAATTTGGCTACGTGAGTCAAAGCCTTAAATGGCTCCCCAGCATTGAAACTTTGTGGAAAATTTTAGTCTCCTTGATGAAAGGCTGTATCCACAACACAGAGATCTTCAGAATCTCAGTGTAAGTGCAATGCTGAAGAGTTTGTTTCTTGAAAAAAAAAAAGTTAGAATGAATGCCATAATAAAGCAGACAATTTAAATGCAAACTAAAAGGAAATTAATTTTAGGGGGATTTTTTTGATCTGCCGTTCCCAAGAAAAGTGCTTCTTTCATCGTTCAGAAATTCAAATACTGAAAAACTCAGGGGTTTGGCCAAAAATACTTTTGTTTTTAGGTATTTGGTTTTTCAGGAAAAATAGGACAAAATTTTTCCACCCAAACCAGCACTTTTCACAACCTTTCATGTTTCCTTGGAAATTTTCCTTGCAATTTGTTTTTGTTGGAGGAGTCGGGCTCCACCCGCCCCCGGGGAAGGATCCGCAGCCTACCTGACTGGAGTCCTCAAAAGCAGGTTAATGCAGAGTTCCTGCACCGAGCTGAGCTCTGTGGGCAGGGGAGGGTTATCCTGAGCACAAGGCACGGATATTCCTGCCTGTCCTTAACCCTTCTTTTCCCAAGCTTTTGCTGTGGCACCCTCCCTGTTATCCCTGCACAGATGCCAGGTGGGGGCTCTGGGCATCCCATGGGAGCTGTGCAGGGCTTGCAGGAGGGCTGGGGGTCCTGCCTGGGAGCTCTATCCCAGCTCAGGCTTGGAGGGGACCCCCAGGCATTCCCAGGGAGCCTCCCAGGGTGGTGTTTCTGTCAGTCCCGTGCCCCAGGGCAAGGCTGGCTCAGTCCCTGAGGGGCAGCAGGGTCTCAGCGCAGGAGCTTTGCATTTCTGGAAGCTGGAGGGGAAAGGAGGAGCCGGGAGGGAATGCAGAGAGGATTGTTCTGCTGGGAAAAGGTGTTCTGCAGGCAAAAAAAAAAAAAAAAATTATGGCAGTCCCCAAAAGGTTTAAAGCTGTGGTTTTCCTGGAGGAGTTATGGCTCCAAGGAGTTTCTGATGTCCCTTGCAGGGTACAGAACAGGTATCAGAACAGGGTGCAGGTGTCATGCATGGAGATGTGCAGAAGGCAGCCTGTCCCCACGGGGGTTTGGAGACTGAAGAAGGGCTGTGGGGATTCCCAGGTGGATTCACCTGGGCAGCAGGAGGGACAGCGTGTCCCTCATCCTGTGCTGATGCACAAGGGGCTGTGAGCCTGCAAGTGCCCCTCTCCCCCTCGTTCTCCATCCTCATTCAAGTTCCTCTCTCTCCCTTCCTCTCCATCCTCATTACCTGGCCCTAACACTGAGCTTTCCATGCCTGGATTCCCTCTGTGCTCCTTTGGCTTTATCCTGTCAGGCTCCAGGTTCCAGAGTGTGTTGAGATGTTTGTCAGAAGCACCAAGATGTGCTATTTTTACAGAAAATCAATGGGGTTTAGCTATTAAGTGCTTTCACCTGAGTCTTTTGAACATGTCCCCCATCAATAACAAAACAAAAGCAGAACCCCATGTGTGAGGGGGCTGGGGTTTTAGAAACTGTCTCTGTGCACAGGCCTGGCCCTGAGGAGCCAGGAGGGGCACGAGGACACAGCTGCAGCAGGAGCTGCATTAGCAGTGCAGGGATTTCCACCCAGGAAAGTTCACACTGCTCTTAAAACGTTTATTCTCACAAAGTGAGGGTGCTGCAGAAGCAAAACACGCAGCCTTTTAATGTCTTGTATAATTAAGGACCACTTTATTTTCTCTTTTTATTAATGACTTACCTTTAATGTTAGCCCGATGACACAGTTGTGTAATTTAATGTGAAATGTATTATTCAGCTCGCTGCTGCCTTACAGAAAGGTTTTGACAGGCTGGAAGGGGCTTGGTTTGAGGACAATAAACCATCTTTTTTCTACATGTTGGGAAGAAACTTGAAGGAAGTGAGGTGGTTCTTTCAGTAGTTTGATGGGATTAATTTTTTTAAAAGAAAGTGTAGCAGAAGGAGAAAAATCCAGTAAAGGCCCTATCATAACAAAGGCCAATTAGTTGTTCAGTCCCCAAATCAGAGAAAGCATTTAGGCATATCCTAAAGTCTCACTGGGGACTTGCCTGAATGAAGCTTATGCTCTCTTGACTAAACACTGAGTTTAAGCAATTATTTACCCTTTGCATGGTGAAATTTGGAGAAGGAGATACAACATCTTTTATTAAACCAGTGTTTTGTAAGGCACACCAGCATGGCCTCTGTCTTTGGAAATGCCACTTGGAGGCAGCTGAATATTAGCAGTTGCCTCAAGTTAAACAAATATAGGAATGTTCCTGTGATTTTGTGGAACTGGGGGGCAGAAATATTAATAATTAAATGGGCTACGTGAAGAGGCTTCCTGTGGGAGCAAGCAATTTGATTCAGTGACCCAGTCCTAAATTCCATTTGCTGAAGCAAAAAATCGTATAGGGAAAAAATGAGAGAAAGTTTGTAGCAGTCTTGTGCTTTAGACTCCCTTCCAGCTGAGTGAAAATGTGGAATCTTTTTTCTGATGCCATTTTCTCAGGAAGCAGAGCCAGTGCAGTCAGCCTGTGGTGCTCAGTGACTCTGGACCTGATGGCTGATTTCTTCCAAACTGGATGCAGCTTTTGGCAGAAAGCTGGTTCCTGTGGGATGAGGTGCCTGGGAAAAGGAGAATTCCCAGATCCTGGTCAAGGTCTGCCACGGGAATCTCATCCCTGAGACACCAGAGCACACCTGGGGCACAGAGCAGAGGACACCTGGCCCAGGGTGAAGCCCTGGTGGGGAGGAGCACTGAGGCCATGGCACACACCCTGTGTGCAGGGGCTCTCCCAGTCCATTGCACTCTTTTCAGGCTGCCTCAGCTGCTGGCCTTGATCTCTGATTTCTATAAGGCAAGAGACTTAGCTGTACCTATGAAAAATCAGATTATTTTATCTATCCCTGCTTGCATGACAGGGGCAGATTCCTGAAAGAGAGTGCTTAGGAGCAGTTCAAATGCAGATTTCTGTCCAAACCCCGAGTCTTTGGAACTGCATTGTCAATTCCTCCAGCACCTCAGCCCTGATGCAGGTAATTTGTATTTCCCTACAAACCTGGTCCTAGAGTGTCCATCCATCCCTGGAGTGTTCCTTACCTGCACAGAGTGTCCATCCATCCCTGGAGTGTTCCCTGCCTGCCTGCACAGAGTGTCCATCCATCCCTGGAGTGTTCCCTGCCTGTACAGAGTGTCCATCCATCCCTGGAGTGTTCTTTACCTGCACAGAGTGTCCATCCATCCCTGGAGTGTTCCTTACTTGCACAGAGTGTCCATCCATCCCTGGAGTGTTCCCTCCCTGCCTGCACAGAGTTGTCCATCCATCCCTGGAGTGTTCTTTACCTGCACAGAGTGTCCATCCATCCCTGGAGTGTTCCCTCTCTGCACAGAGTGTCCATCCATCCCTGGAGTGTTCCCTGCCTGCACATAGTGTCCATCCATCCCTGGAGTGTTCCCTGCCTGCACAGTGTCCATCCATCCCTGGAGTGTTCTTTACCTGCACAGACTGTCCATCCATCCCTGGAGTGTTCCCTGCCTGCACAGAGTGTCCATCCATCCCTGGAGTGTTCCCTCCCTGCCTGCACAGAGTGTCCATTCATCCCTGGAGTGTTCCCTGCCTGCACAGAGTGTCCATCCATCCCTGGAGTGTTCCCTCCCTCCCTGCACAGAGTGTCCATCCATCCCTGGAGTGTTCCCTGCCTGCACAGAGTGTCCATCCATCCCTGGAGTGTTCCCTCCCTGCCTGCACAGAGTGTCCATCCATCCCTGGAGTGTTCCCTGCCTGCACAGAGTGTCCATCCATCCCTGGAGTGTTCCCTCCCTCCCTGCACAGAGTGTCCATCCATCCCTGGAGTGTTCCCTGCCTGCACAGAGTGTCCATCCATCCCTGGAGTGTTCTTTACCTGCACAGAGTGTCCATCCATCCCTGGAGTGTTCCCTCCCTCCCTGCACAGAGTGCCCATCCATCCCTGGAGTGTTCCCTCCCTGCCTGCACAGAGTGTCCATCCATCCCTGGAGTGTTCCTTACCTGCACAGACTGTCCATCCATCCCTGGAGTGTTCCCTCCCTGTACAGAGTGTCCATCCATCCCTGGAGTGTTCTTTACCTGCACAGAGTGTCCATCCATCCCTGGAGTGTTCCCTCCCTCCCTGCACAGAGTGTCCATCCATCCCTGGAGTGTTCCTTACCTGCACAGAGTGTCCATCCATCCCTGGAGTGTTCCTTACCTGCACAGAGTGTCCATCCATCCCTGGAGTGTTCCCTCCCTCCCTGCACAGAGTGTCCATCCATCCCTGGAGTGTTCCCTCCTCCTGCACAGAGTGTCCATCCATCCCTGGAGTGTTCCCTGCCTGCATTCCAGCAGCCTCAGCCCAGGGGAGGATGCATTATTGCTCTTGTGCTCAGGCTCAAGGAGTGACCAAAGGTGCACAGAGGGATCACCTGAACACAAACACCCCCAGCAGGAGGTTAACACCTAAAGCACCAGGGTTTTTCTTCATTCCTCCCTGCAAAAAGCAGATAATTTGGAGTCAAACACATAAAGGAAGGAAGAGAGGTACTGCTCTTAGGGCAGAGTTTGCTGCTTGCCCTGCAGCACTCCCAGGCCCTCCTGGCGCTGGATCTCAGGTATGTAGAGGCTGTAGAGAGGAGTTGGTCTCACATCCCATCTGCATTATGCAGCACTGATATGCTTAAATTATGATCTTGCAATTAAAAACTGTATTAAAATCTTCTGCTGCTTCTGGAGTGGGAAGCTGTAGTAAATCAGATAGCTACATGGAGACTCTTAGACAAGTTACAAATTATTCATAACCAATTATGTAAATTCCTCTGGAGCTGTAATAGTAAAAAACATCCCAGAGCCCTGCACAAAAAGTGGGTTGGTTTGGGTACCCCCAGAGAAGGAGCAGCACTATTATTGTTTAAGTCTACTCTGTAAATGTGTTAATGGATCCACTCTGAAGTATCTGAGGGGAGAGAGAACAGACTCAACCTATTAACTGCCCATGTCCTAGTAATCATCGAATAAATTGACTTTTATTGTATCCAAAAGTAAGAAATCTTTTGGGATAAAAAACCTTTTGCTACTTGGCTGCTGATAATTGGAATCAACAACTCCAGGAATTAAGGAGGCTAGATCAGCTACATGCTTTTAAAATGATTTGTAGCTGATGTATTGCCAGTTATGCACTCCATGGGCTAATCTCTAATTGTATTTTCATGTATAGCTCTGGACTGAGTGGGTGATTTATGTGACACATGGTTTGATCTACTCATCACCAGCCCTTAACATACAGGGTTTGCCATTCCAGATTGAGCCCTTTGTCCAACAAGTCCCATGCCCTGCCTTCAGCAGTGGCTAAAAAACACTCTTGCGTGGCAAAGGGCTTGGCTGTGCTGGAAGTGCTGGTGGCAGGGATGGATTCTGGTGGCAGGGATGGCTCCTGGTGGCACAGATGGATCCTGGTGGCAGGGATGGCTCCTGGTGGCTGGGATGGCTCCTGGTGGCAGGGATGGCTCCTGGTGGCAGGGATGGCTCCTGGTGGCACAGATGGATCTTGGTGGCTGGGATGGCTCCTGGTGGCACAGATGGATCCTGGTGGCAGGGATGGCTCCTGGTGGCTGGGATGGCTCCTGGTGGCACAGATGGATCTTGGTGGCAGGGATGGCTCCTGGTGGCAGGGATGGCTCCTGGTGGCAGGGATGGCTCCTGGTGGCTGGGATGGATCCTGGTGGCTCTTCCCTGTCCAGACACCCTCTTGGGGCCTGACCTCTGTGTGACAGAGAGCAGAGGCACATCCCAAGGCTACTTCAGAGCCAGGGGCTGTTGCCTTTGTCAGTGGCTTGGGAGCCCAGAGGCAGCAGCAGGACCCTCCTGAGTGAGGAACCTGTGTGGGTTAGGCACCAGTTCAGAGGCCAGGAAACTTGGCCAGCTCTGCTGTGGGAGATATTGAATCACTCACTCTCTCTCTCTCTCTGAACTTGTTTCCACCCACTCCTTCTCTTGCATAATTAGTCAATAAGCTCTCCAGGGCAGGGACCATCTTTTTATAACCTGTTTTGTGTAACACCTAACACACAATGGGGTGCCAGTCTCACCTCAGGCCTGCAGGCACCACGCTGCTGTGGATAATTAGTATTTTTTTAGGCACCACTGTAGTACAAATAACCAGGGTGTTTTGTTGTTGTTATTTATTCTTGGCCAAGGCCTGGTGAAGGCAGCAGATCACAGAGGACTGTGGACAGGCTGAGTTTAGAGAAGAGCAGACACGTGAGCTTGTGGTGAAGATGGAAGGGCTCTGCAGACCTCTGCTTTATTCCCAGCTCAGCTGCTTCTCAAGTTACTCTTAACTGTCCACTTCATTACTTCTCACCAAAGTTTCCTTGCTATGGAAAGTGTAATTAAGGACCAGCTCTTTTGTGAAGGTCTGCTAGAGGTTTGGCTAGAGCAGAAAGAGTAAGAAATTAGACATGGCAAATTCCGTTTAATTGTTCCTTGCCCTTGCGCAGACCAGAGGATGTTCTTACAGCACTTCTGTAACGTGTTTTGCTGTGGGTGGGCAAAAGCTGGGAGAAATCACAGAAGATCAAGTGCCAATGTGTGTGTGTGTGCTCATCTGACCAGCTGGGTGTGCATCACATGCGTGAGAAATGCCTTTTTTTTTTTCTTTAAATTCACAGAACTGCTCTTTGTTTCCTTAATCTCACCGTGGATGGCTTCCTCTCTGCGTGCCCATGCTGTAATTCCCCCAGTAGACATCTGTCAGGAATACACAAAAACGAGCACAGCTTTGATGCAACAACAGAATCCTGGAAACTAATCAAGAAAAAAAAAATTGCCCTTGTAAAACTGGGTCTGTAATTATTATGGGAGCCAAGATATCGAGATAATAAGGAGACAGCCCTAAATAACTTGGGGGAATTACAGAAGGTAATAATGTAGTGCACCACTGCCAGACAGGGTTAGACAGACAGAGTGGCTTTGGGTTTTGGCCTGGGTTCTGCATTGTGTTAAGGCTGCTCCAGCACTGCCAGACCGAGGGAGGAGTGTGAGGAGAGGGGCTGAGCAGGCTCCTGCCTTGGGCTGAGCCTTCCTGGGCGCCACGGGGGGATCTGCAGCTCCTGACCCCCCCCATCCTGCAGCCTGGGGAGGCTCCAGCCCTGCACACACCCCAGAGCTGCTGCAGAGTGAAACCTGCTCAGTTTGGGGGGGATCAGCTTTCCCTTCCTACGGCAGCCTGGCCTCAACATCTCCTACCCACGAGATGCTCCACTCGGTGCCAGCAAAGCTGCCCTGAGCGCACAAATCTCTGCAGCTGCCCCCCTGCAGTGTGATACCAGAGATGCAAAATAGGCAAAGGGTAACCAAAACCAAAAAAAAAAAAAAAAAGAAACAACCCAAGCAAAACTGTTGCTGTCTCTGAGGGAGGGAGTGTCAGCTCGGCTTTGCTGGTTATGGTAAACTGTTGTACACAAGCTCCTATCCTCAAACAGGAATCCCTGTGCCAGAAAGTCCATGTACTCTTGGAAAACAGATGGTGTGGGAGCGAGCTAATCAGGAGTGGTTGCCCTGCTGCATTTGTGTGTTGCCAGAAGAGTCAAGCCAAGCTCCTGTTGCTTTTTCACAGCCACCTTCAGCAGGGCAGGAGCAGCCCAAATTCTCCTGCTGAGGAACGCTGCCGGAGCCAGGCTGCTTCCAGCTCCAGAGAGCTCAGGCTTGGGCAGCTCAGCCCTGTGGTGTAGACATATCCTTTGGGTGTAATAACCATAGAAAGATGAGATATGTCCTTTTCAGAGGGTTTGGAGCAACAGGGTGTTAAGATAATACAGGCAATCAAGCTCAAAATATATCTGGTGGTGGTTTCTAACCCTGCTGGTATTTCTCCTCGGGGTTCAGTGTGTTAGAAGAGATCAGGGGTGTGTTTTAAAGTATGCAGAACCCACAACCAGGAGTAAAGACTTCCAAGTATCTTAACACTCATTTAGACAAACAGAAATCACTCTGTGCTATAAAGCTGCTCTGCAAACTGGGGGGCTGAATTGTTTGGAAATTCAGCTTTTAGGTGCCATCAATTTGCTAATCATTAAGACAAGATCTCTGCATCTTTTTCAGCAAAGAAAATGCAATTTAAAGACACAAATCCACACTTATATTATTAAACTTAATGTTTCTGTTTTGCAAGGCTATTCTAGCTCCAGAATGGGGATGTAGAGCTGTTATCCCTTCGGGCTGACTTCAGCCCTCAAAACTGAATCTTAAACAACAACCTCTTCACTTCTCCACTTAATCTTGGAGATGCACTAAAATATTCTGTGCCTTCCTTAAACAGAAGATGAAACCCCATGAGTTTCAGGTGTGTGAGCACTGAAAATCCCAGTGAATTCCACTGAAGAGTCCCCTGTATAGCAGCACTTTCCAGGGACACTTCCTACCTCTCCTTTAATGCCCTCGTACTCAGAACCTGGAGGAGCATAGCATGCTACTGCTAAGTGCTTTTAAATCAAGACTTTAAAATTTCTCCTGTGGTTGCCCCTGTTGATTACAAATCTGGGTTTTTCCTCCCCTAAAGACCCAGTGTTTTGGCTCCAGCACCCTCATCAGTTCTAATTACTGTGCCCTTTTACATGGAAAATGTGATCAACTTCAGCTCCTCTGAGCTGCTTCATCCACCTGCACCTGTGGCTATGGAGGGAATGGCTCATGCTGGAAATTCTGACTCTATCAGAAAGGCAATTATTAATCCTAGGAACTGCATTAAAAATATCTCCCTTTTTATTAGCACTATTAAGAGAAGTCTTATTCTTGATGATCTGCTAATCGCTTGTCATGATAATTCCAATGTAAAGTATAAAAGCCCTTCTTTAGTTTGAGTCAAAATCACGTGTTTAAAGACACAGGAATATAGTTGATGAATTAATATGGTTGGCTGATGGTAAATACGGCCAGGGTAGATCTCTTCACTCCCTGCTCTCTTTGAATCCTGTTTAATTCACACAGCAAAATGGCCAAACACACTTTGGATTTCAGTGGGCTGTGCTGAGCACAAATGGCCTTTGCAAATCAGGAGTTTGAGCTGAGCTTGATGGGATGCTGTGTGGCACTTACTCTATTTTTGAGTAACTGTGGGTTAATAATTCCAACACTTCCTGTAAAATACATATTTGAATGGAAATAAAGGTTGAAAACATCCCTAAGGAGGGGGCATGATAAGTTCTGGCTGTGGTTTGTAATGGCAGATGGTCATACCTGGATTTACACCTGGTTTGTGATGTGGGCTGTGATTTTACTGAATTTGAATGATTTGGAGAGTGAGAGAATTCTCTTATCAGGCACCTTGTGGACCTGATCTCAGATTGTCATTCCTTCCACACTGCTTGGTTCTGCCATGGCTGTTGCCTCTATCCTGAATAGTCTTGTAATACACAAATTATATTAAGAGGACAGGGATATAAATAATTAATTCTGGGCTGCTGGTATCAGCCAACTCTGCCTGTCCTGCGTCCTGCCACAGCTCACAGCAGGGCTGGGATTCTGCTGTGGCTTCAAATTCAACAAAAAGCTCTCCCAATGAGACCAGGAGGAACGACTCAAAAAGTCTGCTGGTTTAAATACCTGCTTTTGGTACTTCAAATAAACTGAGGGTAAAAAGACAAAAGTTCATGGTGTCTATGAACAAGAGGAGAGGGAGACAGGAGCAGTTCCCAGGTCCTGCAGCAGCCCTGTAAGGCACTGAATGTTTGTCCTCCTCTGCAGCACCAGTTCAGAACCAGAGCCAGTGTTCCCTGGCCTAAACCCTGTGCTCAGGTTTAACCTGGCCGGGGAGCTGGGATGGATGTGCAGATCAAGCACCACTTGTGACCTTGTTTCCATTCCCACTGCCCTGCCTGTGTCTGCTGGGCTGTCCCAAGTCCCTGTGTGCATCCCATGTCCCTGAGGCTCCTAAATCTGCTCGTATGGAGCAGAGGTGGGGCACGACAGCCCCTTTTGCAACCACCAGTTTTTCTGCCTCTGCTCCTGCCTGGGTGGCTCAGCAACCACAGCTCTCATCATTAGCAGCCACTGGTGGGTCCCAGATTTAGCCCTGTCACCACAAACCCTCTGTTTTGCTCCAGCTTTAGCAAGTGGCAACTCCCTTAATTACACATTTTTCTCTTCTCCACCCCAGCTACTGCACCCGGGGCTGGGGGAAGGCAGGGGAGAGCAAAAAGAAGGAATCAGAGGGGGAATGTTAAATGAAGAGCACTGTGGTCCATCCTGCTATAGCATAACTGTTCCCTGCAGCATGAGTTTGGCAGGAGCCCTGGCCAAGTGTGTTGCAGCTTAGGGCTGGACTTTGGGGCTTCCCCCACCTCTGTCCTTTTCTTCCTACTCAGGGAGGCTTAGAGTGTGACTCCCCTTCTCTGGCCTGCTTTGGGGTGAACCCAGCTTTGCCCTAAGCCCACCACCATCTCCTCAGGCATCCTCCAGCCCTGGCCGGGGCTTTCCAGGTCCCTTGTTCCTCCTTGCTCCTCTTTCTCTTTCCTTTGCTGCCCTCTATCCCCCAGCCTTGCTCTGCTGCCTGGCACATAAACCTCGAATTTGCTGCATAGGCATAAAATCCTTTTGCACATGGATAGGTCAAAAAGAAGTGTAGCAATTTGCTTGAACATGTGCACGGGCACTATTAATGCAGATCAGTTGCAAGAAATAACGTAATACAGATTTGCCAACGTATGTATTGCATAAATGCTGACAGGTGCTGACAGAAGTGTGTGCGTAAACATTTAATAGCACTGTTAATTCATAGCACAACAGTTGCTGTTGGCATGGTTTGGAATTTATTATATTTTGCTATTTATTCCTAGTCAGCTTGTTGTCCATCATCCTCCCAGATGGCATGTCTGCCGCCATTCCTTCCTCCTCACATTTGCATGATGCTTTTCCTGGGAGGAAGGCAGGGTGGCTGAGAGCTCAAGTTGTGCTTTGCAGGCTCCAAAGCCTCCTTTCTTGTTCAATATAAGCCCACTCAGTAACTGTGAAGAGTTCCCCTAATCTCTTTATATCTTAATTGCTCTCTGTGAATCGGGGGAAATAAATATTTCATTCCCTTATAGATGTGTTTCCCTATTCCGTTTTTCTTTTCTAATCTGTTCAGATCGCTGTGGTGAAAACCCAGCCCCACTGAATGCAAAGGCAAAACCACCACTGATTTCAGTCCAACAAAGATTCACCTTAACTGACTCTGCCTAAAAGTCTAAGATAATTATCAAGGCTCCTTTTACAGTCCCTGTCGAAAGACATTGGCACCTCCAGCATCAATCCACCCTCCCTGTCTCAGACAGATACCTTGGGAAGGGATGAATGTCACTCCAGAGGTGCCAGTTTCCCTCTCCATTCACCACAGCAGAAAGTTCAAACTCAAACTAACTTTTAGATGGCTGTTTTTCAGTTGGGAGTGGCAGGGAAGAGTCCTTGCATTGTTGTAGTCCTTCTTCTCTCCCAGAGCTGGGATGTTCCCTGCTACACGTATTTATAGCTGGATCCACACTGGTGTGAGATTTGTCCCTCAGGTATCCCCCTGGGAGCAGCACCCAGGTGGCCTTGGACAGTGCCTGGCTCTGGCAGCCCTGTGCTGATCCATGGCAGTTTTCAGGAGCAGCAGGAGGAGGTGTATGGAGACACTGAGCAGCCTTCAGCTGGGTATTGCCAAGGGAAAAACTGAACCAGCCCGTAGGTTTCACATTTGGCTTTTCTCAGTGGAAAAACTGGACAATATCAAATGACAGGAACAGCTTTCCAAAAACATTTTCTTTCCAGCAGGGAGTGAGAGGAGCTTTTTCACTATTAATCTCCAAAGGTACACAGTAATTGGTCCTGTTTCAGGTGTGAGGGGCAGTAAATGGGGTCTCTGTGGGTCTGCTCATGGTGGTCTTCAGAAACATGGGAATAATGAATGGCCAGGTGTGACAGCCTCTAGGACATGTTCCTCATTGTTTTCCCCCAAATTCAGGATGCTGCTTAGGAGGTGGGAATAGCAAGGACAGTTTGATGGGATTCATTCCTTTGATGTCACCAGGAGCCCATAGGAGCTGCAGTGTGGCCTGGCTGTGGCAGGGAGTGGTGCTGCCAGGCCAGGGTGGCCATAGGTGCTGAATCCCAGCCCTGAAAGCCGCTGGGGTGTCCTGCTGACAAGTGAGAGGGAGAGAAGTTTCTTGGCTTCACCAGTCACCACACAGGAAAAGTCAACACGCAGAAGAAAATAAAGCCCTTGTTCCTCTGAATTGTGAAAATTGTTTCCTCTGTGGGTGTAAATGGATGGGGGATATTCTGATTTATCAGGTAAGGATCTGCTCTAACGTGCAGTAAAAGCTTCAAGTTCTGGCTGTAAGTCAGGGGTTAGTCCTTTGGGTAGTCACAGAGGAGGTTTTGCAGGGGGATCAGAAGGTAGAGCCCTTGGGAATCCCAGGAAAAATAAACATAGCCCAAAAAGCTGTGAGAGATTGTGTGACAGCCTCTGGTGAATGAGAAGTGACTGAACACCAGGTTTTTCTCTTTCACAGCCATAAACCCAGGCTAAGGAGCCTGTCCATTACATCTCTGCTGTGGTATCACTCCCCGTGTTTGACACTGCTCACATGATCTACGAACTGGGGCCTGGTTTTGATTTAGCTCTGTTTATTAACTGAGCAGTGCTGACATATTTTAGTGCAACATATAAAATCTAAGGCTTTTTCTTAAGCTGAGGAAATGAGGTTATGTGACATTGATCCAAAATGGAGGGGAGTATTTTAGGTTTCATGTTAACAGACAAGGGAGCAGAGACAGGGGAAATGCAGTTTTTCTCCTGTCCTCCCTGCCAAGTCCTCTGCAAATGGGGCAGAAACACCAGGTTTCAGTAAAGTCCGGTGCAGATTTCAAACCAGCTGCAAATGGCTTTTGATCATTTTGTCATGTGTGTGAAGGATTGTAAGAATCAGTTTAAAACCTGAATTGAGACAATAAGAAATTCAAAATAACGTCTGCTTGAGTTATTCAGCTCTGAAAAGAGTTGGACACGAATGTCCCATGGCTACAGTGAAGGTACAAGATGTTGTCCCCATTAAATGGAAGAGGAAACTGAGGCCAGAAATGTGGGAATGGTGATTCAGTGGGGAGAGAAGAGGTTGGTCCTTCAGGTTTTAGGACCTTATGGAATCCC
Source organism: Molothrus ater (assembly GCF_012460135.2). NCBI lineage: Eukaryota > Metazoa > Chordata > Aves > Passeriformes > Icteridae > Molothrus > Molothrus ater. The sequence goes on along the minus strand of NC_050498.2, from coordinate 4,631,531 downwards.
ACCATCACCAGGAATGTCGGCTAAGGATCACTGACTAAGGAAATCTAGAGCTTTCTGGCACAAAATAGTGATCTGCAGACAGGCAATGACAGGCCATTAATAGGCCTGGAAATATGGATTTGCATTAACTTTTTGAGGCGTTTTGTAAGGCCCTTGGCTGCCTGTCAGAGCACTGAAGCTGGTGCATTGTTCCAGCACTGGAGTTGCTGCTGTTGGTGTGAGTCCAGAGCTGCTGTGGTTGTGCAATGCTCCCAAGTCCTTGCTTTTCTCCTGATTACCTCCTGAATGGAAGTCCTCTCCTTGGTTTTGATAACAGCTATTAAATTTGGCTGCACCCACTCAACATTGCTGTGCTTCTTGGAAATAGGGCAGGGGTTGTGTAACTTCCATTCATCTGTCCATGCAGAGCAGTTAATTTCCATTATTGAGGTTTCCCAACATCATAAGAGAGTTGCATTAATGGGGCTTATCTGTGATAACCAGTGCAAACTAGTGCAGGAAAATCTGTGAACAGAGCCAGCCCTGTTTAATTCAGCCTGGTGAGTGAACATTACACCATTACCCTCCACCAGCATCTCTCAGCTTCCTGCTCCTCCCACGCCTCTCCTGACCTCTGTCAGGTGGTGCTTGGAAACCCACTGGCTGTACTTTGGTCCCTGTTTCAGCTGGAGCTGCCTGTTAGAGGTTCCCACCATCAGTGACTCTGGGATCTGAGCAAGCTGTGCTGTCATTCCACCAAATTCCCTCAGTTCCCTCCAGGAGTGTGGGGTTGCCCATTTCCCTCCTGCAGGCAGCCCAGGCTCACTGGTGCATCTCCCCTGTCCCATCCCTTTAGTCTCCCCAGGAAGAAGAGCTGAAGGAGCTCACATGTTGCCCCATGTAATCTCACTCCTAGCTGACATTTCTCCTCCTCCTCCACTCATTTATCCCAAATCCCTTCCTTTTCAGATCCCTTCATTTCCTCCTGCTCTTGCTTTTTAAGCCTTCTCTTATGTGACTTAGTGTCTAGAACAGTTTCCCTCTGTACTTCTCTCCCCTTTCAAATCCTTCCTTAAACCACAGCCACTTCAGCAAGTCCTCCTTTTCAGAGCAGTAATCCCCAGTTATGCCAGAGCCCACAAACATTATCTGGTGTCATGTCAAGCCTGTGCACAGCCTCTGAGGGAGGCTGGGCAGGTTTCTGAGAGGGAGCAGAGCTTCTAAATCCCTTTGAAATGGAACACAAATCAGGCACCTCGTTCTCTTTGGTGTCAAAGCCCTGTTCTTGTCCCAGGGCAGGGTGTGGATTTAGGGACAGGATGCAGCAGCACCATGCAGAGTGTGAGAGGTTTGTGTGGAACCACAAATCATTTGGATGTGTGAGTTAAGGGCATGTCCCCAGAGCTAAGATGGGCTGGTTTAGATGTGTCTCGTGGGGCTGGTTCTTGCCCAGTTGCTCATTTCCAGATGTGGATTTTGAGAGGCAGAACTCACAAGTGCTGTCTCCTGTTAGGGATCCCCCCACTGTCAGTCCCCATCTCTGTGTAAGTAACTGGGATTGCTCCCAGTGGGATCAGCAGCAGCAGGACTTGGAAGCTTTGCTTTTTGGTCACCAGCTGTGGAACAGGTTTGCTACCAGGGGCAATCCCTCTGTTCCCAGTGAGGCTGATGCTGTGAGAGTCCTGTACAAAAGTGACATTGAGCATCGTGGAAACGTCAGGAATACTTATCCTGCTGTGCTTCTCAAAGGAAAAGACGTTGGAGCTGGGATTTAGGATGAGGGTAGTGTAGTCAAAAAGGGGTTTAGGACTAGGACTAGGCATGGGTGTGACCATGGGGCAGCGTGTTGGTTGCTGTCTAGAGGGCAGAGCAGAGAAGTAATTCAGGTGGTGGAGAGTCTGCTCCTACATCCCCAAAAAGCAGGGTGTTCACAGGGATCCCAGCAGGCCTGCACTGGGCTGGTGAAAACCCTGTGGTAAAACCTCTCTGAGGGGCTTCTCAGGTCTCAAGCCCTAAACATGTTGTGAGCAATTCCATTTGCTCCTCATGCTGTGATTTCATTCCCAGCATTGTTAGGAGCAGCCTGTGAGTGGATGGGACTCCTGTGGCTGCTCCTGGTGCAGCTCCCAGGGGACTCTGCCTGATCAAAAGTGCTGCCCAAGATAATGTGAACTGTCAGTCATGATCAGGCCTTAATGAGTGCTGGATTCAGCTCAGTTAGAAACCCACTCTAAGAGGGGAAAAACCCCTCCCATGGCCATGTCTGTCCAGTGGAGTAAAACACTGGAAGGGGCTGTGGTCCACAAGCTGACACACTTGTGGGATGCATTCTCCTCCTTTAGAAAGATGAAAGGTAAAAGAAGGAGGAAAGGCCTATTCCTGATCAATTGCCAAAATCATAAAATGCAGAGAGAGGGAGAGGGGAAGAAACCAGCTGTAAATGTAAAAACCAGCACAAAACGCCCGTGGAGCTGGGGCTGAACCCGAGTCTGCAAGCTGCAGTCAGCTCCTGTGCCTTGAGTGAGGTCCCTTGCATGTCTGACTCCCTGGCTGGGGTGGCCAGGCTGGGGCTCTCAGCAGGGCCCTGAGAGCAGTGCAGGTCCTGGCAGCCCTGGGGACAGCAGGGTCACCTCCCCTCCTGCTGCCCCTGGCACTGGGAGCAGCTCAGGGCTCCCCTGGAAACCCTGCCCTGGGCTGGGGTGCTGCAGCAGCAGGAGGAGGAGGAGGAGGATGGGTGACTGGAGAGGATGAACACTGAGTGGGGCCAGGCTGCCCATTCCAGCAGCTCTGGATTTATTTCTGTTCATTCACTGCAAGTCACAATCCATTCTCTTCATTTTCATTCTTCCATGCTGTGACACCCTTAAAATCCGTGGTACATTTAGCTTTTTATTTCCATTTAATACCTTTTAAAATGATCTAATGCAGACAGATTACAGACACTGAGGGTTACTGTCCTTTGGTAGAAAAACCCTGTTTAATAAAATATTGAGAGACAGACTGGCCCCTCCATGCATTAAAAAAGAGAGATATACTACATTTAGATGCTGTGGCAGTAAAACTTTATAGACTTATCAATTTTGGACAGTCATATTCTCCTGAAGTTTTCAAATCACCTTGCAAAGGCAGCCAGCTCTCCTGGTTTGGAAATCAGAACCAGTTGTTTTTGCAGTTTGCAGTATTTAATGTAGATCTATGTAAATTGCTAGGGGAGGGGGAGGAGAAGAGTTTGATCTTAAAATATAATTTGGATTGTTCTCATCTTTTCTTGTAAAGGCTGTTTTGATCATTTGTTGCCACCTCCCAGTTTTCAAACATCTCAGTCTCAAAAAGTTCTGATACTTTTAAAGATAAGGATCAAAATTTATGTAGTTTTGTCTCTTAGTTCTCATGCCCTCATGCCTTTGACATTCAGGTTTGCAAACTTCCCCTATCAAAGGGCTTTAACATCTTTCCTTTTCCTTTCCTTTTTTTTTTAATTTTTAAAATTAAAATTGACATTCTCATTTAATAATGTGACTCTAGGTGCCAAGATTTTCAGAAAAAATGCCAAATACCACAATACCTACGGGAATTTGCAACCTTATTATTAGTAATGGGCGCCTCTTGCTTCTTTTCAAGCCTCCTGAGATTTTGTTGTTTCATCTAAATCCACCCAAATTCTGTGATCTTTAAAAGTGGGAAGAGTGGAAAAGTACCTCCTCAAGAGAAGAACTGATTAGAAAGCATGGGTCTAATTTCCAGTTTGAAACTCTTTAAATATCAAATATTTTCAGGTGTAAGGTTTGGTTGCCTGAAATGTTGTTTTTTCCCCACTTTTTTCTTGCTTTGCTGGTAGAATGAAGGATTTGATTTAACGTTATATGCCTGGAAAAAATAAAGCATTTAATTTACATTTTACAAGGCAGTTATTGCAGGTTAATTAAATATCAATTGAGTGTTATAGGCCATATTAAGATTTATTAATAACCCAGCAGATAAATCTCCTTGGAATTCAATTAAATGAAAATCACATAAAAATATATGTGCAATTTTATTCAGATAATACATAAAACTTGTGAATTATTGTGCAGCATTGTACAGTAAGTTGATTAATGGGAATTAATTGTTGAAATGGAGAAAAATCAATTTAAACTTCCTGTAGAAGCTATAAGAAGCTTGGTATTCTTGTCCCACACCCTTGGAAAGCTGAGTCTGTGTCTGCACTTAGACTCTGCCATGGGATGAGTTGGAATAAATGTGCTTGCTCTCCTCTCACCTGCTTTAGCTCAGCATTTTGGGCTCAGAGAAAGGAATTAGTCACTGTTGCCAGCGTGTTCTGTGGAGCTAATTGTGCCACTGGAGCTTTAGAGGTGACAAAAGGAGCAGGAAGGTGACACTGGTGGGTGTCCCTGGCACTGAGAGCACCCCTGGGCTTGTGCCCCGTGTCACAGGCAGGTCCCTGCTGGCCCCAGGAGGATGAGGAGCTCTGGGGCTGTGACCCAGCAGATTTGGGAGCTTTTTGCCCTTTGGATGCTGTTCCCACTCTGTCCCAGTGCTCCCAAGGCAGTTCTGCCAGCCAGGCTGTGCAGAGCAGCGTGTGGGGCTTTAACCAGTCTCAAGCTGTGTCAAGGGAAATATGGGTTGGATATTAGCAAGAAGTTTTTTACAGAAAAGGTGATAAAGTGAAAAAGTTCTGGAAGGGTCTGCCCGGGTGGTGGAGTCCCCATCCCTGGGTGTGTTTAACAAAGCCTGGATGTGGCACTGGGTGCCAGGGTTTAGTTGAGGTGTTGGGGCATGGACTTGATGAGCTTGAAGGTCTCTTCCAACCTGGTCATTCTGTGAATTCTGTGAATTCTGTGAATTCTGTGAATTCTGTGAACCAGGATTAGTGAGGGGCTCAAGGCCCTTCGGGGAAGCAAAGCGTCTGACATCTCAGATGAGGTTAGGGAGCTTGTGAGAAATGCTACTCACGTTCAAAAATGTAAAAGGTTTATTAAACCTTATCAAAATATGACAGAAGACTGAATAGAGAAAATATTACGGTGCTGGGAGCAGAGGACTTTTCCCAACATGTGCTTGTCCTCACAATGGAGGTTTCCATTGTGGAAACCTCAAGGGCTCCCCACAAAGGGCCTTTTAACCCTTTAGCCTCCCCCAAAATTTTGTCCATCTTGTTCTTCACTGTCCAGTGGTGGAGATCACTTCATTAAATCTTGACTGGAGCTCAGGTGCTGCCATAGTAACAAACTGACCCTCCAAATGTCCCAAACCCAGGCCACCCCCTGATAACAACACAAGGAGGGTAAAACATAACTATAAATCTGTAAAACTTCTCTTAACATATATACATTATATTTGCCTTCTAATTGTGAGAGTCAATCATTGCATTACTCAACTATCACAAGCTGGACTTGAAAATATCTTCCCAATCCTCGCATGGGGCCTGGCCTGGTGCCATCTGCTCCCTGTGCATCCTGAGTTAAACACTGTCAATATGAGATTATGTTCCAATTACAGGACCAGACTGACTGGTTTAACTCCTACCATGAATCTATTTTGCTTTATTAGCATGCCCTGACTCTGTGACTGATGTACCAGACACCAAAAGAGATGGGCTCTGCCCAGAGGGCTTTGTCTCACAGGAACACGCCGGGAGAAGACCGAACGTGGCAGAAAATGCAGATGAATGAGTAACTCAGTCGAGATTTTCTTTTTAATTTGGGGATTCTTTGCTTGGTTTTGCGTTTGGCTTGAGTTTTAATATTGCTAAATTTGCTTCCTTCAGACGTTGCACAAGAACAGAGACTTACAGAGAAACTCAAACAGGGTTAGGCATGTGGCTCTTTGAAGAGTGTGTGTTGGGGGGTGAGCACTCCTGAGCGTGGAAAACCAAGGGAGAGCCCTGCTCCAGCTCACACAACAGCTCCAGCTGAGCCAGGGCCCGTCCTGGGGAAGTTTAGCCATGTTGAAAACACAAGCAGGTGTCAGTCCTTGCTCATCCTCCCTGCTCCTGCAGCAGAGATTGCCTGCATCTGTCTCCTCTGTGCTTCAGCTCTGCTTCTCCCTGCAATAGTTGTCAGGGATATTAGCATTAAATACTTACTGCCTGGCTTAACTAAGGGGTAAGATAGGATTTAATTTGTATGGCTGAAATCCAATTATATAATGGAGCCCCTGGGGGAAGCAGTTATACCTGCTGAATCTCTTGGATGAGTAATTGTGCACAAAGGCTCCTCTCCAGAAGTAGAAACAGATCTGAAATATTTTTTCTTTTCTCTTTTTTTGCTGCTGCTGTTACATAATAAGGCTGAGACCCTGAAAAGAAAAGCCAATGACAACCCAATGCAGTAGAAAGAATTAAAGCATTGCCAGGGGAAAACAAGTTATAATCTGATAAAATCAAGGATCTAACAGGAAGTCTGCAGCAGAATTAGCTTGGAGGAGCCAAAAGGCAGGGCAGCCAAAGGAAGCTTACTCATCTTTTTGGAAAATAGCACAGAGGCTTTGCTGTCTAACTTCCCCCCCTATTTCTACCATGACCAGGGAAAGGGAATCCTCTGGTTGCTTTTGTCAAAGCTTGGGAGTTGTAGGTATTAAAAAAGCTGAGCAGCCAGCTAATTCAGATACATCTGAAAAATCCAGCACTTAACCACCTTTGAAAATCCCTTCTGCTTATCCTGCATGTCATCTGCACCCTGATAAGCATCAGACTCATAGGTGATGATGAGCAGGACAGGAACAAAAGCGTGATGAAGTTCCCAGCAAGGTTTATGAAAGCAGGCAAGCTTGTAAGGCATTAATCTCTGGGATAGTACTGGGGCTTGACAACTCTCCCATCTGATATCTGCAGCAGCTCCAAATCCCACAAAGGAATTACTGAGGGACTGGGGCTGAAGGCATCAGCCTGTTGTGCTTGTGCAAGGCTCCTCAGAGGTCAGAGCGCCAAAATTCATTCTATTTTTAAAAACAAAAAAGCAAACTTTTATTCTTTTCTAATGAGCTCTGAGTGGAAAAAACAATTTCCTCAGTGTTTTTGATTTCAGGGCTACATGCAGATAAAACCGTGACTGCTTCCAGCCAGGGGAGGGAAGGCCAGAATTCCCAGAGTGAGGACAGAGCCCTCAGCCTCGCTGCCTGGGCAGGGATTTCAGTCCTTGCAGAACGCTGCTAAATCCTGGTGAGGCTCCACGAGGAGGGACCTGTTCCCAGCCTCGCAGCTCCACCCAGTGGCTCTTTTTTGGCAGGATAAATCCATAATTTCAGAGGCATCAGAACTTGTTGAGGCCAACACTGATGAACGGTGGAGATGCTCTGGGATGTGCAGGAGGAATTGAGGGTGTATTTGTTTGTCACATTCTTTGAGTTGCCAGCTACCATTTGGATAATGGCAAAAAACTTGCTAAGAGACTTTTAGTGAATATAGAAAAATCAGAAATCTCATCATCCCCTTTCTTAACCCCTCCCAGCACAAGTGGAAGGGGGAAATAGTAGGGAACTGGTAATTTACACACTTCACCTTTTCAAATTCTCTGTGAGCAGATTGAAACAGTTTGGGCCAAACTTATTGTTATATGAGCTTAGTAATGAACTACCAAAAGAACTGATTTCTGATCTGTAAGCTCATTTTGAAAAAGAATTCTCTTATGAGTGTGAATTTAACTTGGCAGCTCTCACTGTATTGCTCCACTTTCCTTCCTGGGTAATTACCAGGACTAACAGGAAGCAAATTTTCATCATTTCTATCAAGGATGCCATGCTGAAACTTGCTGCTTCCAGGAGTATCAGGGCACTTGTAATTAAAATAAGCTTCTATTTGTGCATATGCACACTTTTACTCCAAGAACACTCAAGAGACGGGTACAGATTCACAGAACACAGAAGTGTGACATTAACAGTGTTTATTTTCAATTTGAGCCAGTATTGTAAAAATATCCCATTCCTCCGAGCTCAAGTGAAAACTGACATCTCAGTTGTGCATAATGTAGATTTACCAGCCTCTCTGCAAGTCTTAAAAATAGAGAAGCTGATAAACTGATAGAAACCACAGTTTTGCTGTGAATCTCCTGGAAGTGCCCACCCCATCTGTGTGAGGAAAATATCATCTGTGAAATGCTGCTCCCAGATGGGCTGTGCAGCTCCAGTGCCATGCAAGGAGTTGAAATGACCTCTTCCTCCTGGAGTTCAAACGTTATTTAGCATAAATGCAGCCCCTAAGGCCTTCACTTCACTTGCTTTCTGCCAGCACAGCAGCTGAACATGGGCTTTAATCTGCTTTGTTTTGCCATTGGAGAGCTCTGTAGTAAGAGATTTGGAGTTACAAAATACATGGATCCCACCTTTAAGCTTGTAGACATCACTTCTCCATCCATACAATTAAAGGTAAATCAGTCTATGCCTTGTTAGGACCAAAGATCAGAGGTTTTTCTTTTAGAGGGATAATATTTCAAAATAGATATTCAGTATTCCACAGGTAAAGAGTAACAGGAAGCATCTTGCAAAGGGCAGTTTTGGAAAAGGGATTTTTTTTTTTCATTATATTAAACACTAAATCAGAGCAATAACCTGCTGGGTTTTACTTGTCCTCCCCAAAACTATCACTGAAGAGCCCTTCAGTGTCTGAGCCAGGTACAGCCACCCCACCAAATATCCAAGCCAATGGCTCCCAGGCTGTGGAACAAAACTGGTTCACTGATTTTACCACAAAGGAGTTTTCTGGGCACCATCTCCCAGCTGAGCTTGTTCTCTCTTGTTCCCACAAGTCCCTCACCATGGTGGCACCATGGCAATGAGGGAGGCCAGCAAGTCCTGTGTGTGTGCAAGGAAGGTTTCAAATGCCCATGGGACACAAAATAGCTGAGATTTTGGCATGGCAAGGCTATCACAGCTTGCAGCCTGTGAGTTTTCTCCCTCTCTGTTTCTGTACCAGGATTTCTGTGTTTGCCAAAGATCTGTGCAGGTTGTGAAGCTCCCTTCCCTGCACCAAGGGAAATATAGGTTGGATATTAGGAAAAAGTTTTTCACAGAAAGAGTGATAAAGTTCTGGAAGGGTCTGCCTGAGGAGGTGGGGGAATCACCACCCCTGGATATGTCTAAAAAAATAACTGGATGTGGCACTGGGTGCCAGGGTTTAGTTGAGGTGTTGGGGCTGGGTTGGGCTCGATGATCTTGAAGGTCTCTCCCAACCCAGTGATTCTGTGAATTCAGATGAAACCTGCTGCTGTGATAAGCTACCTCCTTACCCCAAAAGTGCTGTTCAGTTCTTCTTTTCCTGCAGCTGGGGGGGTGCCAGGCTCCCTGCAGCTGCTTTCAGCCACTGTGCAGTCCTGAGCCTGCTCTCCTGCCACGTGAACAGGGGCCTGTACCCAAAATGCCTGGAGGCCTTGTCTGTCTCAAAGGAGAAGGTGGTGACTATGGTGTTCAGCAGGGGCACGTTGAGGAAAGGCTGTGGCCTCCAGAAAGGGGACAGGATGACCCTGATGATCCTGTGCAGTTGTATCATCAACCACATCTTCCAGTAGGGGATGTGAGAGCCCAGCCTCAGCGAGGGGTCTGCACTGGAGAGCAGCTGGTGCCTGACCAGGAAACCCTTCCTGCTTGGGGTGTCATCATAGCAGTAATACACCTGTCCTGCCAGCAGCTCTGCCTTCAGCTGCAGGTGCCTTGCTGCAAGGACATGCATCCATGCCACATTCCCTGCAGAAATAACAGAGGGAGAGGAACAGCCATTCAGGAGGAGCTCAGTTTCCCTGTTCACCATAGAATGAGTGCATTGGATGTACCAGCTTCAGTGCTGGGAAGCAGGGAGGCACTCATGTGTGCTCAGCTGTGCTGCAGAGAGACTGAGTAGTTAATCCAGGCCTCCAAGATCCTTTAAACCTTTGGTGTCCCCTTTGAGCTGGACAATTAATGTGCCTTGTGATCCTGGTTCACGTGAAGCAAAAGGCAGTGTTTTGTAGTGAGAGCAGGATGAATAGGAGGCAGTGCTCCAGGGTTTTATCCCTGCCTCTACTGTGAGCCTTTGAAGGAGTCACTTGATTTACCTGGGCCTGATTCTTCTCTAACAGCATTTTCAAAATCTGCACTTTTGGAAAAAGACATATAAGTGTGGTGCACAGAAATCACTGAATGCCTGCATGATCTAATGGTGAATTACAACCCCTGAAAGGCACCAAAATAAATTCTTCCTATAGGTTTTGTGAGTAATTTCTTTGCTTGCTAAAACTGGTCATGTAGTGCAGCCTTTTCTGTAAAGAACTTGATAAATAGTGGTAGTTTAATTTTTTTTTTCTAATGAAGAAGTGTCTTTTCCTAGCAAAAACATTTTAAAAACAGACAGAATTTCTCTCTGCCCCCCATATATCCCTGAAACACTTCTCAAAGGGCATAAAGAAAACTCTTCCCAGGAAAATAGTAATGAGACACTTTTAAAATCCTTTAGCCAGTCTAAGTTTTGTGGCTCCAAACCCATTTGTGCTCATTCACCATGCTGATCTCTCAGTCTGGGGAGATTATGGCTAAGCTGACGTGTACAATCCCCTGTGACTAAAGCTGGTAGCACCCATGCAAGGAGCTCAGCCCTTCACTCACCCACGTAGGTGTGATTCCTCTCGGTGTCCTCAGGCTCCAGGTAGTTCAGAACACCCCTCCTGGCTCTGGCAAGCGAGTACAGCTCCTGCAGGAACCCTGCCTTCTCCCCATACACGGTGTTGGCACGGAGGACACAGGTTCTGAGTGTGCCGCCATTGCTCAGCTGCAAAATCAGGGAGGGATGTCAGGGGATGGATCCAGTCTGGGTGGATCCAGAGATGGGATCTCCCACAGTGACACTGGGTTTCCTGGATAAATCCAAACCCTGGGAGTTCTGGCCTAGAGGAGTCAACATTTGCAGAGCTGCTCTGCCTGCTTGGCACCTGTTTTGGGTCCCTAAGAACACAAGGAGGTGCCCAGTTTGATTTTTTTTTTTTTTTTTCACTGCAGACCTGCACCCATGTGGTGCTCCTTGAGAGGCTGGAGAGTGCTGGTGGCATGAATTCTTCTGCAGTTTGGTGTATAAAAGAGGATTTGCAACAACCAAAACCAGGTACCACAGCAAGCCAGCCCAACTGGCTGGCCTCAAACTGGGACTAGGGCAGAGATGCTCCAGGCAGTGGTTTAGAGCACAAATGTCATTTTTACATTCTCCTTAATTGTCTAGAAGAACTCATATGTGCTGCAAGCCTAAAACACTGAACAGGGGGCTAGTCCTGGGTACACCAATATTTTTAGTTCTTAAGTCACTCTGGAAAGCCTGAAAATTACACTTTTTTTCAGTATGAACTAGTTGAACCTGGTTCCTTCAGCCCTAATTTAGCACAGCCCTTTCCAAAGTCACACTCCTGCTGGAGCTGAAGCAGAGGCTCAAAGGGAAGAACCCTGTGATCCTGGGAGAGTCTGGCAGCTTCCTGCTGATGTGGGAATATCAGGCTTTGGGAGGCTTAGGACAACGTGGTTTATGCATCAAATCCAGGCAGAGGTTGGATACACACTTAGCCAGGAGCTGTGGGGTTTCTCCATCTCCCTCTCCTCCTGCCCTGTGCTGTAATTCAAGGGCTGCTACCACTGGATTTTGTACCTTTGCTCCGTTGGCTTCAAGCACAATTTTTTCTGCCATGGCTTTTGTCTTCCCATAGGGCAGCTCCACTTCCCCAGTGTACTGAGTGTCCTCATTTCCTCTGGAACAGATTGTGGGAGACAGGGAGTGACCATGGGGTGTGGGATTTTCAGGGTCCCCTGTTGTGGGGAGGGATGATGAATCTGACTCCATGTTCTTAGAAGGCTAATTTATTGTTATATTATATTATATTATATTATATTATATTATATTATATTATATTATATTATATTATATTATATTATATTATATTATATCATACTATACTATACTACAACTATTCTAAAGAATAAAGAATACTGACAGAAGGCTAAAAGATAATAATGAAAAACTCTTCACTCTCACCAGAGCCTCGACACAGCTGGCTGTGATTGGTCATTAGTTAAAACAATTCACATGAAACCAATGAAACAATCACCTGAACCTCTGTTTTGTATAAACAATCTCAATGTACATTCCAAAGCAGCAAAACACAGGAGACAGCAAATCAGATAATTGTTGTTTTCATTTTTCTCTGAGGCTTCTCAGCTTCCCAGGAGAAGAAATCCTGGTGAAGGGATTTTTCAGAAAATGTGACAGTGACAATGGGGCAGAGCACAGGGCTCAGGGACATCTGTCCCAGGCTGGTTTGCTCTGCATTCCCTGCTCCCAGGAGTTTCTGCTGCCTGGCAGCAATGGGAATCTCAGCTCCTCACTGCACTTTAGGAGGAATAAAGCCCCAAGGAACACCAGGTGCTTCAGGGTGTTCACAGGCAGGTTTGCATGGGGCAGAGCTGGATTTAGGTTTGTCTAATAGCAAGATTGAAATAACATTCCATCAGGCAAATTAGAAGGCAGCAGAGTGACATTTTTAAGCAACTCGGAGCAAGGTAAAAAGAGCACAAGAAGATGGAGGGCAGGAAAATGAGAGCAATTCTACTTCATTTTTTCATCAAGGGCAGAGAAAAGCCTCTCATGAGCCATAAACTAAAAGGAGAAACCAGCTACTTAATTTTCTCACAGAGTTGATTAAAGTTGGGAGGCGTTTGCTGGGGATGTGGTGGAGCTGCTGGAGATCTCCTGGAAGCCTTGCAATCAGCAGGGTTGGGCTGGGATTGCTCCTTCATCTCCCCTCACAAATTACCCTTGAGGGGAAGGAGAAGCAAAGAACCCATGGCCAAGGACAAGCAGGGAACCCTGGGCTGTGGCTGGAAGACAACCTGCTCCTTACAGCTGCCAAGGGGCAAACCTCATGTGGGATCTCACATGCAACTGGCCTCACAGGGCCTGGAATAATTCCAAGGAGAAAGCAGAAAGCAGCTCTATTCCCCAAAGGGTGTCAGCATCACGTCCCTGTGGTTTTAGATCAGCCTGAGACCATCATGGGATTTGATTAAACATCTCCAGAGGGCTCTGGAGTGAAGAAACCTGGCTTGCAGCATGGGGAAGGAGCATCCACTTGCTCCCCTGAGTAGCAGAGATGAGCTCTCCCTCCCTCCATGTGCTGCTGGAGACTTTATTCCCATTTTTAAATTAATTTTCTCTATATTTTGCTGTTCAAGAGAAATCCACCCTGGCAAACCAGGACCTGCCAGGCATGGGGTACCCCACACAGGGCAAAGAGGAATCCTCACCCTCCTGTGGCAGATGGGCTCAGATACATCTCCTGTTCAGTGGCCTGTGAGGACTTCACCCTGCAAATCTGCAGCAGAGGTGTTTTTGTCAAACACTGGGCCTTGGGAGAGTCAGCTCTGACTCAGGCTCCCTCTTTGACCTTGGCAAGTTGTTTTCTCTTTTCTGTGCTCAGATCTCCCTGTGTAAAACGTGGCTGGTGCAGCTGCCTGGCCCCTGCCTGTTCAGCAGTCTGGCATGTTGTGTGTCAGATATCCCAGCTGAGATCAGGCTCTCCTTGCACTACAGCAACAGAAATAAATTAGGAGCATCAGAAATGCAAACTCCTCACACACCCTGGGCTTCTATCACAAAACCCTCCTCCCCTCCCTGTGTTTACAGGGCATGAACAAGAGACAAACCAAAAAACAAGCAAGACAAAAGATTGATTGTGCAAGGTTTGTTGCAAGCCCAGGAGAGGCCCAAGACAATTAGTGGGGGGTTATCTAGAAGTTCTAGTTTTAATTGCTTTCTCTTTTTTTTTTAATCAATTTTTTTAGGTTTTGGTTTGGGGTTTTTTTCCTGTTTTTTTGCCCTGCAAAGCTTTTGAAAAGCAGCAGCCTCACAAAGGGACAAACCTGCCTGCTGTTCCTGGGCTCTGCTGTGTGTGCCTTCCCCCACCCCTCTGAAGCTTGGTAGTAACAAAGAGCTCAGCATAATGCTCTTGCTTTTCAAAACGATCCCAGATAAGTGAACGCTAATCAGAGTGGAGCAGCATTGTCAGAAGGTATCTCAGCAGTGCCTGTCTCCCAGGGATTGAGACTGACAGAGGCATTTTCTATTATTGTTGGATGCTGAGGTGTGAGCATTATCCCTGAGCCCATCACCCCGGCCAGAGACTCCTCCTGCTTTGTCTGTGCCAATTCCCTGCACGTAAAAGGGAGGAAAATAAATTCTACAGTGCAGTGATGGAGAAGGGAGACAGAGGAAAAGGAAAAGGCAGGATCCTGGACTGTGAGGGAGAGGGCAGAACAGATGGGGTGGGGAGATGGGAAGAGGAGGAAGGAGAGAGGCATCACCTATGCCTTCAGTCTGCAGAGCAGAGCCATGTTATGCTGCTCCCAATCCTCCCTGGGCCCCCCCTGAGGCAGGTGGGGTAAGTTTTCGCTGGGAGGCTGATACTTCTCATTATCTAATTCCTTTCATTTAAAATCAAAATAATTGGAGAATGAAGACCCCTCTCTAGGGCTTCCTCTCAGGATAATGGGAGAATCTGAACAGAACACTGAAAGGCTCCAGGTGTGGCTTTGTTTGTGTTTGTGGTGGGGAAGGCTGTTCACAGCTCCATGAGCATCAGCCTGGGTGGGTTTTCTTGCCCCTGTTGGTGCCTGCTTTACAAGCCAAAGGACTGTGATCAGGCAAGATCTGGGGCTGATTTTTTCAAGACATCTGTTCACATCTTTCTCTTAACTCACAGGACTAAAATACTGACAAGTATGTGCCTGTATCTACATGAATTCTTAGGAATTATTTGTATTTGCTAGTGACCAAATTCCATAGCTTTGCAGTGACACAGTCCCCAGTGCTTGTGGTCCCAAGTGGATTGAGTTGCTCTCATGGATTTTTTCATAAACCAGACATTTATTCTACAGATTTGAGTGCTTAGACACTTTTCAAAACAAGGGGCTTATGCCTTAACTTACTTGTGAGCATGAAATTTTGGCTTGTAGGCAATTTTAAGTTGTCTTTTCTAGCTGGGCTCAAATTTCTGGAACCAAATGACTGAAGGCAGCTGTGCCCAGCCTGGCTGCCTGTGGAGACACCACTTGACTTGGAGCCAGCTCCCCTGGCACACAAATTTCCAGGGGCTGACCAGTTTGTGTGGCTACAACCAGGCTTGAAATCAGCAAGGAGCCTTCCAATGCACATCAGACTGCCCTCAAATTTAACCTAAAACTTCAGCCCCTGAAGTTTTTTAAGATATTTCTTCAGAAATATCAGCCCTGCTCTCAAGGTGCAGGTGCTGTTGCCCCAGGAATACAAAAGTATTCCCAAATCCTGATGCTGAGGCCTGAGCAGGGATGTCAGCTGATTGTCAAAGTCACTTCTGGAGATCAAAGCAAAAAAAACCCCTCAAAATTGTTATTTTAACCACTGTCTTTGCATTGATCCAAATCCCACTTTTGCCACAGAGGCTTTTCTAAAGCTCTGCTGCTGCTTCTGGGTCTGTGGGTCAATCTCATGGGAGCCCAAACAGAGGAGAAGGGTTGAGCATAAAATTCCCTGAAGCCCAGGAGGTAGCCCCCATGAGCATGTTCCAGGAAGAAGGATTTTGAGGGATAGAAGGGTACAATTTTCAGGTCAGAAGCAGGTAACAGAAAGAAGTGACTACACCTGAATCCTGCAGGTTCACACAGTGCCTCTCTCCCCTAAGACTTCATGGGCAATTACTTTTTCTGGGATAATGCTACATGAGATTTGCCCACATTTGATAACAGGAGATGGGCACAGGCTTGCCAGCAGTTCCCTGTGGAGTTGGGAGGAGAAGGGGCAGTGTGGTGGTGGCAGTGAGGCACCACCTGCCCTTTGGGCTGACTCATTGTGAGGGAGAGCAAAACCTCTGACCCAACAGCAGGATGTAATTTGGCCATATCCCAAACTTTGAGCATGTGAAACCTTATCTGAAAATTATTTTAGGGCTCAGAGGAGCAGGGCTGTAGATCCAGGGACAGCCTGGCAGTGCAGCTGGGCCACACAGCTCACACCTTGGGGTATCACTGGCCAGGCTTAGGCTGGGAAGAGCCACAGTTCCTAAATGAGCAGAGCAGCAAGGAAAGGTTTTCAAGAAGGAGAAGAGGAGCAAACAGGAAGGGGAACACAAATCTTCTCCTCAGTAGCTCAAATCTCCACCTGGCTGCAGTTGCATTGCAGTTGTTTGACTGGACAAAGTAAAGTAAAAGGAGAAGGTTTGCTGAGGCTCACCTGAGCAGGGGCTCACAGGAGGTGTTGGGTCCCACGGCAGCGATGGAGCTGGTGTACAGCAGGTATGGGATGCTCAGGGCACAGCAGGCCCTTACCACATTTTCAGTTCCTGTGGGGCAAGATGGGAAGGACAAACATTCAACCACCTTGTCTTGATTCTTGTTGTGCAAATCCAAACAGATTCCCAGCATTTTTCCAACCTGGAACTAACCCATCTTTTTTTATGACTGAAAAGATGTAAAGCCCCAGGTGAGGGCTGCATTTTCTCAGAAGGGGATGGTTGATAACATGAGTAGTTTATAACATAGTTTATAACATGAGTAGCAGTCACATCCACAGCTCTGATATGCCTGATCCTCCATGGCCATTGGCAACTGACTTAAGTTGGGTTTTAGAGCTGCTGACAAAGGGAAGCTGAGGGCTTGGCAGAGCAAAACCCCATATTTTTTCATTTGGGGGCAGGTTGTTGGTGAGCTGCAGCATTCTGGCAAAGCATCAGTGTTTTAGTTGCATGTGTTGCTCTGTAGAAGAGCTGCAGGGTGCTACATGGTGAAACCACTCCATCAGACTCCTGATAGCTGCAGAACTTTAAATAAAATAATGAGGGCAGTTTATAAGTCCATGTGAAATCCAGACAAATCCAAAACATGGTTTGCTTTAAGGAAGGTTGTTCTGGCTGAATTATTTGGTCAGTGTGTGTGGTTTAGTGTGGTTATTTTGGAGTATTTTGGTGGGTTTGAATGATTTGTGACTCTTTCAGGGGTGGTTTTTTGCATTCATTGTGATTTTGATCCAAGTTGATCCTGTGAGAGCCTCAATGACAAGGACTGAGCCTTCAGACCTGGTAAGGCAGATCTGAAAGGAAGTTTGTAGGGTTGGCTTCCAGAAACCTCCACACTATTTGTGCCTGGCTAAGCAGGCTCTGCCCTGAGCCTGTCTGCAGATCTTGTGTGGGAGGGCTTCTTTTTGCTCTTAAGGGCATAATCTGAAATTACCAAGGAAATCCTGAGTTCAGGATAATTTCCAAGCACATGAATCCATCTGAAATCCCAGTGGAAAAGAATCAATGTGCTTCTCCATGAGCCTATCACAATATGTAAAGTTAACTGAGAACCCCTGGTGAGAAACATCACTGGAAACAGCTGAGTTAAAATCCATTCAGCTTAACAAAAAGCAGATTAAAAAGTCTTTAAGTGACTAGATGGAAAAAATAATTCTTGTAGAAGAGAACTCTTCAATTCAGTCAACAAGGCTCTAACAGGATTCAGCAGCCAGTGGTTGAAACAGAGGAGGGAATCAAAGCAGAAGATGTAAATTTTGGCCAGAAATGATAATTAACCATAGCCACACCACCACTCCTCAGCATTGTTATGGCTTGCTGAAAGCCATGATAGATAGCCCATTAACTTGCACCCTTAATTTGAGGCAACAAGTCTGTTGAAAAGGAATGGTCCAATTTAGCCACAAATTGTTGGGCTTAGAGCAGTAATTGGATGGATTTCTGTGGCCTGAGTTGCACAGAGGAGCCAGCTAGAGGATTATATACTTGACCTCTCCTGACCCTGCTTTTTTCCATGGAGTCTACAGCAGGTATCAAATACCATTTTCATTCTTTTATCTGCCATGATTTTAATAGAGAACTTCAGGCTGATCTCTCAGTTCAGGATTTTGAGGAGCCCTAGTGAGGGCAGCAGCCCCATTTTGGGGAGTTCCACGTGGAGCCGTCCAAGGGGAGGCAGAAATGCAGGACAGGCTCTTCTTAAACCATCCCAGACCATGCTCCTCAAAGAGTCACACTGGAAAATCCTTGCATGTGTGGTTTTCTGGGAATGTCACCAACATCTGCAAGAGGTTTGGTTTGCTGAGGAGGGAACTTGCCCCGTGTTCAGTGCTCTCTGTAAATCCTCCCTGAGCTGAAGCACTGAGCTCACAGCAACAGTGAGGGGGAAGAGCTCACAAAGCCACTAAAAAGCAGCATGAACCCTCAGGCTCTGAATATTCTCAGAACACAGAGAGCACAATACAGGCTCTTAAAAGCATTGAGTTTTGAAAACAAGTACAGCAATGAAAAGAAGGCTGGAATTTAAATGTTACCCTTGAATGTATCAGCAAATAGTCGAAGCCCTAAGCAGTAATTGAGTTGGAGATGTATATATATTTTTAAAAAAATAAAATTCCTTCCTTTTGGTTAATGACTATTTTAGTAGCTAACAGCCTGAGGTACCACTGGAATTGCTTCTGTAATAGGGATTTCATTATTTTTATAGCCTGTGCTTATTTCCCAGATTTATGAACAAACTTTCTCTAAGCAGATCTTGCACCAAACATGAAATTGGCTCTTGGTGGTAGGAGGACAGGGCTGTGGAGCTCTCAGTTACACATGGCCTGTTGGTACATGATAGCTGGGAACTCTGACTAATTAAACAGCATCACTCTGCTAATTAAAACAGCATCACTCCCTTCTGGTGGGTGCAGCTCAACGGGTACAGCCTTGTGCTGGTATAGACAGGGCAAAATCCTTGGGAAAGCTATGAGCTATCCAGAACAGGGTTTAGTTTTAATTGCTGTCCTTGTCACACACCAAACAGTTTCAGACCACTGTAGGTGTGTCCTGACCCATCTCAGTGCCACCAGGGGAAGTTCTGCCCTGGCCCAGGAGAGCTGTGCCAAAACCGAGCCCAGATTTGATGAGAGGAGGAAGGACAGGGGGCAAAGGGAGAACCTCCCTGCCAGAAAGGTTCTGGGCACCTTTGCCCTGAGCAAGGACAGAGGGGCAAAGGAAGAAACCTCCCTGCTGGAAAGGTTCTGGGCATCTTTTCCCACCCAGGGTGTGAGGGATTCAGGCAGAAGGAGCAGAAAATGTGGCTGGATGTGGCTGAAGGTGTTTGAGAGGGCAGGGCTGTGCCCAGGGCCCCATGAGGGGACAGGGCTGTGCCCAGAGCCCCGTGAGGGGACAGGGCTGTGCCCAGGGCCCCGTGAGGGGACAGGGCAGTGCCCAGGGCCCCATGAGGTGACGGACAGGGCAGTGCCCAGAGCCCCGTGAGGTGACAGGGCTGTGCCCAGAGCCCCGTGAGGGGACAGGGCTGTGCCCAGAGCCCCGTGAGGGGACAGGGCAGTGCCCAGGGCCCATGAGGGGACAGAGCAGTGCCCAGAGCCCATGAGGGGACAGGGCTGTACCCAGGGCCCCGTGAGGGGACAGAGCAGTGCCCAGAGCCCATGAGGGGACAGGGCTGTACCCAGGGCCCCATGAGGGGACAGGGCTGTGCCCAGGGCCCATGAGGGGACAGGGCTGTGCCCAGAGCCCCGTGAGGGGACAGGGCTGTGCCCAGGGGCAGAGCCCCGTGAGGGGACAGGGCTGTGCCCAGGGCCCCGTGAGGGGACAGGGCTGTGCCCAGGGCCCTGTCTGGGCTCACCCCCGACGTTGACAGCTCTCATCTCCCAGAAGGGCACCGTGCCCCTGTAGTCCACCACTGCAGCCGTGTGCAGCACCACGTGCACCCCCCTCATGGCAGCCAGGAGCGCGTCGGGGTCTCGGATGTCCCCTCTCATCACTGTCACACGAGTGGGAGCTGCAGAAAAACAATGCAGAGACGCAGGGGGGGAAAGGGAGTACAAATCAGCATTTGTACTTACTGCAAAGTACAAAAAAATCTATAATCAAAAAGAATCTATTTCTTTTAATTAAATTTTCATTTAATAAATCAATTATAATAATAAATAATTATTAATTAATAAATCATAAATATTTTATTAATTAATAATTAAATTAATACATAATTTTAAATTGAATAAATATATTTTAATTTAGAAATAAAAATTACAAATTGAACAAAAGTTTTTAAATAAAAAAATTATAAATCAAATCAGCATTTGTACTTTCTGCAAACTACCAAAAATTTATAAATAAAAAATTAATTCGTTAATTTTAATTAAAATTTAATTAAATAAATATAAATAATTAATAATTAATCAGTAACTAACAAGTAATTAATTATAAATTAGATAAATAATCAATTTAATTAAATTAATCCATTCAGTGTAATATATAAATTTAAAAATGAGAAATCAAAAATTATTTTAAAAATTATACATCAAATCAGCATTTGTACTTTCTGCAAACTAAAAAAAATTTATACCTTCCTGCAAAGCATGGAACGTCGTCTCTGCAGGTCAAGGCAAAGCACTCTCTGATAGTGACTGTGCCATTTAAATCCAGCACACCAGGGCAAAATTCCATTTTTTTTTTTGAACTCCAAGAAGCCAGGTTTGCATCTGGTTTTGATGTAACACAGTGTTGTGCATCAGCTGTGGGGCAGGGTGGCTGTGTCTGTGTGTCTGTGTGTCTGTGTGTCTGTGTGTCTGTCAGTGCAGAGCCCCAGCCTGCACCGAGGGCAGCAGGACACTCCTGGCCCAGGGAAGCTGTGCTGGACTTTTCCCTTCAGACACAGAATTTTAGGGCTTGTGTGAACAACTCCTGGTGATTTCAAGAGACATCCCGCAGAGCTTTGTTTAAATTGCAAATACTGGAGATTAAGGAAAATAATGCAGCAAGTTTAAAAAGTTTCATAGGAAATTCCTCCCTTAGAGCCACTCAGACTTTTCCCCCTGTTCCCTTTCACCTCCTCCTTCCTCAGAGTAGCTGCTCCTTGCCTGGCTACTCTTGGCATCTGCTATTTGTTTTCTTGCTTTGAGACAGTGTTGTAACATTTAAGTAGGATTTTTCTCTTTTTCCTTTCCTGTAGTTGGGAATAGACCAGGGAGAAGCTGGGACAAGTAGCCTGTACTCCTCAGGGACTT
The DNA here is from genome assembly GCF_012460135.2 of Molothrus ater. Lineage (NCBI taxonomy): Eukaryota > Metazoa > Chordata > Aves > Passeriformes > Icteridae > Molothrus > Molothrus ater. The sequence goes on along the minus strand of NC_050498.2, from coordinate 4,610,551 downwards.
GCAAGAAGCCACTCAGGGGTTGCTTTGGGAAGGAGATGTTAGGAAAATTAATCCACAAACACTAGAGGTTTATGTCCAAAAAGGAGACAGAGGAGTCCTTTTTGGCTTTATTAGAACAAAGGGAGAGGCCATGGGGCATTCCCCTGGGATCTCTCCAATTTTTGGAGGACGCAGCCTCCTTTTTATCCTCATTTCCCAGCCACATTTCCCTTCTCTCTTTCCCCATTAGCTGAGGTACTTGGGAGGTTCAGACTTCCCAAAACACCCGATACCAGAGATTTCCCTCTAATGTATAACCCTCCCTTTTAATTCTTATGGAATTTAGGGGTTTCTCTTCCCCATTGTTTCTTTCGTCTTTCAATGTCTAATTTCATTTATCAGCAAACCTAAAGTTTATTTGTAAAAGCAAATATCTTTTTCCACTCATCAATCAGTGGAATCCTTCCCATTGTTTCTTTTATCTCCCAGTGCTGGTTTTATCCACCAGCAGACCCAGAGCTTGTTTGTAAAGACAAATCCTCTATTCCTCTCAGAGATGTCTCCTCTGCCCTGGGCAGAGCCCCACTCATGCTGGGCTGGATTGGAATTCCTGGAGGATCCCACAATTCAGGGAAGGGTCTTTGGGGCTGTTATGGTTGGAAACTCTCAGAGAGGATCCAACAGGGCAAGGTGGGCAGAGGATTATTCCTCATGGCCCAGAAGGAGGGATGGAATCCAAGCCAGCAGGTGAAGTGGTTGAGTGTTCTCTGAGGAGGAGACAGGAATTTTACCAAAGGGTCCAGCTGCTTTCTTCATTAGCAGAGCCAACAATCAGTAGACTCACTCTGAGGAGTTTTAATATTAAATTAATTAACATTGAGGATGAATATTAATTTAGTAGTAAAACACAGAGGTGATTCAGTGAGAATAGAGGGTGAAAGGAAGGAGCTGTCCATGAAGCAGAGGTAAAACCCTTGGCTGGAGGACCAGAGGAGGATGCTCCTGCTGAGAGGCAGAGCAGGGTGTCAGCAGGCTCTTGGGGGGAATTTTTCTGCTCCTCTGTTGTTTGAGAAAGCCTAGAAGCCATCAGGCTGAACTGTTGAATAGCCTTTTTCACATCACCTGTGTTAAGGCAGCCAGGTGTAAAGCAACCATGAGGAATTTCCAAATTGACAAGGCCTGGTGAGCTCTTCCCAGGGCTCCTAAAGAGGTCAGGGGTGGAACTGCACCTTTAATGTGTTATCAGCTACTTGGGAGAACGTCTGAAGGCACTGGGAAAGTTCAGCAGAGCAAGTGAAACACTTGTGCTTAGAAGGGAGGTAGAGAAGAGGCAGGAAATTACAGAACATTTTGGTTTCAACCCCAGGAAATTCAGGAGCACGCACTCGAACACGTGTGTGTGAGCACCTGTGGGATAATGGGCAGGATGGAGGCAGCTGACATGGATTTGTCAAGAACAAATCAAGCCAGATAAACCTCCTTTGTTCTTATGACAAGGTAACAGGCTGCAGGGATATTGTGGAACAGGTTGATGTCATCTATCTTGATTTTTGAAGGGCTTTGGAAACTCAGCGTCATTCTCACAAGGAGTCAGTAAAACATGGGCTAAATAAGCCCCATTAAGGAGAGCACAAAGCTGGTGGAATTACAGTTCCCAGGGAATTGCCAGCTGTGGTAGGTGGCTGCCCTGGGGCTTTCCAAGGCTTATTGCTGTATTTGAGTCTTTTTGATTGTTTTCATCAAGAATGTGGCAGATTTGTTCATTAAATCAGCAGATAACATCAGACTGGGAGGGACCATGCTGGAGGATTTGAGTATGAGCTGAATAGAATTAACAGAGTCTGGAGGGGGAGGGGGAAAAAAAGTGAAATTTGATAGGAACAAAGAGAAGTTTTTGGGTTTAGCAAGGAAGAGGCAGCTGCTCTTCATGAAGGAATTAAATTGAGCCAGGGCAGCTCAGGAGCTGTTGCTTGTTGTCATCTGGAAAAGGCACAATTGTAATGACAGGTAGAACAGGAGGATAAATTACAGGATGGAAGAGCCAAATCCATCAGCTTTTTGCAGCAATGGGAAGGCCACTGCCCAAAATTCAATTCCCCCTTTGCAGCCAGGAGCAATGGCAGTGCCCTGCAGTGCTGGATGGAGCAGAGGAGGAGGAAGGAGTGTGTGAGAGCTGCTTTAGCCTGAAGCAGAAACCAGTATGGAGTGGAAGGATGTGGTTTGCAGATGGTAGAGATTGTTGTTAAAAAAAAAAAAAAAAGAGAGAGAGACAGTAATCCTGAAATACCTCTTCTACCTGTAAGTTTAGATGGGAAATCAAGGAGCCAGACTGTACCCACTGCCTGGTGGGGCAGAGATAAATGGGGTGGCCTGGGGACAGAACAAACATCTGTGGTGGGGCAGAGGATGGGGTTGGGATGGCCCCTCAGGCTGCTCCTGCCTCATTGCCTGTGGTTTGCTGGGGTGTCAGGCCACAGAGCCCTCCTGGAGCAGGGATTTTGGCACCTCCCTAAGGTTTAAACAGCTTTTTCTTCAATTATGGGTGCTTTTAAGGTAATTGGCTCCCTGAAAGCTGGGGAAACCAGTCTGCTGAGTTCATCTGCCAGGGAGGTTTCTGATAGTGATATTTCCCTGGGAGTCTTGACTTGCTGTGGGTGCATCCCCTTTCTGTCCATATCTCCCCACAGGATCTCCCTCAGCATTTTTTGCCTCTCTCAAAGCAGGCTGAAGGTTTGGGCAGTCAGAGACAGGGAACCCAGCCCAGCATTAGCTGAGCAGAGCTCCCTGAGCTGCCTTGGCTTGTTTTGCATGGGTATTCCTGAAGCCAGTAAAACAGGATGCTTTTCCCCAACAAATCTCACTGTGCTCAACCCTGCATGAGGGCAGCACTCAGGACAGGATCAAATGAATTAATTCAGTATCTCTGAGTATTTACTGAGACTCACCCTCTCTTTTTTTAAGGCTGCAATAGGTTTCTCTCAATTATTTCCATCATTATTTCACAATGCCTGCAGTAGGTGCTGAGATTGGTTCTGTTGCTGTCACGATTTTCAGTTTATTCCCTCAGAAGCAGTGGCTGGTTGGAGCAGCTCAGGAGGGGGTTGGTTTGTTGGTTTTAGCCCCTTTGTGTCAGACTGGCTGAGCAGCCAAGTTCCCATGTCACAGCCTCTGTGTGCACATGGCTCCTCACAACTGAGCCCTGCCTGGGGACTCAGAGCCTCACTGGGAGGCTTCTCTTGGCTGATCCATCCCTAGGGGTCTTTTTTCTTTGATTTAGTGCTGTGCTGTAAAATTTCTGAGCTGGAAGTTGTTCCTCACCCAGTCTGTTTGTCCAGGTTCCTGCCCCATGCCTGTAACTGTGGCATCTCCAGTGTTCTCCCAGCTGCCAGGAAAGGGAGGGTTATGGGCACTAAATAGTTGTTGGTGGCCTTTTCTTACCTGTGCTGAGTTCTTCTACTTCTTCTCTTGCTACTGAATCAAAAACTCTGACTTCTTTGATGTAGTCTTGTTGAGACAGGAGCTCCACGATCCTCTCCCCCACAAACCCACATCCTCCTGTCACCAGGTAGACCCAGGCTCCATCCATTGCTGCAGATGTTGTTGTGGTTGAGGAGAGAGAGAAGGAGGCTGCCAGGATCTTATTGTGCACTCAGCCAGTGTTTTCTGAGCTAAGTCTAAAGTTTAGCTGCCACAGAATGCTGCTGGGTGAACATTAACTGCAGCTGGTTGCACATAAATCAGCTTTTCCTTGGCACAGTGCTGCCACAGGCCCCTTCTGGGCTCTCTGACCCAGCCTTTCCCTGCTCCATGGCAGCCCATGGCCAGTGGGGCACCTCTGGCTTGCCTTGGTGTGTGTCCAGTCTCAAGCCAAAATTTGGATGCCAGTTTTGCACCCTGGACATTCCCTTCCCACAGGCAGGTTTGTCAGCTGAGGGAGCTCAGTGCTGCCAGGGGATGCTGCCAGGACCCTGTTCCCATGTCCTGGTGGTTTGTGGAGAGCCTTTAGAGCAGCAAATCCAGTGCTGAGCTGTGTCAGGGATGGGCAGCTGGGGTTTGGTGGTCACCAGTTTCACCAGTCTGAGCATCTGGCAGGGCTCTCCTGGATGGATGTGCCTTGAGCTGAATACATCACACACCCCCCTCTCTATGATAGATATATATATATTTATATGTCTTTTTTTTACAACATATATCTATAATATTTATATTTATATATTTACATGTGTTTATATTTATGTATTTTTAGGGGGAGAAAGACCTCTCATAATTTGAAAACTGTGTTGAGTGCAAACTCTACCACATCCTTTGGCAAAGTGTTCCAGCAATTAATTCTCATCACTGATACAAGTTCCATCTTGGCTGACACACCTTTCCCTGCTATGCTACACAGTGTGTGCTGTTTAGTTTCCCACTGGAGTCCAAAAATGGCATCAGCTTTGTCCAAAGGTGCTTGATCCTGTCCTAAAAGTGGGATGTGGCAGGGACAAGACCTGCCCTGTTTCTCCCTGCCTCTCCCAAAAAGGCTCAGAGATAACAAAGCCAGGCCTGATCAGCTCCCAGCTCTCCTTGATGCCAAGCAAATGACATCCTTCAGTCTGGAACAGGCACATTTTTTCCAATCCATCTTTGAAGCAGCTTGTCATTGGTGTTGGTGAACTGTTCCTAGAGGGTAAATAAGGCAATGTGGAGTCCCTGCTTCTTTTTCCTTTACACAGTGTAGTAGCTGTTTTTCTATAGTGTTGCTTGGGAAGTTTAGGGTGAGTTTGTTCCTGTTTCATGTTCACTGCTTTCCCCATGCCCAGGCTGGAATGTGGAGACAATTCCAACTGCATTCATGGCCAGACCACTCTTACCACAGTGCCAGTGCCTGGCACTTGCTGCTGAGCATGAGGTTAATGAAGAGTTAAGGCAGTGAACTCCAAGAGTAGCTGTGTTTTGTTGGTGAATAAATAGTTTTCTTTTAATCAGCTCCTGCTACAAGTTCAATGTGTTCCCCTCTGCCATTGATTTTCCTGGGCTGTGTTAAGCTCAGGAGAAGTCAGTTCCCCTTGCTGTGATTACAATCAGTGGCCATAATGGCCCAGAGACCAACATTGGCCTGATGCTAATTTGGTGCCTGGCAGACCAGCACAGCCACAAATGTCCCAAGAAATTAATTTAGCCTTTTATCCAGCAACTCCCAATCTGTACAGTGGTGATTAACACAGCTGCCTTCCCTCAGAGGACTTTTTGCAAGGATAAATACATCGGAGTTGGAGGTGTTAGGACTCAAAAACTGAGATAAATACACCCTGAGAGACCCAGAGAAGTGCTGCATGGGAATGTCTGGCATGAGGTAACCTTGAGCATGTCCTCATCAGTGCTGCACAAAGCCCTGTGAAGCAGAGACCTCCCCTCTGTGGACATTATTGTGTTTACAAGGCTCAGCCTTCGCTGCACTTTAGGTATCTGCATCTCTGCAGTGCAGTCTGATCAGGAGGGGAAAAACTGGCTGGGATTTACATATCTCATTTTCTTTGGGATATGAAAAACAAGTTCAGAGCCCAGAGCTGTGACATCTGTGACAGAAACCGCCCAGGCCCTCCCCTCCAGCCTCCCTTGCCAACACAGAGGTGTTGCATCTCCAGGGGCAGCTGCTCCCAGAGTAGGAAGGTTAAAAGAAGGGCTTTACCCACATCATCTTCTGGCAGTTTGAATTGCCAAAAGAGATGACTCTGGGGGTCTCCACAAGCCCAGAGGCACACTCAGAGAGCACCCAAAGGCTGCTGGAGGGGGCAGATGCCCAGGAGGTACCAGGAGATGTCAAGGAGCGGGTCTGGGCAGCCCTTGCAGTCTTAGCTGAGCCAACTCAACCTCCTTGTACTGGGAGAAAACTTTTGGGGAAGTGAGGAACACTGCAAATATCAGCAGATTTGAATTTACACTGATGGCAGAGCACAATTCTCTGTCTGGCTTGCTCCCTCCTCACAATTTGCTGCAGCCTCCTGTCCTCTGAGTGCCCCACTGAGCTGGGATCCCTGGGACTGCCCTGGCACAAAATTCCTGCAGGAGCTGGAGGAGAAATCTGCCAGGTCTGGGCAGAGCCTCCCTCTGCAATGCACAGCAAGGTGCTCAAAGGTGACCTGAGAGGCTGCCTGAGGAGCTAAAACACCTCCCCATGAGGGCAGGATGAGCCCCTGTGTTTGGGATGTGCCCCTGTGTTTGGGATCTGTCCCTGTGTCTGGGATGTATTGCTGTGTTTGGATGTGTCCCCATGTTTGGGATGAGTCCCCGTGTTTGGGATGTGTCCCCATATCTGGGATCTGTCCCTGTGTTTGGCTCTGGTGGCTGGGAATGCTGAGGGCTGGCTCTGTGTGTCCTGCAGACTGATCTCTGTCCAACACCTGCAGAGGAGTCAGTGCCACCGAGGGCAGAGAGACCAGCCCTGGTTTTAGGCAAGAAAGGCCCTTTTTGCCCTTTTTGCCCTTTTTGCCCCTCCAGCCCACAGGCAGGGCCTTCATGCACATCTTGTTTTTAAGAGCCCTGCAAAGGAGCTCTCCCAAAGAGAAGGCTGAGATGTCAGGAAGGAAAAGCCCTGATTTCAGGCTGCAGTTTGCAGTTTGAACTTGCTCTGAACTTCATAAATAGAGGACAGCTGACATGATATTCATTTACAGTAAGTTTATTTCTCAGTGCATTACATGAAAGGTCTTTGGTATTTGTGGGTCCTTGAATACTGTTCCCACTCTGCTCCGTAAGAAAATGCTGAATACAAAACATTCCATATACAGTAACAAACCCCATAGCAAATAAAGAGAAATAGATATTTTGAACAATAACATAGCAATATGAAAACAGATAAGTAACCATGCAAGAGGTGGAACAAACAGGTTGTGTTTACAACAAACATTAAAGCCTGCCATAAATGAGTTCATCCTGTCAGACGAGATTTATTCTTGCTCTAAGTTAAGAAATTACACATGATTGCAAGATATTGCCTATGGCTGCCCTATAAAAGACCAAATGGTTGTAAAGCTGATCCCCAGGAGAGAAGCCAGGACCATTGGCACACATACAAAACACACTGATATAAATAAAAAAGGTACTGTGTAAAATAACTGGTGAAGAAGTTACCATTTCCTTCTGTGGCTGGGCATGTGCCTCGTGAACAATTATAGCACCTTTCAATGCCTTGGTTTCACAGGAAACCAAGAAATCACAGAGACTCTGAGTAGTTTAACCCCTACACCCCCAGTGGAATGTCATCTTGAGTCAGACAGAAGATGTAAACCTGGAGGAGGATGGGTTTCCAATCATTGCATCAGGAGGGAAGTACAGGAGCCTATTGTCTCTGGAAGCCTTTGTCACAGTGCTCAGGGTCCCATGGGACAACAGCTCATGGCAGACACTGGAGCAGAGCCCACCCAGCACCTGCATGTGCTGCTCCAGGGCTGGGTCTGATTTTTAAGGCCTGTTCCTTTGAAAGTTGATCACAAAATGCCTCTGGAGTTTGGTGGGAGCAGGTGAGGGCTCTTCTCTCTAGTTAATTCCTATTTCCCTGGGTTGCTAGCAATTCCTTACAGTAAGTGCAAATTAGACCCTCTGGAGAGGAGCATTCTCTGCCTCCCAGGAGCTGCAGGTTGCTGGTGAATGTGAGGGTGCATGACTTGCAAAGGGTTTTTGTTGTGCAATGTGCTGCTTCTGGTTAGCTCAGGGCAAGGAAAACACTACTACTACCAGAGCTGAGCCAAGTCAAAAACACACTGGAGCTCAAACAAACATCAGGAACTTCAAAAAAGTGTTAGGAAAAAAAAAAAAAGAAAAGAACACACTATGGTATTGCACAGTATGTATGTAAGATAAAGCACTAACATTTCAATTAAAATATATTTCTAAATGAGCACGCATTCAAAATAAATCCCCTAAGTTACATAGACATGGCAAGAAGCATTATATGCCCTGGCTGAAATGAACCTCAGGATCCTGCCCATGATGGAGAATGTGGTTGGAGTGGTTTGCTTGGTCATCAGTCTCATCAATGTCAGTGTGTGAGGCTGTGCTCACCTTTAAATGTCATTGAAGTGGGGTGGCACAACAGTGCAGTACAGCCCTCGTGGGAGTGGAGAGGAATGGAACCCCAGCAGGGAGAGAAAATCCATCTGGTACAATCCTGCTGTGCCCCATTTAAAGATACAGCACCTCATCAGAGAGATGGGGCTAAACAAAGCAAGGAGAAAAAAGTTACATAGCTCATACTATCAATAATTAAAGTGGTCTCAACCCAAACTTGAACAGCCTTTTGACAATTGACTTGGCAGGATTAATTGCAAACAACTTCTATTAAATTTTCCTTTCATCTTGTCAGTAATTTGTTTTAAATAATATAAAATTCCAAATCCATGTCAGTATGAATGCCTCAGCAATGTGAGTGACTAAAGCATTACTTTGAATTCAGATGACAAACTTGGAGGAAGAAAGATTTCTCTTCCAGTTCAGTGTGAAGCCTCTGAAATACCAGGGAAGTAAAAATGGCCTCATTGTATTCCCTCTTCCCCAAATTCAACCCTGTAGCTACAGGACCAGTGAAACTGAATTTCCCCATTTCCCTTTTTAAAGATTGCTTTGGTTGGGTTTGGTTCCTGAAGCTGCCATGAGCACAGATTGTTCCTGTGGCCTTGACTACAGCTGGCACCAGCCTGCCCAGTGCATGGGTTTAGACTGAACTGAGATTTCTCCTCACTCCCCAGGCCTGATTTTCCAACACCGAGTGGCTGATTTATCTCCTGGAAGCCACCAGTGAGGTCTTGGAGTGTCCATGTGATCCAGACCAAGAGGGTCCCAATTCACCCCAGAGGTAACCAAGTACTTCTCAACTCCTGCACAGGAATCATCCAATTTTTTTGGACATTTAATTCTTAGATGGAATGATTATTCCAAGAATGTTCCCATGGCTGCACCTTGCTTGGCTGGCCACAAACAGAGCTCTTGCCAGTAGTGAAGGAGGGACTTGGGCTCTTAGAGCACCTCAGACATCCTCAGAGTTAAGGCTAGGTTTAGAATTAGTGCTGGGGGTAAAGCTAAGATGCATTCAGAGGCTTTATTTCCTTCTCCCCAAGAGATTGCAGATACAGGATGGCTCCTTGAGCTCAGGAACCTTCTGGACTTGAGTTTTACTCATTTCCTTGTCTCTCTACACCACAGCTGTAACTCAGAGCGCAGCCAGGGACCTCCCCAGGCTCCTGCAAAGCTCTGGGTTTGTTTCTTGGGAAATTCAATCACTCAGAAGCACAACCTGAACCAGGTGGGCTGAATGAGCCCCACAGCTGGCACTGACCAAGCAGGGGGAGGATGCAAAAGCAGGGCAGGGACTTGCCTCCCTGCTGCCTCCAGCACAGCTGGTTGTTATTCAGCTGCACAGCAGAAAAAGAAGGTTCTGGTGCTTGCTCAGCATCAGCTTTGCCATTTCACCTGGCTGGGGGTGGCTGGGTTCCTGAGGAGCAGGGCCAAGTCAAGGCATGGTGGCTTCACCTAGAGGAGCCTGTAACCTGCTCATTTCTGGAAATACCAGGCTCCAGGCTCTTCAGAGGAAGGGTTGGGATTGTCTCTGTTGGTGGCACTGCCATGTTTACAGTGTTTATGGGCAATCAGTTTAATGTGGGGCTGATGCTGGGCTGGCAGAGCTCCTCCATTTTTAGCCTCATTTCCAGTGGGCTTTGCCTTGGGAAGATCACTTGGGGTGCTGGACTCAGGGACTGCAGAGTGTTTTCTTTGGAAAGCCTCTGACAGAAACACTGCAGCAGTGCAGCCCAGCTTGCTCACACAGCTGTGCTCTGCACAGGGGCCATAACACAACTCCATTTGCTCACTTTTGTCCTGGGCTGAATTTGAGAACTGTCAGAATGTGGGAGTTAAAAAGTAAAAAACACTCAGTCAGTTCTGTTGATTAATCTCCCCCTTCTAACAAAAATCACTGTCTACATGGATGACATCAGCTTGTCTGACCTGGTTAGCACAGCAGGTGGAGTGATTCATTTGTCACTGAAGGGCAGGTTCAACTTCTTAAACCTGGAAGCTGGTACTTCCCCTAAAATAACCAGTTATTGCAAAAAGTAAAATGACTCTGTATTTAACTCTCAGTGCAAGATAAGCTCTTGACAAGACTTTAATTCCCTAGGCTGTGGTTTGCTCCTACACTGTCTCCAGACCTAAATAGTGAGGATTTACTCACAAGATTAGAACAAAACACTGTGAAAACATTTCTTCTGATTGCTGTAGGATTAAGACACTATTGCAAAATATCTTTTTCTGTGAATAGCTACTGCCACCACTTAAATTAATTATCTCTGGATGTATGCACAAGCTGAACACAGTATGGGAAAATTCTTGCACAATTCCATCATATCTCATGCAAACTGCTCTATGTTTTCACAGAAATAGTCTAAACTCTCTGAAGATAGACAGAAAGCCAATGTTATTAGGAACATTTGCATCAAAAGTCCTTGTTTAGCCAACCACAAATAGAAATAATGTCACTCACATGCAATTAGCAACATGAAGAGCCAGGATTTTGTTGCTAAAATCCAGAGAGCCACCTGAATTTTCAGAGCAATACTTGTAAATGCAATTTGTATTCTAATTTGTTCTTTGCTTAAAAGAAATCCTTGCAGGTCATGCAGGAAATAAAAGCAGATGTCTCCAACTGCAGCAATGGACAAGGCTGAGGCTTGGCTTTGGCTCTGGGTGGGATGGATGGGCTTGGCCAGTTAAGCAGAGCTTTACTGAGTGACTGTCAAGGGCAGGGAGAGAACAAGGGCAGGGTTAAACCCTGGAGGCACAGCCAGGAGGTGCCACTCCTGTAGGCAGCTTCTGAGACACCTGACAACTGCTATTCCAAAGGCAAAACAACAAAATCAAGGAAAACATTCTCAAAACCCTCTCTGAGCTATGGATAAGTCATTCCCTGCAACCAGGGCTCAGAATTGGCCAGGGAAGGAAACCCAGCCACCAACACTGCAGCCTCCCACCCTCTTCATCTGCAGGGTGCAATTAAGCACTGGGTACTGGATCTTTAACTGCAGAACAGGCAGGGAGGACACAGAGATGCTCCTACTTCATCCTGTGGCTTCTCCTTCTGGCTTCAGCATCATCCAGCAGGGAGGAGAGGATCTGGTGGGCCTGGGGCTGCCGGGGTCCTCCTCGCTTGATCTTGATGCTGCTTCTCAGGGGGGAGCCTGGGATCACATCCTGTCCAGAGCCTGGCTCAATGGAAGACAAAGAGTCTGTAAGGAGAGAAAGTCATGGGAGAGCACTATTTAAAAGGGGAGGCTGAGGAAGACACTCGTGGGCCCTTCTGAGTGGTTCCTCTTGTGGGAGCAGTGTGCTCCTATCGCTGGCCAGGGGCTGTGTGCAAATGGGAAAATGGGACAGGACTGCTGGGAACGTGCCTTGAGCTGTTTGATTTTCCAGCATCAGCCTCATTACATGGTTATGGCAATGGGGAGATGCCAGCAGCTCACATCCCAGGCAGCAGATCAAGAACTTAATGTTACAACTCACTTTAAAACTTTTTTGACCCATCACACAAAGCAAAAGCACATTGACAGTAGTTCTATCTTTAACCTTTGGTTAAAACAATGCTTGCTTTATTTCAAATACAATACCTGTTTGTAAGCCTTCAAGCACAACGCACAGAGCTCCATTATTTAGCCTAGAACTTCCTAATATCTCACTAGATAAACTTTTCTGCAGCTTAGGGAGTTATTCTAGACAAGTGTTAACACACAGACCATTGTTCTATTTGTCCTTACTTTTCTACTCTTACATAATTTTTCTGCTGACCAATCTCATGGCTACTCTTAGCTCTAATCACAGTTCTGCTGTCTCTGAGGCATGCCTTTTGCAGCTTTCCCAAAACCCTCTGCTTTTATGAATTCCCACAATCTCCCTCCTGTTTGCTCTCCATGCAGCTTTGGAGCTACAGCTTTGCTGCCACCACACTTCTCCTGCATGAGATGTTTCCCCTCTGCTCTGCCTGAAATCTTTGGGGTAAGTGCTGCTACTGCAGGGCCTGTTCTCCTTTGTAGTTCCATTTCTAAAGTGCTGTTCTGTTGTGTTTGTGAAGTCCCCAGGAAAGAGATGAGAATCTGACTCCATGTCCTCAGAATGCTGATATTATATTATATTATATTATATTATATTATATTATATTATATTATATTATATTATATTATATTATATTATATTATATTATATTATATTATATTATATTATTACTATACTAAAGAAAGAGAGAGGATACTGACAGAAGGCTTAACAAGAATGAATAATAACTGGTGACTGACTCCTCAGGGTCCAACACAGCTGGCTGTGATTGGTCATTGAGTTAAAACAATTCACATGAAACCAATCAAACATGCACCTGTTGGTAAACGCGCTCCAGACCACATTCCAAAGCAGCAAACACAGGAGAAGCAAATCAGATAATTATTGTTTTCATTTTCCCCCTGAGGCTTCTCAGCTTCCCAGGAGAGAAATCCTGGCAAAGGGATTTTTCAGAAAATATCATGGTGACACTCTTCTTATATTAATTATGAATTTACTTGGATTACAGCAACTACTCAGCACTACCCACAGACTCCTGGTGTTGGAGGATGAGCTGGTGGGCAGTGGGCAGTGATGCTCTTAGGGTTTAAGTACCATTTCATTCCTAGGTAAAGGACATTTGGAGGCACTGAAAGGATTGAATGGAAGGATTGACCCACCCTGGGCTGCAGACAAATGAGCAATAATGCTGGGGATGGATGGTGGCTGTCCCTGCTCCCAGAGCACCTCCAGGTAACAACCTCCTGCTCTTCCTCAGCTGAACAAATTCAATATACACTGCTCTGAGCCACTTTTCAGCAACAGATGCTGGTGGCTTGATCTGCCTCATCATTTCCAATGGCCCAATTTCTTCTTCCTTCTGCCTCCAGAGCTGGGTGTTTGTGTTTCCCTGCCAGGAGCCCAACATGCCAGCCTTGGTTTCATCCCACCAGGCAGCGTTTCTCTTTCCAGTGAGATTTTGGCTGCCAGAGGATTTGGGCTCTGTCTGCTGGCACCAAACCCTGCCAAACAATTTGGGCTTTGCTGTGTCCTGCTGGGCTGCTCTCTGCAGCTCCCAGGCCAGGTCAGCTCCAGCTGCCCTCCCAGGGCAGAGGAGAGCTTTGTTTGCTGGGATGTTTTGCCTTGTTGCTTGGCTGGCTGTGGTTTTGGAAACCACACTCAGTGGGAAGTTTCTTGGGAAAATGAGAGCATGGGATTGGCATTTCTGAGTGGGGTTTTGAAGCTGGGCTGCCCCAGAACCTGTGGTCAAATCCTTAACACCTACACTGGGAACATGACCAGGCAGTGGTTGCTGGGTGCTTTAAACCTCTGTGGTGCCTTTCAGTCCAGGGAGGTCTGTGCTCAAGGAAAATATTTTTTGTTATTTAATGTCTTTTCTCTTTGTTTGCTGGGGCTTTTTTAACCTTATATGTGAAGATGAACATAATTGCACAAGGAAAATATGCCTTACTTTCCAAGTTCCCTTTCTAAACAGTATTTTTAAGGCCTAAAATATGTGTGAAGTGAAAGAATGGAACTATTTCAAAAGCACAGAGTAGGAATACAATTATCAATACTTATGGGACAAAAAAACCCCTAAAGTCGTACACTATAGGTGTTTAAATATGACCTAACCACAGTGCACAATTAAAAAACATCCATTTTTGCTGATGCAGTTACACTGGTATAGAAGTACACATGGGTGTAAATAACTCATCTCCATCCCAAGCAGTAACAGATCAATACAAATGGTTTGCTGAAATGACTGTTTCAAAATAACAGCAGCACATGCCTTGCTGCTGCTGCATTTCCACAGAGAATGTGAAAAACAGCTAAATCAGGCAGCTCTGCTGGGGCAAGGTGTGTGAACCCCACTCCCAGGGTCTACAGAAGATTCCTAAGGAGGTGATTTTTTGCTTTATACCACTATAAATGAAGGTACAAGTAAAAGCCAAAGGAGGCCCAGGCCCTGGATCTTGTAAATCCCTTTTTCTAATGGACTCATCCAGGGAACCCCCCTTTCCCTCCTCCCTGGAGATCACCCCAGCTGGCATGGGTTGCTGCCTAGGAAATTGAGTGGGCATCTCCCTGGTACCTCTATCTGTTCAAAGCAAAGCAGCATAAAAATACATTTTTAACAAAATGTATAAAACCACATTTTTCTACCCTTGGAATGAAAACGTGAAGTGAAGCAGGATTAGAGCAGAGGTAAGGTCAGGGTGAGTGTGGCTGAATCATGGGGTTGTGATTCAGGGTTTCCCAAAAATCTTATGCTGTTGCTGCCTGTTGCTTTTGGAAATAGCACTTGGAGCCTCCAAGGGCAGGAGGCCACTGAGCAGCGTTGCTCTGATTTTTTAAGATTTTCTAAGCCTTCTGATGTTTACATTCTTGTAACAGACTTTCTCACACACTTTTTGTAAATAACTCATTGTTTTGTATTCTTTTATGGAAGAAGAGAAATTTGATGGACTGTTGGTTTCTCCAGTGTCATTGGAGAGGTGGCACTGTCACCCTCCAATCCACTGTCACTTTTAGAAAACTATAAATGTTGGATTCAGAAAATAAACTTCTCTTTTTTCACCCTGAGAGCAGCGATGTGCGCGTCGTGTTTTGTGTCCTACAGTGACAGAGCAGAGCAGGCTCCAGGCCAGGCCAGCCATGCCCTGGCACTGCAAGGGTCCAGCAGCAATTCCATCCCAGCTCTGCTGGCTCCAGGCAGGGCTGGGAGCCCAAATTGCTGCCTGAAGTGCTTGGGATGGAATTACTGTGCAGTGAGGCACTGTCAGGACTGCTGGGCATTTCAGCTACTTAGCATTCCCATAGCTTAAATCAATCCTCAAAGGCCACATCCCAATAAAAGTGGATGCTGATCTGAGGGGAGGTGTGAGGTGGGCTCACAAGCAAGGCCAGGAATGAGGTTCCACGTGTCAAGGACAGAAAAGTGCTCTGGGACTTGCTCAGTGCCATGGAGCAGGTTTGCTGCTCACAGGCTGGGGTAGCAGAGCCAAACATTTGGCCTCTAACTGTGTTTCTGAAACACAGAAGGTGTTTGTTGTTCTGGCACAGCAGATTTTGGCAGCTGTGAGAGAATTTGATCCTTGGCTACCCCAAAAGGAGCAGTCTGGCAATAACCAACTCCTGTGACAATGACCAACACCATCCTGTGGTTAAGGGAAGAGAACATTCTTTGAGGAATTATCTACTCACTGTCCCAGTGATGGGAGAGCCAACAGCCTCAAGAGATCACAAAAATCTATCTGAATGTAGAACATATGGGAATTTCTTTAAATCTGACTGTGAAAATAGGTTTCATGTAAGTTATGATCACAAAATGTTCAGGGATCACTGATTTTCAGGGTGACATGGCAGCACTGTCTGGGCTTTCTCTGCAAAACCTGGTGCTGCACAAAGCAAGGGCCTCAGAGGTGTTCAAGTCACTTGGAAGATGCTGTTAACAGGATTAAATGATCTGGCCTAAAGACCTGAACAAGCAGCTCTGTGGGAAGCTGGTGGATGATCTGTGCCACATGGCTTGAGCTGCTGCTCATGACTTGGCTGCCTGAACTGTAACAAAAATCACTGTAAGGGTCATTCACCTGCTACTGGAAAGCCAGAGGAAACAGTACCGCTGCTGGAACTCAACTCAAAACTAATTCATGGTACCTAGTTTTGAAAATGGGGCTTGAACAGACACCAGAGAGCTCAGGAGAGTGGGAGGATGTTTAACCATCAAGCCTGAGCAGAGCCCTGGTTCCCTGGAGAAGAAAACCTTAGCAGTGCTTACCATGAATTCCTATCATGTGCTCAAGGATCAATACCCTCTCAGCTAAAATCTTCAGAGCCTCTCGAAGCTGTTGGACACCTTCCCCCTGCAATAAAGAAAATAAAACATTGGAACGTGTTGCAAAACAGGCTTCTTATCCATAATGTCACTTTCATAGCACCAAACCCTGCATGTGCATGTTTGAAAATGAAAAGATGCAAAAGAGGAGATGACCAAAGCAGGAGTGCAGGAGAAATCCCTGTTCAAAGAGCTCCTCATGTACACTCAAGCTGTAGTTTGTTGTCCTTGTCCTTAGGCGTGGGCTTGAAGGGCCAAAGAGATTTGGGAGGTATTTTAGAGATTGAGAGCAGAGATGTGAGAACTCCAATGCTCTGCAATTGCAGTTTGGTCTCTTTTGGGAGTCTGTCCCTCAGCAGCTGGGAGGGACAACAGGGAAGCAATTCCCAACCAGCTCCATGTGACAGAACAATCTCTGGGGACTGAGGTGCTCAAGAACATGGTGACAACATGGCCAAGGAAACCTCACAGACCAAACATTAAATTCAAACCCAAGGCACACTTGCTCTGCACATTAAACTGTGGACTCACCCTCTGGCCCCCCAAACCCACCTGTCAAAGGGTTGAAGGACAGCAAAGTGACAAAACCAAAAGTAAAACAGTAGAAACACATCCTTACATCAGCACCTTTGTCTCCTTCCTCACCCTTCTTGCCTGGTTCACCCTGAAACAAAGGAAGGAAACTTGGTTACATGTGGCTGAGGAGCCTTCCAGGAGCCCTTGGATCCCTCCCCACCAAAGGAGCAAATTAAAGAAGTATTTCAGCAGCAGGAAACACATGGACCTTCATGCCAAGGCCAAAGTGCTCTCCTGAGCTTTGCCCTGGCTGCTGTCAGCCTCCCAGGAGGTCACCACCACTTCCAACACAAATGAACTTGTCCAGGAGTGGCCAGGCTGCAGGAGGAGCCACCTGCCATGGCAGGGCCCAGCAAGGCCACAGACATCTCACTGGGCTCTCAGTGAACAGCATTGTGTGCTAAACCACAGATAAATTGCTCCTTTAGCCTCAAAATGCATGTTTTCATCCTGATTTAGAACAGAAAACCCCTCCAGTCTGCTTTCATTAATTAGTCACATCACTTTCTGCCTCTGAAGATGCTCATTAAGCTTTTCTTGAACAAAGATCTCTCTGTGCTGTGAACATTGCTCCCATGTTTCCTCCCAGCCAGGAGGTTCATGCACTTTCTGAAGAGCAGATGACAGGGAGAGATTCAACCACTCTAAGCTAAAGATAAAACAAAAGTAACAATCTAAAATAGAGTGGGAAGGCTTGGCCTCCTCAAACTTGTTGGACATCCCTGAGACATTTGCAAAGCAGAGGTGAGCACAGGAGGAAGGACCAAGGAAGAGGTTGTGTGAATTGTATGAAATGATGAGGTGGAGCCAAGGAAGAGACATGAGAACCCTCCCAGAGGCTCTGGGGCTTCTCTGGAAGCTGCCAGCCAAAAAAACTCCAATTTTCTCCACTAGATCTCTGTCAGCCAACCTTCATCACCATTGGTTTGTTTCCACTGGCCATGTGTGCCAGTGCAGACATCTCCTCTGGGCACCTGTCCAGGTATTGCCAAAAAATCATTTGGACACATCTCTTAACCTCATCACAGAGTTTCCAGCTCAGCTTGGCCAGCTGAGGTGCAGGAGGGAGTTGAGAGCAGCTGATGGACTTTGAGCTGTTTAACTGTGCCCACCTTTGGGCTCTGCTGGTGCAGGAGCTCCTGTGTGTGCCCAGAGGGATCTGCAGGCACAGCCCAGCCCCCTGATCCCCCCATGTCACACCAGCACTGTGCTTTACACAGGAATCTCTCATTTGCAGAGGGATTTGTTAAGGTGAGGGCGTCTGGAACAAATGTCTGAGCTGGAACCAGCAGAGCTCAGCTCAGAAGCAGCTCCAGTGGCACCTGCAGTGCCAGGCACCAGCCCCACCTGAGCCTGGCACCACCCAGGAGTGCAGCACTTACAGGAAGTCCCTTAATGCCCCTCTCTCCAGGCAGACCTGCTTGCCCCTGTTGGAAATAAAGGCAGTGTCATTAGGAGATACCTTGCCACTTGACAAGAACACAGTGTAATTTTTACTACTGGAATTAAGATGGCTTAATGGAAAAAAAACCCCTTACACTTGGGATAATGTGTAAAAAAAATTCCTCTCCCTTGACATTATCACTTAGAGACAGCAAAAGGGGGTTATGGTTTTCTGTCAAGTATCAGCTCCAAATCCCATCAGGCTCTGGAGGAGCTGGGTTGGATACAGAGCTCCTGAGCTCAGTGCCCTCTCTAAGATGATTAGCAGGTTTTCTGAACTTTCCAGCAGTCAGTTACATTATAGCAGGAAGGAATTTGGCTGGAGATTTGTTCCTTACAAAGACACTGCATTCTTCTCTCTGGTAGAAGTGATGCTGCCCCAGCCAGAACAGAGCCCAGGACTCCCACCAAGCACTGATTTAATCTGCTCCTGCTCCACACACCCCACTGCTACTGATCAAAACACAGGCACAATATTTTGGTTGGTTTGTTTCTTTCTCCTGCTGTGCTAATTTTCACATTGTTCTCAGTGAGGGGTTTTTGTTCTTTTTTTTTTTTTTAATTATTTTATTTTTTCTTTAAGAGAAACAGTTTGAACTAGTATGTGTTGGTTTGGGGCAGAATGAAATGCTGTTGAACTGAACATCTTTTTTTGTTCCCTGTTTTCCTCCCCAGGGTTCCCACCCTGGAGCAGCTGGGACAGGGCAGAATCCCTGACCAGGAAAGCAGTCATAGGTTATTTAGTGAGAAAGCAGGAGCTTGGGAAGAAGAGGCAAAATGTAAAAGCATTCATAGAAATCCATTAATGAAACAGCCACATATTTCCCCTGGCTCTTCCTCTGTAGACACACAGAGCAACAAACCCATCCTTTTTCCTCCCCCAAAAATATACACATACATGTACATGTACAAATATATGTACAAATATATACATGTGTGTATATGTAGTATATGTATATATAATATATGGTATTTTATGTATACATATACTGCATATATGGTAGTGGAAAGGGAGAACTGCTGGGTTTGTGTCCATCAAATTTGTATAAAACCAAGGGGCACCTACAGAACATTCCCATGGAATGAGTTCCTATGGAATGCCTTGCCAGCACCAGGAACAGACCCCTATGGACAGGGAGAAAAGCCCAGTTTGTCAGGTGTTCCCAGTATCTTCAAAGGGAAACACTTGGATTCTGCACTGGAGGGAGCAAAGCTTGTGAAAAAGCACAGGCAAGAGGAAAAATCTCAGAGAGGAGCACAACAACAGACTGAAAATACATAAACAGCCTGTACTCCGTGTCCAGGAGGAACAGAAAGGATGTTATCAGCTTAAAGGGGATCAAAGGATATTTAGGCTGGATGTTGGCAATATCTTTTATCCCAGGCCTCCCTGCTTTTGCCTGGAGATGCTGGGGAGCCTCCCTGGCTGGCAGTGCCTGGGATGAGCAGAGGCTGAGCGTGAGCAGCACACAGAGCTGAGCCATCCAGGGGCTGTGCTCTGACTGCTGCAGGTCTCTCCCACATCTGTTCTCTCCAAGATTAAGCAGGAAGAATGTATAATAACATTTTCTCAAATCTCAGTAGATGTTGTAAACCTCCCCCTCCTCTCTGCTTTTCTTTGCAGCTGCACAGCTCCTCTGCTCAAGCCCTCGTTTTTATCCACCAAACCCAAAATTGCAGCATGTAGTTGTCAAAACCAGAATTCAAAGCCACACTCACAAAAGACAAAAAGCACACAGAGCATCCTACAGAAATTCTGACAGAAAAAGCTGGCAGCTTCCCTTTCCACACTAACTGGAAATATGGGTTGGGTTTTTTTTTTCCTTTTTATCAAGACATTTTGATATTTGAAAATCTCATTTGTCCTAAACCTAAGAGGAGAATTACAATTCTAAATCCCCAGCAAGGAGGGAACAAAACCAAATTCTAAGGGATCTGTCAAGAGTAAATAGACACAATGCAACAGGATTTTGTTTCAAAATAAGTGTAGTAATAATATGGTATATTAGGAGTAATATTAGTAATATGGTTGACCAAAAACTACAGCAAAATGTTAAATAAATCATCAAGGAAAAGTTTTATCAGTTTCCTGGATGAAAATGTGACACTTTGCCACACACCATCCCCTTCTATTTCTTTTAAGCTGAAAATAAAGATTGTATGGCAATGAGATGCAGTTGGTAATCAGCTCAGGTTTTGCTCTCTACCAGAATCTTGAATTCTAGTCCCAGAACTCCATCAGTCTGCAATCTATTTGTAAAGCCAAGTCATGCCCAAACTGGCTGAGCTGCACAAGGAAAATGTTACAAAAAATGACCAAAATCCACTCTGTCTTTCAGGGAAGTGCAAGTGATTTCTTACACAAGAACAGGACCAAGCACCCAAAACTAAATTATAACAGAGATTTCCAAAGGCAGATGTGCTTCACCCTCAGATCTCTGCTGCTCCTGATGCCTCAGGAGGGGTGAAGCAAGCACCTTGCACAGTGTGCACAGAGGAGCAGTTTGTCTGTGGCTGGTTATTCCCAGGAATTTGAGAAGGCAGCACATTGGAGTTCACTGATCTGCATTTCCCTGTCCTGGCTCTTTCAGGCATCCTCTGCTCTGCTGGGTTGGAAGGGGAGCAGGAATGCAGAGGAGGCTCTGTCATGGGGGAATCACACACCTGCAGCCCCCATCACCCCCATCTGTGGGACAGGAAAGCTGGGAGCAAAGGGAGCTTGTGTCCCACAGCTGTGGCAGTGCAGCCACCACTGCAGGCATCCATCACTTCACAGGAACCACACAATGTTTTCCTCCTTGTCCTTGTCCCCTCCTTTGGCTCTCTCCATGCTGGGGTCTCAGTGGTTCCCACAGTTCATGGTGCCCATTTCAGACCTAAGGGCTGATGATCCTCTGCCACCCACTCCCCTCTCAAGTGATTTTGTGCTCCTAGACTCACCCAGAGATTTCAGACCATGACCTTTTGGCAGCTCAGCTGGACAGAGGCAGCCAAAGGCCCAAATTCCCCTTTCAAACCCTTCCCAGTGCCTGAATGCTGGGCTGGGAATCTGACACATTTATACCCTTGTCAGATATTTCTCTGGTAGTTCCTAAACTTCACCAGTTTGGAATTAACATTCTATTTCTTTGGTAGTTCCTAAATTTCACCAGTTTGGAATTAATATTCAAGCAGCCTTTTGGTTCTCTGTTTAGTTATCAGCACTGGACAGCCCACTAAGGATTGAGGCACAAAAACATTAAGAACATGACTTCAGTATTCCAAATATGTTAAGAACATCATTAGACCTGAGGAATGACTTTGGTTCAGGAAAAGGCTGGTGAGTTTTTAAAGCCTTAGTGCCACAGAAGGAAGAGTCCAGTTAGACCTCTCAAAACACCCCACACTAAACAGAATTGGCTGGTGGAACAAAATTGGTCTCCACAGGCCTTTATCCACCATGTCTTTGCTACCTCTTTGGGGTAGCAAATCTAAATTAGTAAATCTAAATTAGAAAATCTGCTAATCTCTTTGGGGAATACCTGACTTTGCAAGGAATCCAACTTTTTCTCTGTACAGGAAACCTCATCTTGGTTCTTGCAGAAACCCCAGAAACTGAATTTACAGTTGGTGGTGGCTGTGGTCCCACTGCACCTGTGAGACCTGGGCTGTGTAAAATTCCACAGCCCCAGATGCTGTGGGATCTCCCTGTGCCTGTAAAACCTTACTCTCTCTCCTCGGTCTCCTTTGGATCCTTTTGGTCCAGGCTGTCCTGGAGATCCTGGCAAGCCCTGGAAGAGATGCAGAAGGAGAAGGAATTAATTTCTGCTGTGCAACCTTTGTGTAGGTGTGGTGAATACACTTCCCAGTGATCCTCAGCTCCTGAAAACCTCATGCACCCATTAAGCAATTGGGCTGGATTCTCTTTTTCCTTCAAGCACACACAACAGGAGCTCTGTTTGCAGATATCCCAAGCCCTGTACTTTCTGCAGATCCCTCTATTTGGTTCTTTTAATGCACTGCAGGCCCCTGATGTAACATTTTTTTGGGGTCAGTATGACAGGACAGTTCTTGTTCTCAGTTACCAAGAAGAAATGAATACACAGGTAGTGTGTTTAGCTTAAAAATCCTCACTGCTTCCCCCTACTTCTTAATTGCCTCAGTGGGTGGCAGGAGCAAGCACACATACCTGAAAATTAATTGGATTGTGTAGTGGAAATTATTTTGAAGCTATTCACTCACCCTAATAAACAATTTTGAAATTAAGCCCAATCTCTGCTAATAATTTTACTCCCTAGGTTGAACAAATCTATAAAGCAGTCACCAATGGCTAAGAAGGGCACAGTCTCCAGATTTCTACTAATTGAACTGCTATGCAGAAATCGATCCAAATTCTTCACTTATCCACCCAGAGAAGCCACAGTTATTAACCAGACCAAGAGAGAACAATATTGTTTGTTTATATTCAGCCTGTCAGCTCTCCTTCTCCCCACAGCCACGTACAAGATGCTTTTTTTCCACCTCAAGTCACTCGCACGTTGTCTTGGAGGCTGCAGAAGTGAGTCTGGAGCTCCCCTCCAGGCCACTGGGGATTTGAGCCAGCCTGGTTAGGAACAGCCCCACAAATCCCCACATCAGCACCCAGAGAAATGGATTTTGTAGGCTCAGAGAAAGGAACTTTGCTGTGAGGAGCTCAGACCCAAGGAGGTGGCACATGTGTGATTTAAGGGTGCAAATGAGGAGCCCTCTCCCATTTCAGCTGGGAGCCAGCAGTGCTCACCAGCAGCACGCTGTTCCCTGCCTGCAGCCAGCCCCACCAGCTCAGCTGAGCTCCCCACCAAGCTTTCAGAGACTTAGGCCTGGCTTAGGAGGTTCCCTGGGGCTGCCAAACAAGGTAGGGCACACACCAGGCTTGGCCCTATGTCAAACATGCAGCATGGACAAAGCCCAAGTGTCCTAAGCATCCTTTGATGTGTGGTGAGACAGGGATGCTCAAGAACACTGAATTCCACAGTTTTGCAAAAAATAAAAGGCTTACAGTGTGTGCTGCATGTCAAAAAGCCAGACTCTGCTGCAGAATCTACTTATGAATTGTGAATTACCTTATATTTAATGATGTTAAACTGCATCTGTCATTTGGCTGCCAAATCTCTCACTGTGTTTGTATCTATCTGGAGTTTCTCATTGTTCTCCAGAGTATTTCCTAATTGAAAGGATTCTGCTACACTGGCAAACTTTCCCTAGGTTCCCCTAACTTTCCTTCATTGCTTTTGAAGAAGCAATGTTGTTCATTGCTTCTTCAAAGTGGTTAATAAACACATAGGAAAAATCTCTATTTTCAGTTCCAAACCTCCTCTTACCAGATCTGAGTTACAACCCTCTATAAAGTTACTTAACCTTTCTCTGTGCTCTCCAGCCATGTGGGATTCCTTGAAAAATCTGATGCTGCTGTTTTACTTCCACATTGAGCAATATTCTTCCCAAAACTGAGCCCCTTTGTATCAGCCAACCACAGCTTGGAGCAGTTTGGCAGTTCCCTATTCATGACTTCACTTCTTTCCATTTAATCAGCTTTTTCCATCCATGTGAGCACTGTGCCCTTCTTCTACCATAAATTCTTGGGAGTGAGTTTTTCCCACTCCATTATTATCTCCCCCCTCCACAATGTTTGTATCAATAAATAATCAAACTGATGGGAATTTGTGATATTTTTCTTGAATAGAAAGTGCTATGTCTGGAAAAGTAGGCTTAGCACGTTCACTCTGGTGAATTGGTGAATTCCCATTGATGCCTTTTTGTTCTTTTTATGTGTTCCACAGGAAATGCAGAGTTTTTTCTATCACTGTGTTAGTAAAGCCCATGTCAGATCCTTTGCATCAACTCAGGCCACAGTGAGATGTTTTGACACAGCAGCAGCACAGTGTGTTGTTATGATTAAGGGAAACTCTGGAAAGCACAACCATTTCAACCTCTTAATCCAGAATGAGAAAAAGGAAATAAATCACAGGAAAAGGAATTAAATCACAGAATTTCATGGGGCACAAAACAGCAGATCTAAGATTACTCTCCCTCCTGGTGCATGGGATGATGTTTCACCCCTGACCCCCCTCTGCCCTTCATCCCAAAGCACCAAAGCACCTTACTTGTGATCCAGGGGCTCCAATGGGTCCTGGGGGCCCTTTGGGTCCTGAAGCACCTGGTGGCCCTGGTGGGAATCAAAATTGGAGACAATGTTAAGGAAATTTAGGAGGAAGAACCCTAAATTCCAAAGGCATGTACTTTCATGCTCTGCTGAGTCTCCCAATGAGTGAGAACCCTTCATCAAACACTGCATTGCTGAACACCCACATCCTGACAGAACACATCCTAGGGGGGATGCTAGAGCTCTGGAGGGGAAAAAATGGTGAAAATAGGCAGGAAAGACGTCAGTAACATCCACATTTCCATTCCTTAAAGAAAAATAAATAATTACTTGAGAAAACATAAACTGGATCCATGGAACAGCTCCATGACAGAGAGACACTGCAGGTGCTGGTCCTGAAACAATCTCAGGTGGCAAGGGAAGCCCCAGGGCTGCTGCACTTGGTCAGAAACAGGAGAGGCTGAGAGGGGCAAGCAAAGCTCTCTCTTGGTCTTCACTCACTGCAGTGGCAATAAATTAATTTAAAATCTGTACCACAGGAGAGCTGCTTCCAGGATGAGTTAACCACCATCTAAACAGGTCAACTTGTCTCACACAGTGACTTAACAGATTCATTCCTTTTGAAAAAATAATTATATCTCAACAGTAGCTGTTAAATTATACCTGCAGATGGGAGACAGGATATTTGCTTAGCCTGAACTTAGCAACACTCCTCTCTGCTTTAGTTGTCACAACCCTTGAGATGAAACAATGTGGACATTATACACAAAGTACAGCTGAATCAGCCTCAATCATTAATGCACCATACAAATGCTTAAGTCAAAGAATAAAGGAATTGAAGGATAAATGAAAGGCCCTCATAATGAAAGGAGAAGCCTTTTCTGCAACTAATGGGAGTTGACTCCTAAATATGCATCATACAGGGAAGTGCTGACGTTTGCAGGAATATTATCATTTAAGCCACCCATCAGCACAGAGAGAAAGAAGGCTTGTCACTGAATTTTCATCTCAGATTCTGATTTCAGTTACACTGGTGAAAATCTGGAATTGCTCAGACTGGCTCCAAAGTCTTCACAGACATCACAGAGCCTCTGGCCAGCCCCTGCTTGGTGCAGCTCTGCAGTGACAGGACAGGTTTGCAGCAGGGAGAGAACAGCTCTTCTCTCAGGAAGGAATCACTGAACAACCTACTTTTAAAAACAGCTTTTAATAATTACCCCCTTTCTCAAGATGTAAAGGTCAAACAATCAGCCACTATCAACAGATGAAAACCCAGTTACTTCTTGCCAGTGAGGAGCCCTCCCCTCCCCTGCAGGCACCCACAGACCATCAACTCTCCATCAGAGGGGCTTTGCCATCCTCCTGCCCTGCCAGCCCTAAGCCCATCCCTGAGCCCATCCCCGAGCCCAGCCCAAGCCCAGCTCTGAGCCCAGCCCCAGCCCAGCTCTGAGCCCATCCTGAGCCCAGCTCTGAGCCCATCCTGGGCCCATCCCTGAGCCCAGCCCCAGCCCAGCTCTGAGCCCAGCCCGAGCCCAGCCCAAGCCCAGCCCAGAGCCCATCCCCGAGCCCATCCTGAGCCCATCCTGAGCCCAGCCCCGAGCCCATCCTGAGCCCATCCTGAGCCCAGCCCTGAGCCCAGCCCTGAGCCCAGCCTGAGCCCATCCTGAGCCCAGCCCCGAGCCCATCCTGAGTCCAGCCCCGGCTGTCACCTGGTGGCCCCACAGGCCCTGGGGCTCCCCGCGGGCCGGGCAGCCCTGCCAGGATGGTGTCGATGACGGTGGAGGCCAGCTGGGCTTCTCCATCTGCAACAGAGCACAGGCAGGGTCACAGGCAGGGTCACAGGCAGGGTCACAGGCAGGGTCACACACAGGGTCACACACAGGGTCACACACAGGGTCACAGTCAGTCCCGAGTCCACTCACGATCACAGTTAATGTCAAGCCCATCCAGGCTCTCAGTTAGACCCGAGCCCATCCAGGCTCTCAGTTAACCCGGGCCCATCCAGGCTCTCAGTTAACCCGAGCCCATCCAGGCTCTCAGTTAACCCGGGCCCAGCCAGGCTCTCAGTTAGACCCAAGCCCATCCAGGCTCTCAGTTAACCCGGGCCCAGCCAGGCTCTCAGTTAGACCCAAGCCCATCCAGGCTCTCAGTTAGACCCGGGCCCAGCCAGGCTCTCAATTAACCCGAGCCCATGCAGGCTCTCAGTTAGACCCGGGCCCATCCAGGCTCTCAATTAACCCGAGCCCATGCAGGCTCTCAGTTAACCCGGGCCCAGCCAGGCTCTCAGTTAACCCGGGCCCAGCCAGGCTCTCAGTTAACCCGAGCCCATGCAGGCTCTCAGTTAACCCGGGCCCATCCAGGCTCTCAGTTAACCCGGGCCCATCCAGGCTCTCAGTTAGACCCGAGCCCATCCAGGCTCTCAGTTAGACCCGAGCCCATCCAGGCTCTCAGTTAGACCCGAGCCCATCCAGGCTCTCAGTTAGACCCGGGCCCATGCAGGCTCTCAGTTAACCCGATCCCATCCAGGCTCTCAGTTAACCCGGGCCCAGCCGGGCTCTCTCCGCGGGGCTCTGGCGCCCGTTGCTGGCCTGGGCCGGCAGAGCTGCAGGTGCTGAATTCGGGCTCCTGGAGCACCTGCCCTTGCTCTCCAGGGCTGCTGCAGAAGAGGTTTTACACACACTTCTGGGAGCCACAGATAAGAGGATCCATGTTTACCCCTGAAAGAATTTTCTACCAAGGTCATTGACACAGAAACCAAGAAAGAAAGAAGGATAAATAAGAGAAACCTGCACCTGCCTGTTCCAATAGCACTTTGTTTGTCTCTTGTGACCAATGAGTAAAGTGTAAACTTATGAGTTTTGTAAGAATATATAAAATATATAATATAGTTATATAAGTATAATAAAATATAAATATATTAAAATATATTTTTATAATATATAATAGAAATATAATAAAATTGACCTCACTCATGTTTCCTTCCACCCATCCCTGTAACTCATCACAGTAAAATTCAGGGGAACCCTGGGCAGAGAAAGGCTGGGAATGTCTCACTGTAAATGCCAAGTGACACCAGGAAGGTCAGAAAGGTGTTTGCTTACTCTGCAGAGTCCAGCCCTTAGGTCAGAAGCTGAACTCTCCAGAAATTTTAGCAGCCACATTGTGAAGCCTTCCCAGCTTCTGGAGCAGTGATAGAGAGAACTTCCAAGGCAGGTGTTTGAAAGCAGTTCCAGGGGAAACTGTGCAATGGCTTGGGCTGCCAAGGATGCCAGGATACCTCTGCAATGCTTTCCTGGCAGCAGGACAGCACAAGATCCAACCCAGATCCCTCTAAGAACCACATTTTGTGCCTAAGCCTGAATGCAAACAGGTATTTATCTGACTGCTGTTTCTAAACCCATTCATCTTCCCCCTCCTCAGAGCCCTGAAACAAAACAACTGAGACTCTTCTCATGTTCAGGAGGAAAGGTACCCCAGTGAAGTGTGTAATCCAATTAATTTGAGTTTTATTTGACCATGTCAAAATCCATCACAGCTTGGGAGTAAGATGAAATTGGGAAATGAGCATCAAACAGCAGTGAAGGCATAAACAGTTGCAGAGCTTTTTGTTTTTAAAGTGATCAACAAAATCAACTGCACATCCACTGAGAGGGGCAGAGGATGGACAGAAAACAACCAGGGTTTAATTTCTGCTGGAGGTGAGCCAGGGATAAAGATTTGGGTTACAAAACATTCCAGCTAAATGGCACATTATTACCATGACAGTTACTCCCACAAATCCACCCCTCCTGACATTTGACTCAACATTATTTAATGAAAGGTGATTCCATGATTGTGACACAGAAGAGAGCTCTGATCAACAACCCTTGGGCTCAGCAGCTCCTGCCTGGCCTGGGCAGCACAGGACTGTGCCAGCTCCTTCCTGGCCACTTCCTTCAGAGCCAGGTTTCTTTCCAGGATCAGCTCTGAATGAAACACACTGTGAATGAAATGGGACTGAAGTGTGTTAAAACACAACCCTCATGTGTTTTTAAGGGATTGCCTCCATGTTCTCATAAAGCAGCAGGGAGAACTTGTATCTCCTTATAAACTCCCTTATAAATGGGGACATTCTGGGGCTCTCTGCAGCTGGAGATTGTTAGAGCAGCCACAAAATAGCATCAAATGGTAGCAGGAATCTTCCCTTGTCAGGCACCTCCTGCACTGCTGGGCTCAAGAGCTGGATTCTGTTTCAGTGCTCCTGGGCACCCCAAAGCAGCAAACAATGCTTCATTTGAGAAGTCCTTGATACTGAATTTGCTCCAGGAGCTTTCCAAGCCAAGGGGAGGAGTGAAACCAGGGTGGCCTGGCCAGGTAGGAGCACCTGTGTTCCCTGGAATGGAACAGAGACACCCTGAAACAGCACAGAAATGCCCTGAAGGACACAGGGAAAGCTGCCCAGCCAGAGCAGCAAAGGCAGCTCAGGGCACACTTGGAAAGAAATCAGTTTTCTCAATTCCTTTCCTCCTTCCCCTTCCCCTTCACTTCCCCTGCTCTGTTCTCCTTCCTCAGGCAGGGCCCTGCTGGCAGCTGGGATGCTGCTGCAAGGATCCCTCTCCCTTATCACCTCTGACATGCTGGGCACACCATCAGCTGCTCTGCCTCAGTTTCCCCTGGCTCTCCCTCAGGGAGTGGTGGAGTCACCTTCCCTGGAAGTGGTAAAAATGTGTGGCTGTGGCCCTTGGGGACATGGGTTGATGGCTGGACTTGATCTTGGAGTTCTTTTCCAACAGTGATTCTATGAAAACAGGTTAATTTTATTTCATGTGTCCTTGGCAGATCTTTGAGCTGGAAGGAAACAGCCCTCAAGAGTGAGAGTTGCATTATTTTCCCTAACTATTCCCTAGAAATCACCAATGTTAGCACAAGGAATAGGAATGAGCTGGCTCTAGCCCATGTACCTGATCACTCATTTTTAAGGGAGAGATCCCAGTAGCAGCAGCCCCAGCAGTGGGGAACAGCAGCTCAGCTTCTGGCTGAGGGCTGAGGTTTCTGACTAAGGGATAAATTCCCCCATTATAGCCTTGATTTCTTGAGACAGGATGGAAATTAAGTAATCCTGGCTTAATTTTTTTTCTGCTACCTGATCTGGAGGGGAAAAAGTGGGACCATTTCTTTTACCACAGCACAGGGAAACTGAGAAAATATTTGTCTCTCTATTTCTGGCTTCTGCCTGCAGATAAATATTGCCAACAGGAACTTGCTGCAATTAATAAAGGCACAGGCATTAACCATGTTCAGGCAGAACCAAACTCTTTATAATAACAATGACCTGATACAGCTCTCACATCTCATTCCCATTAGCAGGAATATGCTTCCCTCTGCTGTCAGCAGCTGGAATTTTGTCTTTATAGTTTTCAGATGTGCTCCTTTCAAAACAAGTAAATACATTTTTAAAAAGCTAAACAGAATTTACAAGGCTAAGTTTCACTGGTGGCAAAAGATCAGCTTTCCACCAGCCTGTGAGAGGCAAAATCAGCCAACAGAGAGGAAAAATGGTAAGAAAATAAACTTGATACTGCCAGAACATTGTCATGGTGACATAGATACTTGCAGCTGGATTTGTATGAAGAAAAAGTGTCATAAAGTTTTGGGCTACTCCTTCTGCAAACCAAGAAATGCACAGGCATGGGGGGAGGATGTTTAGGGATGCCAGGGATGGAAATGGAGCAGTCACCATCTCCTCACTGCTCTCAAGTCCCTGTGCTGCAGAGACAATAGAAATAATTATCCACCATTTATCCTCTCCCCTTTGGGCACAACACTGAGTCCACCCTCCTCACCCATCAGCTGGGAAGCCTTTATTCATTTTTTGATTTATCCACTGATCACAAGGAAGAGTTTGATTCAAAGGGGTTGGAGGGAGGGGGCAGCAGCAGCACCCAAACCATCCCTAGGGATTACTTGGAATAAAAGGCAGAATGTGTGACCCTGAGAGGAGTGAGACAACTGCAATGCAAAACTCCCTTGTTCTCAGGCTGAAGAATGCAGCATGTTGATGTGTATTTTGTGAAAATCTCAGTATTGAACCTCAGTTATTCATCCTGCCCATACACCCTAATAACTGAATACAAAATCGAGCTGTTAAAATTCTCCCTAAATTAAAAATACATCTGTTCACTTTTGGGAAAAGGAGTCTGGAGAGCAGAGGGGGTGGAAGGGAAAGGAAGGGAGAGCTTGAGATAACTGTCAGACATGGGGAGACTCAGTAATCCTTGGCTGTAACTAAAACCACTGAGCTTTGAAGCAGGACAGGAGCAGCAAAGCTGGGGCAGAGGCAGAGCTGAGCTCTGGGGGAGTGGAGTGGGAGACCCAGCAGAGCAAGGGCAGACACAGCTGAGCTCTGCTCCCTCATCCTTACTGCCAGCTCCACAGGGCTGGACCAGGAGAATCAAGCCCAAATCTGAGAGCATTCCAATCCAAGTGCAGGATGTGCCTTCCCTAGAAAGCTTTCACAGCACAAATCAAATAAATCTATGCTTTAAATCAGCACAAGCACAAAGAAACCCTGGCCCTCCTGTTACAGGGAAGGGATAAATCTGGGTGTCAGTCTGGACTTTCCAGCCCATAATTCTGTGTTTTGTGTGGATGTGGGATAATGTGGATGCACCAGAAACACAGGTGGAAGAAGCATCTGCAGGGGCAGGGAAGGAGACACATTTAACAGATGTTAAATGCTAAATGTCTGCTGCAATTCCAGAGCTGCAAATCTCTAGTCCTTGCTGATTGCTGAGCAGCCCTGACACTCCAACACCACAGCAGTGGCACCAAGAGGGCTCCAATCCCACAGCTGTGGTGCACCAGCACCTAATCTGCCCCTCGGGATCCCTCTGGCCCTCTCTCCCAGGTGATGCTACCTGAGCTCTGTCATTTCACCAGAGACCCTCTTCCCACTCCTGATGGAAGCTTAGAGAGCACCAAACTGCCTCCCCAAAGCTGTGATGAACCCAAAAAACAAACAGGAACAGAGAACAAAATCCTCCCAACCCTGCTCTCACTGACAGTTTAGGAGAGCAGGGACTTTGTTCTTCATTTTGGAGAGGTGAACCCCCTGTAGCTCCCAGCATGTTCCATATTAGCCAGGAGCTTCCAAGAGACCCACACAATGCAGGGAGTGTCCAGCTGCTCCCAGGGCCTGGCAGAGCCTGGCAAGGAGGTGGGAGCAGAGCTGAGCTGCCCCATGCTTGCCCACTCTGCCTGATGCCACAGGAGAACATGGGAAATGAGGAGGGAACTTACTTTCTTTTTCAGCTGTGGGCTGGAGTGAGTAGAGAACCCCTTGCTGGAAGGTGAGAGGGAGGCTTGGGGTGGCTGGTGGCCCTGGAGGACCTGGGGGACCTGGGATCCCAGTTTCTCCTGGAAGTCCTCTTGGTCCTTGAGGTCCCAACATCCCTGTGCAGAGGCAGGAGAGGAGTGTTAATGCTTTTGGGGATGTGCTAATAATGCCATCATGTGAAAAGGCAGCAAAAAGACAAAGGATTTCTGTCCTGAACTGCATAGAAGGGTGGAGAAAATTGAAACAGCTTCCCAATTTTCTTTTTTTTTTTTGTTTTGTTTAGCATCTTCCTCTGCAAAGGAGAGAGCTTGACTTGGCTCAGAGGTGCTGCCTTTGAGCAGCCCAATTGCTGAAAGAGTGAAATCTCCCCTCTTCCTGAGGCTGAGTGAGAAACTACAGGCAGCAAAGTGTGAAATCAAATCCTCCTTCCCTCCAGGTACACCTGTGTCACCTCCCTGCCAGGAAGCAGAGTCAGTCCAGGAGCAGACAGATCACATCTCCTGTGGGGCTGCAAGGCTCTCCTTGCAAACTGAGAAACCAAAAAAAAAAACAAGACACATCCTTGGCCAGACCTTGGCCAATGACAGCTTGCCAGAAAGTGCCAAAAAAGTGTTCAGGGCTGCTCTCACATTTAAGGCACACTCAGGGTTTTAAATGTTACCCAAGCTCAGGCTCACAGGGCACAGCCTTTCAGACACAGAGAGCAGAGCCTGAGGTCTGGCACCTATTGTGCAGTATCACCTTCATCAAAACATTCAGGAACGTTTGGGGGATGAAGAAAGACTCCTAGCTCAGGAATAGAGTGTTCTCTGAAAGAATGGCCTCCTAACCTTTTCCCTTAACATACAAAAGCATCATTAGTTTGACATCCTGGCATCTGACAGCTTGACACAAATGGTGGAGAAAAAAGGGAGTTAAAACAGGCACCCAGTGAGAGGGTTAAACAGGGAATGCTCTGCTCCAAAGGCTGACAGGTCACAGGCTCTTTCTTACAGCTCCTGAGCAGGATGGGGAAACATGATCCAGCTCTGCAGCTTTCTGGGACAGGCTCTCTCCTGCTGCACAGGAAATCCCAGGGTCAGCCATTGCTCCTGCAGGTGGCTGCCTGCCCTGGGAGCTCCTGGCTGATTCCAGCTCCCAGGGAATTCCCACTGGAATGGATTTGATACCAACTGAAGATGCTCAATCTTGTGTGTCTGGCCTTGTCTGAGCTGCTGTCACAGCCAATTTGTATGGAGTGAAGCACCTCCTGTCACAGGACTCACCTGGTGGCCCTGCTGGGCCCCTCTCCCCGGGCTGTCCCTTCTCTCCTTTGGGCCCTGGTGGTCCTGGGAGCCCCGTGGGGCCAACCGGGCCCGGGGGACCAACCTGGCCTGGAATGCCTGGAAATGTCAGAAAGGAAATGAGCTGGAAGTTAGGACACTGCTGAGTCAGAAAGGCTTCAGCAACCTCAGAACCAGGGGAGAGGGACTGCAAAGGGGAGAAATGCAGCAGTCCCCTGACAGGGGGGCACTGCTGGCAGGAGCTCTCTGGCAGGTAAGCCAGACAAGCCAGACTGGACTTTGCTTCTCCTTTTGTTCCTTCAATCCTGTAAGGAAAAAGCACATCCCCATGCACAAGACCATCCCCAAAAAGTCAGCAGGATGTGCACCCCCAGCTGGGATGTGCTGGGCAGAGCTACACTGAGCCCACACTGTCCCCTTCCAGAGGCCTGAATGGCTTTGGCAGGGCCTGGGTGTCCTTTGCTGGGCTCATCCAGACACACATAAACTCCTGGGCCATCCCAGTGCACCAAAATACACAAAATAGACTTGCCAAAGACAATCAGACCCTGTCTCCCACCTGCTCTATTCACACCACCCAGAAGTTCTGTATCAGTGATTGTTTCCCTGGTTTCTCCTGAGTTCATTCATCTCTCAGGGCTCTGTGTTGTGCACAGGTTTTTAATCCCAAAGTGACATTAATGCCCCCCTTGTGCAGGAACTGGCTGTCAGTAATGAACATCACTGAGCAGGGTTCCAGGGCAGCACCGGGAGCAGTGACTGCAGCCCATGGGACATTTCTTGGCAAGCCCAGTTGTAGGAGTGACGGGGGTAGCACGGTCAGGACAGACGGAGAGCAGAGATCTCTGCAGCCAGGTCAGGAACTTGGGGTTTATTGCAAAGGGCCTGGGTGCAGGGCCCTGCTGGGAGCTGCCAGCCACAGCTCAGAGCAGACCTGAGAGGAAAGAGGGGCAGAGAGGATGGGAGGGAAAGAGAGTAAAAGCATATGAGAGTGAAAAGGTAAGAGAGTAAAAGGCAAGAACACAAAGTTCCCGTTACAATACCATAAATCTTCTTCTGTGTTGAATATTCTGATTCCCACTAACCAATCTAGTACAAGATACAAATCCTATAGCAGTTACATCCAGCCTATAAGAATCACTACATTACAATACTCTTACATTTTAAACCCCAAAAACTCCTCTTTGGGCCCCTTCTGCCAAGCTGTAGGCTCTGCTCTGACCCTTGGGCCTGTCTGCAAGCAGAGGGTGTTGTTCCATCAAAAGGGGATCACATTCAGCTGGCCACACCATTGTTTTCCAGTTGTTCAGTAACTGAGGTATCTCAAAGCTTGCTTTCATTTCAATCTTGCTTATAGCTTCCATATTCTCAAAATCTTTTGCCAGGCAATCATATTGATAAGGCTTTCCTGTTCCATCTTCCCCAACACCCAGTCAGACCCCCAGTAAGCCCAGGAGAGGTGCAGAGGCAGCATTAGGGACCTCAAAGTCACCACTTCTGGTGACACTAAATAAAATCTTAATGCTGTTTTCCCCAGACTGCCAAAATAACAACAACACTTGGCAATTTTATGGTGTTGTTCAGAAGAGCACTGCTGATCTTGACCTCACATGGAGAGACATTTAAACACTGTGCAAACAGCACTGAAGCTTTGATGCCCTGGAGGTGTGGGCAAGTGGGTCTGTCTGCTCAGATTAAGTGGTTAATGGTTACAATAAAGGCATTAACTGTCAGAGGCTCCTGGTTTCTGGGCTACCAAAGGGCTCAGAGGATGTGAAAGCAGTGGCAGATGCAAGCCCCAAAGCCAGAGGGGGATCAGGATGAGTCCAAAGTTCAGCACACTCAGATTTCAGATTTTAGTCCATGTGGTACATATGACCACAACACAGCAGAACAATTTAAGGTTTGATCAACTCTTAAGGAGTGTCTTTCTCCTTCCCAGGTACCAGGAGAGGTACTGGACCCCTCAAAAGCAGTGCCAGCAGAAGATGGGGGTGGAGAGCATGGGTGGGAATGGAGAGGAAGGAAGGAAGGAAGGAAGGAAGGAAGGAAGGAAGGAAGGAAGGAAGGAAGGAAGGAAGGAAGGAAGGAAGGAAGGAAGGAAGGAAGGAAGGAAGGAAGGAAGGAAGGAAGGAAGGAAGGAAGGAAGGAAGGAAGGAAGGAAGGAAGGAAGGAAGGAAGGAAGGAAGGAAGGAAGGAAGGAAGGAAGGAAGGAAGGAAGGAAGGAAGGAAGGAAGGAAGGAAGGAAGGAAGGAAGGAAGGAAGGAAGGAAGGAAGGAAGGAAGGAAGGAAGGAAGGAAGGAAGGAAGGAAGGAAGGAAGGAAGGAAGGAAGGAAGGAAGGAAGGAAGGAAGGAAGGAAGGAAGGAAGGAAGGAAGGAAGGAAGGAAGGAAGGAAGGAAGGAAGGAAGGAAGGAAGGAAGGAAGGAAGGAAGGAAGGAAGGAAGGAAGGAAGGAAGGAAGGAAGGAAGGAAGGAAGGAAGGAAGGAAGGAAGGAAGGAAGCTGGACAGCACCTTCCCAGCTGGTACCAGGGAACAGAGCTGCACAACCACATCAAGGCTCACAGGATTTGTGTACAAATTTGTGTACAATTGTACATTTGGGTACAATTCCCACTCTAGATGTGGGATGGCTCACCTGGAGTACAAAACCTCATCACCCCAGACTCCTAATTTCTCAGAACAAAGCAATAATCCCCCAATATTAGACCCCCTGGAAAAATTACCCTTCCTCACTTCTTTTTTTCATTTTGCAGAGATGTCCAAACTGGCTTTTCTTACAAAAATGAAATCTCTCTGCCTTCAATCCACAATGAAACTGGGCAGACTGAGGAAATGACATTCTCAATGGCTTTGAGTGGGAGTGTGAGCCTGTACTTTTGTTGCATTCAGTCATTAATAAAGATCTGATTTAATTTGAGTATTGAATAAGGAATTAAGGCCAGATTTCAATTTGGATCAATTTGCTTATCCACAGGACACAAACTGCAGCCTTTTCTATGGATAGAAGGATGGATCTCCCCTGGCAGGGGATGCTGTCCTGGGAAGCCCAGGCAGCTGATCAGGAGCTCTTTTAGGAAATCAAGTGCATTTTTTCACAGCATTGGAAACAGCTTCTACCCCTAAAAAATTTAAACTTCACTGCAGCAAATTGCAGCACAGAGGGAAGAACAGCAGAAACTGTTTTGCTGTGCTGCTGAGTGTGGGCCAGAACATTCCCTCACTTGTGGAAATCACCCTCAATCCTTCAGCCCAACCTTATAACTCAATCCCATGAGGTCCTGCAGCCCAGAGCAATCATTTCCTGCAGCACCCTCAATGCCACTGCTGCAGCAGAGCTTTAGAGAAGCTGGCACTTCCTTCCCTGGAGGGGAAAGAGCTGAAGGAAAGGCTGGAGAGGGAGCACGGGGTAATGAGTCAGCCAAGGGCTCATACTGGTGACAAATGGTGTTGCCAGCTCAAAAGAGACAAGTGCAACAGGGGGAAGAAAGAGGGAAAGATTCAGGAAAAGGGGGGAGGCCAAATCTTCAGCTGGCATAAATCAGCTCTGCTGCAGTGGCATTGCTTCCAGAGAGCTGAAACCCCTGGTGAGTGTTTATCCTCCAAACAATATGAAGTAAAAGACCACAGGAAAATTATTTTTTAAAAGGCAGAGGGTGAGTAATCTACTGCTGGGAACCAAATCAGATGTGCAGAGACCTGGATTTTCTCCCTGGCTCTGTCATTAACCTGCAACACACCATCTGCTGCCCTCCTCCCCCTGGGTTTTCCCTGCACAGGAGCTGCTCTGTTTATATGGAGCACAGGAAAGTGATGCCCTGACATCCCCAG
Source organism: Molothrus ater (assembly GCF_012460135.2). Lineage (NCBI taxonomy): Eukaryota > Metazoa > Chordata > Aves > Passeriformes > Icteridae > Molothrus > Molothrus ater. Next base: position 4,574,104 of record NC_050498.2, on the reverse strand, counting down.
AGGCTCCTGGTGCCCCCAGCAGGTAACACCAGCTAGAGAAGTTTTCTCCCATCACCCAGGACATGCCCTGCTGGCTCTGGCCACGTGTGCTCCCATGATCTGCTCTCCATCAGACACTTCTGTCCATCCCTTGTGTGCTGGGGAATGACAAAACTGGTTTGGCCTCTCCATCCAAAGAACAAACTCAGAAAACCCAAAGAACAAACTCAGCCTCTCCATCTGTGAGGCTCCAAAGAGTTCCTGGCCACAGGACCCACAGGACCCTTCTGCTTTTTGGGACAAAACTACAGGACTGGGCACAACAACAGTTTGTGCTTTGAAAGAGAAATAGCAGAAACTATGAACTTACCCTGTGGTATCAGCTGCTCCTCTGCACCTCTGGGTCCTTTAGGCTCTGTTCAAGGACAGGGTAAAATAATAATAATAAAAAAAAGAATAGGAGAAAAATAGAGATAGATGAAAAATTAAGTCTCTTGCTGCCAACTGGCTCAGCCAGAGTATATATATTTTCTTAATACTCAGAAAAATGTATTCTGTTGATTAACAAGCTGATCAGAAAGGCCAGTGCTGCAGCTGTCTCAACAGCACTGATTGCTTTTAAATGATTGTCTATTCTCAGCCCTGTCACTCACAGGAGGAATAACCACCCTCATGAACAGTAGCAAGTTTTCCTGGACCTCAGCCTGGAGAGGCATCAGCCAGCCCAGAGCTACAGGGTTATCCAGAAACCCTTCCAGAGCTCACAGCATCCTGTCCCTGTCACCCACCTTGGTGCCAGCCCCAGCATCCTGCCCTTGGTCCCTCCAGCTGTGTGACATGCAGGCTAGGGCTGGGATTTATTTTGGCTGAACACCCAGGAGCAGGGCAAAGTAGGGAATGGTTCCCAAAAGGCTCAGGGGAAGGGGTGGGAGGCACAGGGGGTTTGCTTTCCACAAAATCACCCAGGACACTCAGGATTTTGGTTTGACTTCCACCTTCTCCAATATCCCACATGATGAAAGATCTCCTGAGATCCCTGTAGGAGAACGTGGGGGCAGCTTGGAGCAAAAAGCCAGGGCATGGTGTTGAAATCATGCAAACTGAGCAGCTCCCCTCCATCCTAAATTGTGTGGAGTTCCCTTCACCAAAATCCACGCTGAGTTTTTTTGGCTGGCTTTGAATCATGGACACAGACTGGTGTGGGGAGGGAAGGAGGCCAAATATGAACCCAGATCCATGAAATATCCCCACAGCTCTTGAGCAAAGCAACAATTTGAAGCCCACAGAGGCTGGGTAGGGGCTCCAGCAGTGTCAATGAGCCACTGAAGTGATTATTTCTCATTGCTGAAAGACACTGGCCTGGCTCCAAACGCTCCAGTGCATTCCTGATTCCTTTATTACACCACAGTTATTATTCCACACCAGGTTAAATAAATCAAGGCCAGAAAAACAAAGGGTAACAGTGAGCAAGGACAACACCTGGTAGCACACACACACAGCCTGGAATCTGGCTGACACCACAGGCTCACCCACAGCTCAGACATCACCACCAGTGCCCACCTGGCCTTGCTGCAGGGGTGGGAGGTGCTGACCCTGCACCATGGGCTGATCAAAGTGCTGCAGGGGAGCTGCTCTGCTTGGCAGCACTGCCAGAAGCCTGGGGGAGAGGCAGCCACTGCTCTGTGCCCAGAAGGACAGTGAGGCAGAGTAGAAATTCTCCAGAGTAGAAATCCATTTTGATTTAGGTGGAATGTACATCTTTGAGTCTGTGGTCAGAAAACATCGCTGTGTAGCCTGACTGCAAGGCCTAGGCTCAGGGAATCTGCTTCAGTGAAGGACAGAGATATGGGGAAGAGACAGAAGGTGATAAAGAGAGACAGAGAGACTGCTGTAAGGAGCACGTCAACCTGACCTAAGAATTCTTTCTGATAAAGAAGAACTAGCGGCAAATGTCACGCGAAATTCGTAAAAATGAATCTGTGTGAACCTATTGTGAAAGTGTATGCATATTGTATGGAGATAAAAAGAGACCTGAAGTTCCCAAAGGTGCATGTCTTTTGAGGAGAGTAATCTCCACATGGTCCAGCACTGTAATAAACATACCAGCTTTACAGCTTTCACAGAGTTGTGGAGTTTTTGGCTCTCTGCAAAACAACAGGACCACGTGTGAGGAGCTTCCACGAGGACAGGACCTGGCATGGAAGGCCCAGAGCATTTTCCTGAGCTGACTTTGGTGCAGCAAAGTGCAGGTGCACAGCCACTGCCACAGCAAAAACAAACTACATGGGAAAGGCAGAATGAGCATCTAATGGACACTGGGGAAGCTGCTGTAATTCAGTTCCTGGCAGCTGTGGCTGTGGTTCTGAGAATATTTTGTAGAACATATTGTTAGTGAACCTCCCTCCATGTCGTGGCATCATGACAAATCATAAACAGGGATGACATCTGGACTGTTTTGGTTGCTCCAAGTCTGCTGCCATAATAAACTGCCAAAAAAATGGGGAAAAAAAAAAAGAAGAAAAAAAGCAAACCAGGCCCTAAAGAATAAAGAACTGCTCTGGGAGCAAGCAAAGAAACAGACAGACAGGGCTTTGGAAGCAGAGAGCAGGGATCTTGAAAAAAGATGCCAAGGTCAAGAAAATTCAATGTGTGGGGATTTGTCTGGCCAAGTGGGCTCAGAGGGAGAGTTTCTTATAAGTGTATTTTTTTTTCATGCCACAAGAGGGATCATAAAACAGCCCATTGTGTTTATGGCAAGTTTAGAAAATACAAAGCAGACTGCAACTGATGCTGCTATTCATGGGAAAGTTTTTTGTCTTAATAAAACCAAGGATAACCCATGCAGTCCATTCCTCTACCCCCCAGCACTGCTCCCAGACTGGGAAACACTGCATTTGGTGCTTTGTAGGTAAGCAGGAACTGTCCCACTGTGATCCTGATGGCTCTCTGGAGTTTCCTCAGGAATGTTTTGATGTGTCCAGGCCTCAAAATCCTTAAAAAACTTTAAACAAACCCACTGAAACACACAGGCAGGCACAGTGGCCCTGCTGGGGTTAACAGAACTCAAACAGACCCAAATCCAGCTCCCAGCAGATGTTTGTGCCAACAGAAATTGTGGCTGCCACAGGCATAATGCAGCTTCAATGGATTTTTTCCAAGCATATCCCTGCTCTGCTCTGGCTGAACTCAGGGATGGGCAGAGACCTCCCAACCCCTCTCCTCTGCAGCTCCCAAGGGTAGAGCAGACTCAAACTCCTTTTTAGGCATGGTGTTTGTAGGATGGGTGATTTGGTGAGAGCAGGCCAGGCTTACCAACAGCTGCCCCGTTCTTCCTGAGGACGGTGCCGGGGTTCAGCAGGGGAAAGGCGTCGGGCAGCAGCTCCTGGTCCCACGTGGCCGTGGTGCCCGTGATGGGCAGGTTGTTCTCCAGGGCTGGGCTCCTCTCTGCAGCCTCCAGCAGCAGGATCTGCACAGGGCAACCAACACACACAGGTCAGCTGGCTCCCACAGCAAGGGGCTCACAAGCCCAGAGCTGTGGCTTGTCTTTGGTTGGAGATGGGGGTGTGTATTCTATTGCCATCTGTCAGAGCTGGGGCAGTCTCGGGGTCTCTAGCTGGTTAGAGTGACTTTGAGATATGTTAGAAAGTCTTTTTTCTCAGCCTGGTGCTCGAAGAAGGAGTCAGAGTTTTTCAGTTCTCGGTCTCAAGGTTGTTTATTGTATCTTATCTATAAAATTTTTTCTCTTGTCTAGCAGAGGTTCACTCAGCAAGACAGTCTGAGGCACTCTGCCTCCCTCAGGGTGGTGTTATCTTTTTATACTAAAAACTACATGTACAATATTTACAATTCCTTCCCAATACCTATCACCTATGTTAGACAGTGAGCTTCTACTCTAAACCAATCTAAAAGTGCCACCATCACAGCAGAAGATGGAGGCCAAAAAGAAGGAGGAGAAAGGCTGGACATGCCCAGATTCCTCCATCTTGCCTCCTGAACCCCCATACCAAAACCCCAAAAATCTACTTTTTCACCCCGTGATAACTTCACTATCATTCTGCTTAAACTGTCATGGCTTGCTGATCTTCATTTAAGGTTGGTAATTTGTTCCATGGGTGATAATCAAAACCACAGGGGTCTTGGGCTCTGTGCCAGAGTCTCTGAGCCCCCTGGCAGGGGTCTTGGCAGTCCAGGACAGCCAGAGGGATGTCCTGAATTCGACAGGGCAGTTATCTACTGTTCATTGGGCAGTTTATCTCTTCCACAACCCATCCTCCCTCCAGGAGATCTCTTCTGTCCATGGCCAGTGAGTGTCCCTGCATGGCTGATCCAATTCCATCATCCCATGGGGAGATGCTCCACCCAGGGGAGGAGCCATGTGGAAGAGGTTTTACAGCGACTTCTGTGAGCCACAGAGAAGTTTGATAAGAGGATCCATGTTTACCCCTAAAAGAATTTTCTACCTAGGTTGTTGACATAGAAACCAAGAAAGAGAGAAGGATAAATAAGAGATACCTGCACCTGCCTGTTCCAATAGCACTTTGTTTGTCTTTGCTGACCAATGAGTAAAGCATAAACTTATGAGTTTTGCAAGAATGTATAAAAAACATGCATGCTATAATAAAAACAGTTTGAAGCCTTCTGAAAACTGAGTGTTGCTTTGTATTGACTCAGTTTCAACTACAACAGAGCCAAGCATTCCTACCTGGATACAATCTGAGGTTTGGGACAGCACAGCAGCCTTTGCCCAGTGCATTCCCAGAGGAGCAGCTTTCTGCTGCCCTGCATTGCCAGAGGGAGCCCAGGCCCATCTGCAGCAGCCCTGGAGCTGCAGAGGAAAACTCCCCCCTTGTGCAGGATCCCTGCTCCAGCAGAGCCACAGCTGGCACTGCAGGAGGGCTGAGCCCCCATGGGATGGGGCTGTGCCACCCCCTGACACACAGGGGACAGGGCCTGCTCTGACTCAGCCAGGGTTGGGGGTTTTTTTTGTACTATTGCCTTTCTATTTTTAGTTTTCCTATTAAAAATGGTTATTCCTATTCTCATATCTTTGCCTGAGAGCCTCTTAATTTCAAAATTATAATAATTCAGAGGGAGGGGGTTTACAATTTCCATTTCAAGGCAGCCTCCTGCCTTCCTTAGCAGACACCTGTCTTTTCAAACCAGGACATGGGTTCAGCCCCCACATGGGACCTTGGACTGGATTGTCCTTTTGGGTCCCTTCCAACTCAGAATATTCCATAATCTCTGACCTGGATGGTTTCGGACACGGTCTCAGTTCGTGAGGACATCCTAAACTCCTCTTCTTGCCAGACAGGGCTGGGAATAACTCTGCTCACAGACCACGGGATTTTGGCATAAAAGCTTCATTGGTTTTAGGAAATCAGCATCAATTAGCCAGGAACCTGCTGTGTTAATTGTGAGTGTGTCCCACACACACCCTCCTTGGGGAGGAATTCACTGCCTCCAGAGGGACCTGGCCTCACATGGGATTGTGTCCCTAGAGAGAAACATGAGGCCAGGGACTGAAGCTGCTGTCAGGGACACAGCATTTCCCTGGTGTTCAAACACAGAGCCAGAAAATCAGAAATTACTGACAGCAGGGATGAGGTGAAGGGCTGTACCTGAAAGCCCAGGGTAGCAAACTGAGGACAAGTACTGCTTGTAAAGGCACAAATATCAACTGAATTAAAGATGATGAAGAATATTAAGCTTTTAGAAAATTGAAATACTTAAACTTTGAAGCAACTTTAAAAAAAATAAATAAAAGAAAGCAGTCTATTTACTCGAGGAGCTCTGCTTAGAAGCAATAGGATATTATTAAAACTCACAGCTGTTTCTAGGCCTTGCAAACACACAACCTTCAAACAAACCCACATCCCAGCAGGCATCCCTGAGGTGTTTGGGCCATTTACAACCTTCTCTCCTTGGCAAAGTGACCCCACATTCCCCATATGGTCCAGGCTGTCCCTCAGGCTCTGCTCCCTGCCCACTGGTAGCCTCTGTGAAACTGGGAGTTGGTCTCTAACATGGGAACATTTTTCCAGGCATGCAGCACTGAGGTTTGTTACAGCATCATCGTTTTCTGTTTGAAAACCACCTAAGCAATACTAATTTAGGGATAAGGGAAATAAAAGGGAATATGGCTCAAACTTTCCATTAAATCCCTGGAAGTTTCAGCCTTTACTCACTGTGTTGTCTTTACATAATGAAGTCACACTGCAATTATAAATGAGAGTGACTTGGCTCCGCTTGTTTGTTTTTAACTTGCAATTATTACAAGGTTTATCACTTCTTTATTGCAAGGCCTGGTGAGAGCCAGCACTGCAGCAGCGCCAGGAATGATGAACTTCCTGCAGAATGTACTGGCCTGATGGGGGTGAATCAGAAACTAATTAAACTGGGAGCTGGGTTAAGTGCAAGGGAGCTGAACCTCACTCTTGCAAACAAGCAAATTCTTCCTTTATTGCAAGGATCTTTATTTACAGATCCAGAGTCCTGCTTTCTGAGTACAGCAAAATGGAGGTAGGTCACTATGCTTTTCTTAACCAGGTTTGACTGATGCCAGGCAGGAAGGAATCAGTTCCATCTGCCTCTTGCACTCTCTGCTCCTACCCAATGATTTATTCCTCAGACTTTCCAGGAAACGTGTTATCAGTTCAACAAACACTTAAGCATGTGCCTTACCATAACTGTGCTTAACTTCCACTGCCATGGGACTCAAGTGTGAGCTGAAGACCTTTTCTGCATCACTTTATATTATTTATTATATCATCCTTTCACTTCCCCAGCAAACGTCTGGATGTTGCCAAAATGTGCTCGGGTAGAGAGGCAGAGTAACCCCGGAGGTGGCAAATTAGAGGGGCTGCAGCCAGGCCAGGGCTGGGATGCTCCTGCTGTGAGGAAGGGGCACCCAGGGGCTGTCTTGGCCAGTGTTCTGCAGAGCTGTGGGAACAGGGATGTTAAATCCCTGCAGCCATGGTCAGGGCCTAGAAAAGCACAGGGGCCTGTGGCCCTTGCGGCTCTGCCCAAGGTCGCATCTGGAGTGGAACGGCTCCAAGTCATTTTTATGGGTGATAATAAAAATGTGTTACCACATAATCAACACAAAACAGTGGCAACGGTATCCTTTTCATTAAAACAACATGTTTGAAATGAGCACTCTGCTGATAAATGCTGTAAAAGCTGTAAAGCCATGCACAGGATAATCCAGCATGTGCTGTTATAAATTGACTATATATACTTTGCAGTCATTAAGGCTCAAACCATAGGAACAAGTTTATTTTCCCTGGGCACGAAATGATACAGGTCAGGAAGTCTCCAGACTTGAAATTGCTGAGAAATTCTAGTTTTTATGATTAGGACTGAAAAATGCCCAAAAGAAATAAAGCAGAAAGAGGAGAGGTCTCACATCCGTGAGATCCGCAGAGCCAAGCTAAAGAAGGAGAAGCACAAGGGATTTAGTCACATTCAAAAATCTCAAACTACACACAGCTCTTTCAACAAGGAGTGTCCTCTCACAGCTCACACAGCACAGAGCACAAATGGGCTCCTTACACATTATTGCAATAGCACTGGAGCCATTCATCCACTTTCTGTCACGTTCTGTTTTTCTTAAGGCTGCCATTGCTGTAGTCAGGGGACTTGAGGAGAATTCCCACTTTCATTAAACAAAAAAAAAGAAAGTTTCGAGCCCTCTGAGTAAACTGCTGGAAAATGATACCACAGAGGCTCACAGCCAGAAAGAAAATTAGCAAAATGTGCAGTGTATTAAAGTCTCAGTACTAAAATCTTGGTATTTTCTAGGCAATAGGGTTGAGGTAGAGAGAGGGATAAAATCAAGGGAAGAATGTGTGGTTTTCACAGGGAATCCTCATTGCAAGCAGTGCCCACCTGTGCTGCTGCTACGACTTCCAACACAAAAGTTCTGCCTCCATGAAGAATGGAGGCAGGAAACATCCTCATGCCACCAGATAAATGAAATATGTCTTGCAGCCCTGGATGATGTCACCCTCCAGCCACCAGGGAAGGCAGAGAGGAGGACAATGGTTGCTGCCTGTGGTGCCAGGACAGCAGATCCCTGCAGGATACAAAAAACCCTCCCCTTCCCACCTTGCAATGTGCACTCCAAGTTGAAGGACAGCCTCAACTCAGCAAAACACTCAAACTTCTGTCTTTCTGCATGTATGGAAGGAAAAATTCAAATTAGCCTAATGGCTGTGCTGAACTGGAGCCTCTGGCAAGAGAGGGTTTGTCTCTGGCTCAGACCCAGGTCAGACCCAGCTGGGCTGGGTCAGGAGGCTGGAAGGGACTGAGATGGAGCCACCTCTGCTGCCAACAGCGTGCGGGAGCCGCGCCGGCCGCAGGAGCGCTCAGAACATGGGGACCATCATGGGGACCATTCCTTGTGCATCAGCTGTACTTGATGACAGTTTTTCTGTAAGTATGTGGGTTAATAGGTAGAGGACTAGGCTGCAGATGGCTAGTGCAACCATTAGGGCCTGGTCATGGAATCCTATCAGTTCTTCTATGATAGGTGAGGAATTGTCTTGGAAGTGAAGTTGTGAGTGGTTGGCCATGTTTAGGTAGAGATGTGCTGGGTTTTCACCGGCAATTTAGTCTTGACAAGGCTATGTAATTGTTTTACTAACATCTCTTTATGAGAAAGAAGCATAAGTGAGCAAGGCTCAGGCCCAGCTCCAGAGGCTGTGGGGTCACCCTGGGGCTCCCAGACCCACCAGGCTCCCAGGGCAGGCTCTGGCTCCTGCTCCACTCCCAGGGCTGTGGATCCTGGCTGAGGATCCCGCTCCGCTCCCGGCCCTCCGCGGGGACACGAGCGTTGTGTGCCTGGAGCTCAGTCCCAGCTTACTCAACCCACCTCCTCCTTCTCCATTTGCCAGCATAAACTTTCTCAACTTCAGACAAATACCACATTTCTTGCGTCAGATCAAAAGCTCAGGCCAGGGACAATGGAAATGGGAGGATGGTTTTCATCTTCTGGAGATGTTCGGTGTCAGAGGATGTTTTTTGGCTTGTAGTGGCTTTCCAGAACCCTGTTTTTGTTGTTCCCACTCATCAAAAAAAGATTTCACAAAGGCAGCCTCCTCCCATCATCTGTCCTCTGCTCACATTCCTGATGTCCTGTAACTAGGTAGGTGTTAGAAACAAGGCAAGAGCAGCTAGGCTTCCAAAGATTTAAAAGTTGATATGACAGGGCTCAGAATGCTTTTTTCTTTGGATAAATATCCAGATGGATATTATTAATTAATAAACAGGGGATATTTAGTCTCTTGAAGCGTTGGTGGAATTAACTCCCTTCCATCCCTCTCTAAAAAGGAGGAAAAGAAACTGCATGAATCCAACTCATCAGCTAAAAATTCCAGTGTAAAGTAAGGTTCCCTTGATCTTGTGGAGACACAAGTTGATTAATAATGGTAAATTACATAACTTGTTGGACAGATCTTTCTTCATAGCAAATTATTTGGCAATATAAGAGTTTTTTAATCATTCATCAAGACAGATCTAAACAGGGAGTTTGACAAAATGTGATGGGGAAGGTCTCTCTCTCAAAGCAAAGTGGGACCTGTGAACAAAGGGCTCCAGCACAGACACAAGTGCTTGGTTTCAAAAGCCAAAAGACATCCAGTAAGTGTCCTGAGGAACTGGGTGCCCAGAGAATCTGGGTGACTTCAAACTTACAACATCTTAGAGGCTTTGGCCAAAGGGACAAGATTATTAGTGCATGGAGAAGTTGCATTGATAAATTATGGGGAAAGCACTAGCTGATGACATTGTAGTGACTCAGTGCAGAGCAAAAGGTGAGGTTTGTGTCATCAGATAAAGCATGGAAGACAGAAACATGGATAAAGGCTTCCATCAGGTAGCACAGTTCTTGTTCTTTCTACAAAGAGAGCAACCAGATTTCCAAAATCAGGATGGAAAATGTGACTCTTTCCTCAGCAGGTACCTTCTGGAGGGGTATCAGGGCAGAGAAGACACAAAAGCCCAGCTGCCCTCGCAGCTCAGACAAAACACAGGCACTGTTCAGCAGCTCCTCAGACCCTGGAGGCTTTGCTTGAGAGAACAGCTGGAGGGAAGCATTGGCTGTGCTCCACTGAGGCACTGGGGAGCTCCTCTGAATGTGCTCCCCAGTGGGATTTACTCTGCTGCTGAGACCCCCAGCCTAACACAGGAGCCAGATGTGGAGAGGATCCAGCAATTCTGTACACAAAGCACACAAGGGAGCTCAGAGTGAAATCAGATTCACCATTGTGACACCATATAAAGATACATGGGAGCTATAACCTTCCGCCCTCAAAATCACACAATTCCTCTGCCCCAGGTGTTGCTGAGGCCTCCTGGGGATGTAGGAGCACCGGGGATGTGAACCCAGCCCAGCCTGAGGTGAATTTAGTCTTGACCAAGTGCCTCCTGTGCCCAGCAATGCTTTTGGGATCAGCTCTGCTTCCCCCAGGTGAGGAGGGATCAGCTCAGGGGTTCACCTCAAGCAGGCTCAGGTGCCTTGTGTGCTCTTCTCCTCCACAGAGCTCTAAAAGCTGCTGGGAGAGAGCAGAGCGAGGGAAAAGGTGAGGACATTGGGCCTTTCCTGGCTCACCTTGGTGCATGTTGAAAGAAGAAGGACCCAAAGTTGTTTTTATCTCACAGTGGTACTTTACTTCTGCAGCTCCCATAGAATTTCTGATTAGAATCAAATGGAAATTTGAATGTTTGGACACCGAATTCCAAAAGGATCTGAGCACATCCCTTGGGCTCCTCACACACCTCCCTTGACAAAGCCTACTCTTCATCCACAAATGTATTTCTCTTTAAAAATCCAAGCTTGTAAACAGTGTTCCCAGGTATTAAACACACCAAAAGTATCTCCTAATGCAGACATTGGATTTGCTTGGCAAACTTGAGCTGCGTGTCAGGAAAAGAGAATTTTCCAAAGTTATTTTATGAAAATATTAAATCCATTTGACTAAAAAAGCCAAACTTGTAACAAAAAGACTTTGTGGGAGGGAATGGTGGATGAGGAGGCCTTTGCAGCCTTTTTGTTGTTCTGGCAAACGATTTCCAGCATTGGCCAAACACATGAAACAGTCTTAGGGGACAGACTGCTCCTTCAATCCAACAGTGATAAGAAATAAGGTCCAAAAATCACTAGACTTTAGGAGGAAAGGATTTTAACCATCATTCTGAAAGACAGCAGGATGCCTAAATGAGAGAAGGGTCAGTACCCAAACTGCCTCATCATCAGGACTGTTGCAGAGCAGCTAAAAAGCAAGAGATGGATGCAAAGTTACACAAAATTCAGTTTGCCCACCCAGTTTTGATTCATGGTTCCTTCTTGTAAGAATCAGTTAGGAAGTTGGATTTTATTCTTAGGGATATTTGAGTCATTAAGTTACTCAAAATTCAGCATTAAATTAGAAATTTTACAGGGATTGATTCCATGTTGTTACTGCTACCAGAAACCAGCCAGATATTATATAGCAACCTGTGAAACAACACAAATTCTCCTTAAATTCAGTGTGTACTGCTGGAGCTGGAGAAACAGATTCTGCACAGAGCCATTAGGAAACCTTAGGGAATAATAATAATAATAATAATAATAATAATAATAATAATCATCATCATCATCATCATCATCATCATCATCACCATCATCATCATCATAACAACAATACCTTCCTGTTCAGAAAGGAAAGGAAATACCTGCTCATAGCTATCACATACAGAACATGGAAAATCCATGGAAGTCCTTGAAGTATCAAGCAACTGCTCATGTCCACCCTGCAGAGCCAGCAGCAGCCTCACAGCCAGGCAGTTCTGGTTCCCCTCCCAATCTCTCTGCCATGTCACAGCACCATGAAACATTTGCTATCTTCCAAATATTCCTCCCCTACAGCAGGGAATTGTTTTATTGTCTATCAGAGAAAGGAAAGACAAACCCCATAAAACATCCCAGACAGCTGCCAGTATTTAATGTAACTGCCTGGGAGAAGAGGGAAATACAGAAACATTTCATACAATGATCACATTAAAACTCCAAGTTATGATCTTTTGCCATTCAAAGACAAAGTAGTGAAGGTGCTGTTGGTGATCTCTCCTAAATAAATGGGCTGATTTCAGAAAAATAGCAATGAATTGATCAAATTCTTTGCACTCTACAAAGATTTTCTTTAAAACCTTTCAGAATCTTCTGTGTGGGGGATCACATTACAAGGGCTGTTTTCATGCAAAAACTATGCATGTCATTTATCAATCACACAATGAATCAATCAGACACTGGATATGTAATGCTATCTCCAGGCATTAAAGCTGGAAGTGAAATGCCACGAGCTTCACAAGAGCTGTGTCAGGAGATAAGGCTGGCTTAGATCAGCTCAGATCAAGCACTGCACTCCAACTCCAGCCCAAACCTGGGATTAATACTGCCCAGAGCTCTCTGGTGGTGCTTATTTAGAGAAAATGGGAGAGAAAAATGAGCAGGAATTTGTGTGCAGCTGCTTGCAGCCCTGCCTGCAAATCTGCCAGCTCCACTTCCATCCCTGCCTGCACCCCTGCTCTCCTTCCATCCCTGCCTGCATTCCTTCCAGCCCTGCTCCCTTTCCAGCCCTTTCTGCCATGGGCAATGCTGTCACTCCCCAGGTCTGTCTGGACTCAGTCCTGTGACACAGGAGGGCAGCACCAGGCTCAGGAAACCCAGGAAGGGCTGAACACACTTCCACTAAGGGGCTGTGCTGGCTTAAGTGAAACTTTGCTATGAAATAAAAGCAGGGTTTGCTCTTTGGGAAGCCTTTGCTATGAAATAAAAGCAGGGTTTGCTCTTTGGGAAGCCTTTGCTATGAAATAAAAGCAGGGTTTGCTCTGCCGTCCCACCAATGAGGCTCTCATGGGGTCAGGGGTATTGTGGGGGTGTAAAATAAGATGTCACAGGAGAGAAAAGCTGGTTGGCATGTTGGGGCTTGGGGAGGAGGCACTTTTCCTCCAGTCCACACCATTTCTTGTTCTGGAGCCCAGGGTGGTCGCCATCCTCCCTGGCCCAGGTCCTGTGCTCTGTGCATTTCCAGCTCAGCACCATCAGTCAAGCTCAGAACTCTGGCACTCAGTGGTCTGGTGAGCACATGAGCTCCATCCTGGGGGGACAAGGTGGTAGCTGGAAACAGGGGATGGGGATGGAGCCTGATTCCATCTGCCTTCACCTCCCTCCCTGCAGAAACCCCTCCTGCAGGCACAAGGCCATCCTGGGGCAGCACAGGAAGGTGTGAGGCACCTGAAGAGTTGGTTGTGCTGCAGTTGAGCCATGGCTCAGCCTCTCTCCTCCCCAAGGGCAATAAAAGCACTGGTCCCTAATGAGTCATTTTTCATTCCATTTGCTCTGTGTTTATTTTTGCTTCTCACCTTCTGATCCAACTCTCATATTACTAAAATCAGAGGGTTACTTTTATTACCTCATTTGGACGCTGATCTTACAATTTGGATGAACCAGCTCAGCCTTGTAATAGGAAAGATGAGACCATTGCTGGTTTTATCCCCAGTTTTAGGGGGGCTGCAATAAAAGCTGAAGAGGAGTCAGGAAAGAAGAAAACTCAAGCTGGTTTTCCCCTTGCCATCCCCTGAGCTCACCTTGGTCATTCTGGGTTGAAATTCAAAAGAGCAGAAGCAGCAAACTGCCTCAATTTCAGCTCCCTCCAGAGGGAGCAGCACCGTGGCAGGAAAATCCAGCTCTGCTTGTGGGGAAGATGACATTCCACATCTGCTTTTGCAGAAAAAACCTGCAACAATCCAGTGGGAAACAGCCTCTGGCACTGGCAGACAAGTGTGTGCCCATCCCACCCTTACTGTGCTCCTCAAAACAGCTTCAGGTTGTTGTGGTGAAATGGGACATTACAAGAAGACAGTATGGACAGCTGAGAGACAACTTCACATCCAGATCATCCAGCAAAACAGGGATCTTCCTCCAAAATCCAGAGCAGGAATGCAGACACCACCAAACAAACATAAGCACCTTTAAATGATGCTGGCTATTGTTGAATAATAACAACTGAGTTCATTAGATTGCTACAGAGATCAAACTGAACTTAAATTAACCTTGAAAAAAGGGGGAATCAGCACATTTCTCCTGTGTACAGCACCAGCAGTCGTGTGCTGTTGCTTCACTCTCTGTTTCACTGCTACAGTCAATTTTTGCAAAGCATCCACAGCTTTTCAAACAAAGTGGAAGCCAAAAGATTGATAAGGACCTTGCTGGGCTGTGCTGCAGAAGGTCTCCTTGCAGACACATGGTCTTTAGTACTTCAAAAAGGAAGGCAATAACTCATTTTCCTCTGTAAAAGTGAACCCTTTTGATGAGCCTTGCTCCCAGCTTGGGTCTGTGTGGGAGCAGAGGGAAGTCAGGAGGAAAACCATCACAGCCACAGCACCCACTGCCTGACTGCAGCACTAAATCAGAGACACAGCACGCTCTGCCTGACTTCCCAAAGGGGTCTGGGCAGGTGGAACCTCCTTCCCCCTCCCCAAAGTCCTGCCAGGCCCCAGCTGAGCTGCCATCAGCCTTTACACGTTGTTACCTGTGCAAACCCAGGGCACTGGGGATGTTTCTCTGTCTGCTCTGGGGTGCCCTGACCCCCAGGGCAGCACTGACTTTGACCCTCATCCATGGAGAAAGTTTCCTAAACTCCAGAATAGACTGAAATCCACAGAAATGTGAAACAGATTACAGAGAGTAGGGTAGGTGTATCACTTAGTTGGGAAATTCAGGCTTTGGGATTTGTAGTATGTTGTGAATGGAAGCAAGATGGAGGGCACAGGGTGTCATCCTGGGCTTCTTCTTCCTTCTTCTGCTTGGGTTTGGGTGGCATTTTGTAATTGGGCAGAAAAGTCCCCATTGTGGCCTTTTGGGGATCAGTTATTGGGTTAAAAAGGGAAATAATCTAGGTGTCAGTTCTGAATTGGAGAGTTTAGCTTTAAAAGACCTCGGAGCAAGAGATTGTTGGCCATTTTTGTGGTGCTTTTCCAGCGTGCTGAGCCTGGTGTGGACAGCGTGCAAAACTCTAGATAAGATAATAATAAACAAGAACCTGAAGACTGAAAAGATTCAGTGCATTTCTCTTTCCTGACACAAAACCACTCCAGGAGAGTCAGGGGAGCCCCCTGGGAGGGCCCAGCCAGAGTCCCAGAAGTGAAGGAATCAGCAACAGGAACCCAACAGTTCCCACAGCAGTGCTGAGCAGCACAAGGCAGCAGAGGGGGCAGTGATGGCAGGACAGCCTCTGCTTGTCCTCCTCCAGTCAGCCGGACAGAGAAAATCCTGGACAGCAAAGAAAGGTCCAGCCTGGGAGGGAAGGGCTGATTCCCATCTCTCTGAGGCCAGGCCTGTGGCTCCCTTGCACTCTGGATTGCACACACAGGGGTCCCTCTGTCCTGTCCCTCTGTCCTGCCCTGCCAGAGGGCCCCCAGTGCCAGCCCCTGCTGCTCAGACAAACAGCCCAGCTCCCTGTGGTCCTTTGCACTACACCAGTTTTTTCCACTGGAACAATCCTGTTCCCCAGAACTTCATTCCCCCCACCCCTTCATTTTCCTGTAGTGAAATAAAACTGGGAAGGCTTTGAGGAGGCTCCAGACTTCATTTCAGCACAAACAATTCCCAAATTACTATAATATCATGTACTGGCCTCAAAAACACCACACAACCACCACCTCCCTCCACAAAGGTTTCTCCCTAAATTCTTTTATGTCATTGATAAGCATCAGTTAATGAATAATAACAGCAGTAAATGCCTTAAAGGGACCAAAGTATGATAAGTAGCAGCCAGGAGTGGGCTGTCACAGGAGGGACCACAGATCAAAGGGGAATGCTGACTCAGCTGCTTTGTTGCTAGACTGGAACAATTTATCTGAATCCCAGTAGGTAGAAATTAAAACTATTTGTAAGGAAAAAAAACAACAATGTGAAGGTCTCCCCCTAATATTTGTCTCCACTAAACTATGCATGAGAGCCTCCCACCCTTCAGAAAAAGGGATAAAAAGAGCAGGACTGGATTGCACTTGAAGAAATACAGCAGGGCAGAGGGAGGGCAGGTGGGACAGGCAGACAGTGACAAATAAACATGATGGCAACACATGGCAAGGTATTTCTGAGGTCTGAGCAGTATTTTGGAGGAGCTGGGCTGAGGCAGGGATGCAGCCACATGGGAAGGGGAAGGGAAGGAGCAGGGCTAAAGGCAAACAGTGCCTCATGTTCTAGGGCACAGCCACTGCCATGGAGAGAGGAAGAGGCACTGATCAATCCAGGGCAGCCAACTCAATGTGGTTTTCAGCAGAAACTCTTGGAAATGATGGTGGAACAGGAGAGTAAAGGCAGCTCCTTACCTTGGCCTCCAGCGTGTTCAGCCTCTCACTCATGTCAGCCAGCCTGGTGCAGTTCATGCACTCTAGAGAACAAAACACAGTCATGTCACAGAGAGAACAAAACACAGTCATGTCACACTGCCAGCTGCTCTGTGTGCTCACCCACAGCTCCAGGCTGAGCCCTTTATCCAGGGCTCATGGAAAAGAGAGTCAAGATCAGTTATGGAGCAAAATAAATATTCAAATCCAGTGCACAGGTCACCAGCCACGTTACATGAACCTTGTTTGGGGATGTTCAGTGAGGCAGAGTGTGAAATGAAGGTCCCAAAATGCAAAAGGTAGATGAAATAAAAATCAGTTTTGAGACTTTTCATGCTGCCAACCAGCATGACCTGCTGTCATAGGCAGAGACACTTGTCCTGGCACTGGTGCAGGCTGGTGTGGCACCTGCTCCCACCTCACTGACCAGGCTGCACAACCTCCACACCCTTTAATACTCTCCCCTCTATTATTTTCCTGTTTAAATACCAAGGAAGGCAATGAATACACAAAATGCCCATCTCTGTGGAGTCCTGCTCTATCCCTGGGCTCCCAGGGATGTTACCACTCCCAACAAATGAGACAGAGCATCCATCTCAGTGACAGCCAGGAAACCCAAGGCAGATCCCAGGGCTGATGCAGCCCAGAGCTGCAGCATGAAGTGGTTTCCATCTCCCTTTGCTGCAGAGGAGCTGCAGACAGTGAGCAGCCACCAGAGGAGTCCTGGCAGGAGCCTCAGTGAGAACAAGCACTGCCAGAAGGAGCTCTGAGTGCAGGTTAAAGAGGCTGCTCCCTCCAAAGGACATTCCTTATCTAAACACAAGGCCTGCTGCTTCACCTCTGGCTTCATCTCAGCAATTTTGAAGTGAGTGAAGGAGGATTAAGCCCTGAACAGAGATTTAATCAACAAGGTGCTTTCCCAGTGCTTTGCAGCAAGGTGGAACTGCCCATTCCCAGCTCTCAGAGAAGCTTTCTATGCTGTACCCCTCACCTCTCATGACTTCTGAAGCCCAGCAGCTCTCAAAAAGGGAAAACTATTTACAGCATGGAGCATTTCAGAGGATAAACCATCCATACTCAGGTGATGAATCACAGCTCATGTCCCATAGAGCAGAAACACATCTCTGTGTGTGTGTTTTGTGTTCCTTAAGGGCCAGAGTCTTTCATTGACTCGGTTTCCATTGACTGGCCATGGAAGTATGTCACAGACATCTTTTATGAAAAATCCTTTCCTTAGGATTTTTTCTCCTGAGAAGCTGAGAGGCCTCAGGAACAAAATGTAACCAATGGTTATCTGCTGCTGTGGAATGCAACAGGTGCATCTGGGATTGGGCTCATGTGGTTGTTTCTAATTAATGGCCAATCACAGTCAGCTGGCTCGGACTCTCTGTCCTGAGACAGAAGCTTTTGTTATTCATTCCATTCCTTTTCTATTCTTAGCCAGCCTTCTGATGAAATCCTTTCTTGTATTCTTTTAGTATAGTTTTAATATAATATATATCATAAAATAATAAATCAAGCCTTCTGAAACATGGAGTCAGATCCTTGTCTCTTCCCTCATCCTCAGACCCCTGTGAACACTGTCACAGAATTATTTAACTCTGCTGCTCCCATAGGGCTGGGAATGTTGTCCTGTAGTTCCTGAGCCCCCACAGACTGCTCATGTGCAGCTGAGGCTGCAGTGATGCAGAGGATGGTGGGGAAACCCAAAAGTTCCCTATGGCACGGAATGGGTGAACACGGATTCTGCCCTGAGGGAACACCCCAACCCCAGGGCTTTGCTGTCCCCCCTAACAAGACTTGTCCCCTGTTGCACAAGGCCCCCCAGGGCACCTCTCCAGTCTCCATCCCCAGTCTCTTGCTAGCTTTGTGGAGCACATTGCATGCCCTGGTGGATCTCAGCCATGCAAAGATTTGAGTGCGTGGCTTGGAAGAACAGGAAGCTGGGTTATTCCACCCTGGTGATTTACAGGCTAAAAAGATTTTTTGAGTGCTAACAGCAACCCATTGCATCCACTTTCCAAAGGAATTCTCACACTGGCTCTCTGTGAGGAGCTGTGTAGCTTCCCAAAGGAGCCAGACATAGATTTTCCACCTCATAATATACAACATTTTGCAGAAAAAGCATCTGATGCTTCAGGAACACTCAGATGGAGGGATTTCCTCACAGGTCAATACCGACATGGACTTTATTTTATTTTTATTTTCTGTAATAGATCTTGGGCAATCTCTTTTGGCTTGAAGTGACCCATGAGCATGCAAGTGCCATAAGTGCATTGTCCTTTGGGGAAGGAAATGGGTGAGGCTTGTTTGGTCTGGATCTGCTTGTGGTATGTGAAACAGGGAATTGGTTTCTGTATGGAACTGCCTTCAGGGTTTTGATCTTGCTCATCCTCACAGAAAGATAAGAGGGATTAAATCCAGTGCTCCCAGGAGCCAAAAGAGGCACCAGATGTGTTACAGAGCAAATAAAACACAGAGTCCCATTCTCACTTCTGCTGGCTTGCACATATTAGTAACTCCCACAGGTTTAGAGAGACTGACTTGAATTGCCTGAAAACCATCTCTGAGATGGACTGACGGCTTCAGGTCCCTCTGGAGAGCTCAGCTCATTAAAAAGGGGGTTTGTACCACCCCTGTGCACAGGGGTGAATCAACCAGGGGAAGGACAGGCTTCAGGGACAGCACCAGTCCAGCAGCTCTCTCTGCTCTTGAGGAGTGTCTCAAAGAGCCCTCTCAGGTGCATTTGCAACAGGAAGGGTTTGGTTTAAATGGAAAAAGTGACAGAAGAGGAGGTAAGCCAGCAGTGTCACTGCATGTGATATTTGTACTAATATGATCTTCATGTCAGTGATGTTGAAACAGGCAGAAAACACAGCCTGGGTCAGAAATAGAACTACTTAAGTTCAGGCTGGATTTGATCTCTGATCCTTTCTGTTGTGAAATGCCTGGAAACCCAGATCCACACCCAAGGTACTTAGACTGGGCCCAGAAGACATTTAAATAATCCAGAAAGTGGATATCCTCATGCAAAAGACCTTACTAAGGCAAGAGTCCTGCCAACAAATCCATGTGACATTTATTTATCTGACCAACAGGCAGACAAGGCTTTTGAAGGCAGAGATGAATGCTCAGGGCTGCAGTGTCAGACACTCCATCCAAAGCTCCCTCACAACACACCAGGGACTGTCCAGGGGCTGGAATCCACAGCTGTCCTTGCAGAAAGACTGAGAATGGTGGTGACAAATCAAGCTAATAAATATCTTCCCTAAGCACGATGCTCTGAAGTATTTAGTGTCTGATCTTGATGGCTGCTGGTTCCAAGGCCTGGGACTGTGAAGCTGAATTTTCTGATCAGGGTGGAAGCAATCTGTGTTATTTAGAAGAGCTTGAGAATCTCACATCATTATTTCTCATGGAACAAATATAACACTGGGGCAAATGCACACACTCTCTGACCTGGGACTGCAGAGCAGACGCTTTCCATATCTGCAGAAATCCATCACTTGTTGCTACACAGAACCACAGTTTATTTCTCTTCTATTCCTAGTTGGCAGATTTGTATTTTTCCAGCTAAACTCTGAGAAAGGAGTTGTGATTTCACTCTGTGAATCCCAACCTCAAAACACATGGTAGGATTTGTTTTAGAAATATTCCAGCAGGGAGGATAAATAATTGAGATAATGAACATGAGACAGTACCAGCATATCCTGTGACACCCAGTCTGTCTCCACAACAGACTGTCCCAGCACATCTCTCCTTTCCCATTCCTCCTTTCAGCTGGGATGCAACTGCAGGGATGGAAAATTCTAATGCAGAGAAGAGATGGAAGACTTCACATGCTGGAAAATAACAACCCAGATGCTCTGTACCAGCTGTGACCCCCTTAACCCCGACACAAAGGTTGATATTTCAACCCATCTTTGATTAAAGATCAGCCTCCAGTGCTGCAGCTTTGCCAACAGGAGATGATCTGAGCTCTCCAGATCTGTGCTGGGCTTCCAGTCTGGATACACCCCTGAGAGTGGCCTAAAGCAGAGAGTGATGACTTCAGGTCCTTGTTAACCTGGCACTCCTGCTCTGTTAACCTGGAATTCCTGCTTTGTTAACCTGGCACTCCTGCTCTGCATAATTTCATTATTAAATAGTTGCACACTTCAGCTTCTCAAGCCTGCAAGCCCCACAAGTCTTCAAACTCCTCACTCAATTCCTAACAAGAACAGTGTGGTAAGAGCCTGATACCAACAGGGCTCTGATGATTTCAGCACAGTTATCACAGTGGCACTGAGGGCAGTAAAAGAAGAACCAGCCCAGCTTTCAGCATGAGGCCACAGGTCAGTTTTGTGTGAAAAGGCAAAGAAACCTCCTGGCACCTCTGCCCCATTTCTCAGCTCTGACAGCCCACACTTATTTGTACACCCAGAGTCTCTGCAGACTATTAAAAGAGCTTTTGGTTTCCCTACAGCCAGATGCTCAGTAGATATAAATTGCACAGCTCAACTGAAGTCAAGGGATCAAGGCTCTGTCTCTCTTTTTCTTGATGGATTGCTCCAAAATTTGTGTTTCAGAGGGGAGGCAGAGGAGGTGGTTTATAGCATATGAAAGGGGGGAGAATTCTGGAATCACAAAGCCTTTGTTTAAACAAATAAAGTCTTTGCAGCCAGTTTTTTTTCAAGACCATATTTTGCTATTACAAGAAACTTCAACCTTGCAGTGCAATGGGGCATAGCACACAGGCAGGCTCAGGGACTGAGAATCACATCTGCAGCTCATGCTTCAACCTGCTCAGACTCCAAACAACACACTTCCCCCCTCCCAGGATCACTTTCCTTTCATCCATTGTTAGCTTAATGTACAGGCTCCAAGGTCAAAGGATGAAAAAGGACCAAATGTAACATATAGGCAGAGGAAAAAATATTTTTTTTTGTGCCACAACTTGCATGGCAGCTCTTCCCTCTCCATCTGACCTAGTCCAGCACTTCCATTGCATGGCCATGCACAAAGAGGACAGGCTGGGTGGTCCCCAGGGCAGGGCAGCAAACCAGAGCTGCCAACAGCCCATGGTGGAGCCCTGGGAAGGCAACAGCAGCTCCACAGAACTGAACACAACAGCTCTGAGTGAGCAGCAACTGCAGCATCAGCTCCTGCAGCACCACAGCCACGGCTCTGCCCTGACAAATCAGTGACACAGCTCGAGAAGGTCCAGCTGGAAGAACATTTTGTCTGTCAATGTAAGCAGGAGAGCAGCTTTTCTCAGCAGACACCTTCCCCCAGGACAAGTTCAGAGCAGCCTCTGAGTGAATCTGGAAGAACTCAGCTAAATTCACCCAGTGCACCGTGTTTCTCTGCAAAGAGATGAACTCAAAACGCCCAAGGGAAATAGGAAGCACCATTAACTCAGGGAGCACCCAGGATCTCATGCACTGATGTTTTATTTGACACTCTTGAGAGAAACCACCAGACCACTGACCCCTCCATCCCCTTACTGCCACACACATATGGACATTTTAGCCAGAAAAAGAACAGTGACACTTCTGACACTGCCACAGGAGGAATTTCAAGTCAAATTCCACAGCAGAAATATGAACACAGATCTTCTGTGCCTACCTAGGTGGCCCTCAGCTGGGGGACAGCCAGCCTGGGCCTGCATCTCCACCTCTCTTTAATTTGTCTGATTTGACCCTTCCAGCCTTTTTACATGGTTACTGAGTTTCCTTAAGTAGTTTATGTTCTGGCCCTTTGCAAAAGCTTTCGCCAGTGCCTGTGAAGGATAGCAGGCCCAAGCCATAAATCACAGCCAACCTGGGATCTGTTTTTTCAACACATTTCCTCTAATGAGAGTCAGATGTTGGCTAGATAGGCTTTATTAATTGTGCTTGTTTAGAACAGGCTGTGTGTGACTGGGTTTGAGCACGTGAAAGGCAGAGGGCTGACAGCAGGCAGGGAGGGGATGGACACCTCTGTCACCCAGTAGCCTCTGGCCTGAGGAATCAAAGGGAGGGAAGGGCTCTGACCCTGGCCACAGCTCCAGTCCCAGTAAAGCCAGAGCAGGAGCTATTTCTGCAAGGGGAAGCTCTCTGAGTTTTGTTTAGTGTAGGATCATTAAGACTCCACTGCTCTGTTTTTACTGCCCTGATATTTATTTGCTGTGTGCATTGTAAACCACAGAATATCCTGAGCTGGAAGGGACTCAAAGATCATCCAGTGCAGCCCCTGGCCCCGCACAGACACCCCAACAATCCCACCCTGGGCATCCCTGGAGTGCTGTCCAAGCTCTCCTGGAGCTCTGGCAGCCCCGGGGCTGTGCCCAATCCCTGGCAGTGCCAGTGCCCAGGGGAAAGAACCTTTCCTGATACCCCTGACACAGCTCCAGGCCATTCCCTCAGATGTTGTCACTGGTCAGCAGAGAGGAGAGATCAGTGCCTGCCCCTCCTCTCCCTCTTTGACAAAGGCAGTGGCAAGGGAAGGACCCCACAGAGCTGGCAGAGCCCTGGTGCTGGGACAGAAAGGCCAAATCACCCAGCCCAGGGAGGAGCTGTGCACTCAGTGCCTCTTCTCCCCAGCACTTCCCATGTCCAGCTGCACCAAATCTCTGTTCTGACAAAATTTACAGGCTCCAACCTGGCCACAGCCTCACCTTCCACCCTGCATTCATACACCACCTCTGTTCACTCAAGAGTGGAACTCTGATCCTTTGGGGTCCTTCCTGCTCAGACCATTCTGTGATCCAGGTTCCACTCTGGGACTGGCAGAGCCCCACATCTCCCTCAGCCTGGTCATCAGCACAATTAAAACATGTCCCACATCAGGAACCTGGAGCTCAGAGCAACTTAAAGATGTTCTCTTTGATCAAAGAGGGTTTGTTCTTTCCCACAGTTTTCACATCAGGATTTTGCAGGCTGGAATGTTTTATCTTCACCTGGAAATTGTGAGTTATTAGGTTGCCTATCAATATGAAACAGAACACCTCCAGAATATTTCTGCCTTTTTACCTTCATTCCAGATAATTCACCATCTCTGCTACGAGACCCCAATCACTGCCAAAATTCCCCCATTTGTAATGTCTCTCATATCTCTATTATAACAACCCTTACCCTTAACTTTACTGGCTATCTTTAAAAAGCAGCTCAGATTTCCTTTCTTATGAGAACTGCTATCTGATCCTTTTCCTCTTGTAAAGTGTTCATACTTCATTTTCATGTCTACTTTCTTCTTTTCCTTCTTAAAGAGGAAAAGGCTTTTTTCTTTTTCATAAACAAACAATAAATGTTTTTTCATTATCATGACATTCAGTGATTTTGAAATGTCTGTAAGAAAAACCTCAGCAAAACTGAGTGAAAAGAAAGTTTATCACAAAATACAAATTACTCCACGTTGTTGGAGTAAAAACTACTATTCAAGAAGCTACACAAAATTTGGTACATTGTTTCAAGTGAAAAAAATAGGTGCAATTTTTAAAAGTTTTGCAGTATTATCTCTAGGGGTTTTTAATTAAATTATTTTTCATACCTTCTGAATTAAATGTTTCAGTCTTAAGTTTTGAATAACATTTTTTTCAAATCTCACTTAAATTAAAAATAAATGAACACATTAAATAGTCTTAAGTGAAAGTAAATTGTTTAGTTTGGGTCAAAAGAAACAATTCTG
The DNA here is from genome assembly GCF_012460135.2 of Molothrus ater. Lineage (NCBI taxonomy): Eukaryota > Metazoa > Chordata > Aves > Passeriformes > Icteridae > Molothrus > Molothrus ater. The sequence continues at coordinate 4,550,086 of NC_050498.2, read as the reverse complement.
GTTGACCCAAACCCATATTTTAGTTACTACACTGTGTCAAAACCTTAAAATTTTCCATTCAGATTCTCCCAAATCATTTTGCTTTCCAATTTTTTTTGATTTGGCAAATCAAGCCCAAACCCCTCCATTATACCCAGGTATATTCTTAAACAGCTCACATCACTCACATTGTTTTATTTAAGATTTCACACATGCACACTCCCACCCCAGTCACTAATTTTATCCACAGTTCCTCTCAGCCTGGGGATTTGTGCTCTTCCCCATCCTGCTGGTGAGGCTGGTGCTCTGTCAGCATTTGGAATTTGATCAGGAAAATTCCTTCACAGGGAACCATCAGCTGTGAGATCCATGTCCAATCCATCTCTATCTGCCAGAGGAAGGTTTAGCAGGGAATGGCTGAGTTTTGATGCAACATTTTTGGATAGAAATACATCATCTTTATTTTTACAAGGACATTTCACTAACACAGCCTGACTGAAGTTACCCTGAAAACAAAGATTTTACCTCTCCAGCATGTTTGCTAAAGCCTTGCTGACTGGAGCTGCTGATCCTGGAGCTCCAAGTGATGCTGGTGGCACTGGGGCTACTCAATAATTTTGATATTGCACCAAACAAACCCTGCCCTGGTTCACAGGGCATGGCAGCAAAGCAGACAGCAAATAAAAGGACAGAAAATAAAGGAACACAGGTAGGAGGATGATATGTATATCTAGAAACCTCTCACAGCAAGACAAATTTAAATTAGATTAAAAGTCCCCAAATTTAAAGAGGGATTCCACAGGTTTTCCAGCCAAGGAAGCTGAGGGCATGATGTCCATAGGGCCTGGGGCTCCTTCCCAGGGAAAACACTACAGTGAGTCCAGTCCTCAGTATGCCAAAATCCCATGTTTGATCCCACCATCACTGAGCTGAACTCATTCCTCCTCAATCCCTGCTCTATGACATGGAGAGAAACTTCATGGGACCCAGTGAAGAACACACAGAAACTCCACTACACTCAAAACTTCCTCTCACATTGAGATGGCTTCACACTGAGATGGTTTCACATCCCTCACAAAGCAGACTGCCTCTCCCTGCTGGGAGAAGCAATCACAGGGAAAATGCAGTCAAAATATGGTGCAGTGGAACATGAAATAAGGAAGCAGACAGGACAAAAGGAAACATTTGAATCAGGCTCACAGTGAAGTCTGCAGGGACTCTCACAATATTGGTTCTGCACCTGTGTAACACAGGACAGGGAATCTCTCACAGTCTGGAGCCAAGCAACGTGTGCTGAGCTGGGTTTGTGTTTCATAAAGACACTCCAGAGCCAGACAAGCAAGGTTTCCTTAGTGAACTGCATCCAAAGTTAACCATTAGATAGATAGAAAATATGCATCTTGTTTCCAGTTGGGATTTTTGACCTCAAATTCTACCCCTGCTTTGAGTTTCGTTACTTGGGCTGCAGAGCAGCTCTAGGGTTGGACACCTCCTCTCTGCTCAAAGTCCCTGTAACCCACAAACCTGTGACATTCAGGATGCTCAGTCAAGCTCTAGTTGTTCCTCATCCTGAACACTTAGCACTGGCTTCCTTTAGCCAAGACCAAAAAATCAGCTGAAAGACCAATAAGGAAAACAACTCTTTAAGCCACTGAAAAGGATGGTCAGAATTCAGAAGAATTTGGCTCCCTGAACATCAAAATACTGTTTGCACATCCTTTCTCCAGCAAATGCACAAGGATGATGATGATGATGATGATGATGATGATGATGATGATGATGATGATGATGATGATTGTTATTAATACTGCTGCTGGGGGCACTCTGCAAAGGTTTGATTTCCCATGTCAGCATTTCAGCCTCAGGGTCACCATACCATGGTTTGTCCATTCTCCTCCACTCCCTCCCTGAGGCTCTGAAGGGCCCCCACAGCCCCCACCCAACACCCCAGCCCTGCACAAGGCCAGTGAGCTCCTGGAATGGCTCACAGGTCCAGGACATCCCTCAAGGACCCTCACTCTGCCTCCTGCTGCTGGTTACCCTTTATCTAAATCCCCCTGAGCTCTGCAGTGGTCCTTGGAGATCTGAGCAGCAGCAAGAGCAATCCTTCCCACATTTCTCTGCAGCTGTGGTTTTGTTCTCCAGGACACCCAGGGACAATGGGGTTTCAGGGGACCCAGCAAATCCCTCACATCCTCTGGTCTCCATAATGTGAAGAACAAGGTAACATTTGCATCCCATTACTGGGGAGCACAGAGCTGTGCAAAGGACTTTTTGTTTGGGTTTGTTTTCTATTGTTGCCTTGTTAACTTCTGGGTGAAGAAAAATTAGTAGAGGAAATATCTGCTTGGGCTTAGCCAGGCACATTTCAGTTTCAGCTTCAGATTTTTAACTCTTCTAAAGAAGCTACACCTCCAACTCATTTTAGATTGAAAAAAATCAAAGGATATTCATAATCAAAATGTTTTCCAGGATTTCTGCATTCTATTGTTTTAATCAAATCTCACTAAACATTTCCCAAATGTGGGGATCTATTCACTTTCTGATGGGACCAAGACTTTAATCACCATTTGCCTGTGCCCTTTCTCTGCCCTGTGACAAACAGCATGTCCCCTAAGAGCCCTCATGCTGGTGGCAGTTTGAGGAGCCTCAATTTGAGGTTTCTAGATTATTCCACCCTTAAACTCTCCTTAAAATGCCTTAAATGGCACGTTTAGACCCATGAATGAAGGCCTAGCATGTGGGGAGATTTCTCCTGGAACATGGCAAGCACTGGGTAAGGCTGGGTGTCAGCCAATCTTCTCTCCCAGCCTGTCACCCCACACACTCTGCCTCAATATTGTGTTACTTTTACAGCTGTGGAGGTTCTGACAATGAATTTTGACCCTCCCTCTGAGCACTGATGAGGAACAGGGAGAAGAGTCCAAACTGGACAAAGCCAGAATGGTGCAATTTGCCTGCAATACACCAAGAAGGAACTGGATACCTCCAGAGACAGCTCCATCCCTCCAACCCCACACCATCAATAGTCACTTCTGAGCACCAGGCAACAATAATACACTGGCAAATAAGCTCCAAGCAGGGCTTTATAATGACACAGCTCAAGCTTTAGAGGCCAATGCACAGTCACTGGTGCCTGCTGCCATGTGATGCTGCTGGCAACAGTGGTGATTTTGGCACTTCAAAACAAACACAGGGCCAGATTGCAGTGGGAAGCAACAACCATAATTCTCCTGCAGTCAGAGAGCTCCTAGGTTTTGTACCCATTGAGTTTAGCCCAAACAGCACAATACAGAAACTTGAGGGCACTTAATCAAATCAAAGCTCTTGAATGTTTAAGTTCATCTTTCTCCATGAAATGTGTCTGCAAGACACTCTCAGGCACTTCACCAGAGTTAATTGCCTGAACCCAAACCATCACAGCCCACAAATCCTTTAAACTTTGAGAACTGACTTAATGCTGAACAGCTGCCAGGCCCTCACTCGCCTGCAGCCATGGGAACAGCTTTTCTTATCAATAAATGGGGATTCCTGTGTGTGCAACACCCAGGAGTGGCACTGCAAACAAATGCCTCTGCTTGGAGATTAGGAAATGCCAGCAAAAACGTGCTAAGAGCAGCTGGAGGCCAAGCAGGATGCACATTCCCACCACAGCATGGCCCAGTCCCTCTCCAGAGGTGGGGAATGAGGGCACGGGGGGTGTTTGCTGTAAATTGCTGTGCAGCCAAAGGCAAGGCACTGCAGCTCTCCTCAACTCAAAGGGAAGCACTGGGCTACCTCCAAGAGCCATTGGTAAATGAGGACTTGAATGGTGACAATTGCATCAGTACAAAAACAATCTCCTATTTCAGTCCAATTAGTGCTGTGCTAATTCATCAGCCTGGGCCTTGCCTTTTGCAGGGGAAGGAGACACATCTGTGAGGCTCCTCTGCTGCATGTGGTTTGTATTATCCTCCAGCACAATCTGCATAAACTAATGCTGGGCTACACTTACACAGCACCTCATCTGGAAATCTGAAAGGGATTTATGAATGGTGGGCATCTGTGACATTTTACAGATGGAAATGGAGGCACACAGGGATTCAGTAATTAGCCCCAGACTTGCACAATGAGTCAGCTGCAGAGCAGAGCCCATTATTTGTTCTGTAGTAACATCTAGTGTCCAAATACAGAGAGAGAAAACTCCTTCTCCCCAAAAAGTGTACAAGCACACCCAAAAATACCATCCATGCCTGTGTTCAGACCAAGACTGTTGAGGAATAACCTAAAGCACAGCCTCCCCTGGCACACAGGTCTCTCCATTCTTGAAATACAAACACAGGCAAGCAGAGGGGTTAATATGCCTGAAAGTTTGTTTGCTTTTTCCACATCAGTTGATCTAATAAAAAAGATTGATTCTCCCCACAAATCTGGCCTCACTTTAACAAATCATTTGATTTGACACAAAGGACTATATTCAGATAGTTTAAATTCCACTTCACTCCCTGAAAGTAAAGTTTCTAATGGGCTGAAGCCTCAGAAACAGCCAATAGCAAAGGCCAGGCAGAGACACCCACCTTGGGAAGGGCTGGAAGTGCCTGAGTGCAGCCAGAAGCATCTGCAGATCTCTGTGTACTGCAGTGCTTAGGAGCCCATGAGGAACATTGCAGTGGGAAAGAAAACACACAGACCTTCCTGTACCTTTGAGAAACACAGCAGCAGCAGCTCACACTGCTGAAAGCCTCCCAGTGGTAAATATAACACTGTTATTACCTGCCCACCTTGCCTGAAGTGACAATCCTAAAATCTTGGGATGCAGGTGACCAGGGTGTAGAAAAAGCCCATAACCACATCCAAGCAATATTGTCTCTGCCTTGCTGCCTGGCCCCACACTTCCAAAGGCTTTAGCCCACATCCTAAAATCAGAGTGTCATGTGGAAGTTGAATGACTAAAATTAAATCTGCACCAGAGAACTTTGAAGCAATTTTTTAACATCGTTTTGGAGATTTACCACGCACAGCTCATGCATTAGCAAGCAACAAATCAGCTTTCATTCACTTTCAACCTTTAAAGCCAGTTTGGTTTTCTCAGGGAGGTTGTTCCAACACACTCAGACATGAGGAGACACCAGGCTGCTGGATGCCAATGGCTGAGGAACCTCAAGGGAGAGCCTGCAACTGCAAATGAGGCCACAGCCACCCTCCCTCTGAGGACTCACCCCAGATAAACCCATTCCTGGCTCTTCTCAAATCCCACCCCAAAAGACTGACGAGAAGCAGGCTGGGGAAAACAGAGGCATGAGCTTTAATGGCAAGGACAGCACAACAGGTCCCCTGAGACAGCCCCAGGAGCCTCAGACAGTGAACTAAGCAAGGAGGAGGAAAGTGAAAGCAGGGTGGCCCTTCCCAGGTGCTCATCAGGTACCTCCTGGGCAGCTCCCAGAAACAAGCAGGCCATTCCTTCTCCAGACCCTCGAGGGAAACTGAGGCAGAGAGCAGGCAGAGACTCACAGCCCCCCCTCCCTGAAGCAAAGGGCACCCCTGGCTGGCACAGCCCCCCTCCCCCAGGCTGCTGGGGCTCTGCCCCGGGTGCCACTTACGGTCCTGGCTGGGAGAGGAGCCGTGCTGGGCACCAGAGGAACCTGCGGGGGAAGACAAGGAGTGAGCTCTGAGACAGGGAATGGGCACTGAAGGAATGACACTGAGACAGGGAGTGAGCCCTGGGACAGGGAATGGGCACTGGGACAGGGAATGAATGAGCACTGAGACAGGGAATGACACTGAGACAGGGAATGAATAAGCACTGAGACAGAGAATGAGCTCTGAGACAGGGAATGGGCTCTGAGACAGGGAATGAGCCCTGAGACAGGGAATGACACTGAGACAGGGAATGAGCACTGAGACAGGGAATGAGCTCTGAGACTGGGAATGACACTGAGACAGGGAAGGACACTGAGACAGGGAAGAACACTGAGACAAGGAACCAGCACTGAGACAGGGAGTGAGCTCTGAGACAGGGAGTGAACTCTGAGACAGGGAATGAGCACTGAGACCGGGAATGAGTCCTGAGACAAGGGACCAGCACTGAGACAGGGAATGATTGAGCACTCAGACAGGGAGTGAGTGCTGCTGGTGGCAAAGCCTGGCCCTGCACAGCCCTGCCTCAGCAGGGGAAAGTTCCCTCAGCTGGGGGAGCAAACCTGGCCTGGGTGAGCAACAGGAGCACCTCCATTGCCCCATGGCCAGCAGCAGCCCTGGCATGCACAGCACACACCTCCCTCCCAAAACTGCCCCAAAACTGGTGCTGCACCAGCCCCAAAACTCCTCTGGAGATGATGCTTCCAGTGAGGATGTGACAGCCTGGTCACAGAGAGAGGAAGCAGGATAAGTTTTGCCATGAATTCCCTGGGAAGCTTTAGGGAGCTGGAGATAAACAGTGATAGTCAGATATTAAAATCATCTAAAGGTGGTGTTTTTTAACAATCTGTTTTGCTGTTTTTTTCATGAGGTTGTTTACAAATGTTTACAAAAAGCCATTTACAATGTCTTGTTAATTAGCCAAGCATGTGAAATGCATTGATTAAATGACCAATCAGGTCCACCTGTAGCAAACTAAGGTCTAAAAAGAAGAGAAGATCAAATAAATGTAGGGGCTTTTGCCATTTGCCTTCTGATATGATGCTGTGTCATCTCTGATTCAAAGGTGACACTTCCAGGAAATACAATTCCAGGAAATACAGCCTCAAACAAATCTCCTGGAGGGAACAGGGCTGCAGCATCCCCCCTGGCTCAGTGTAAAAGGGCCAGGGGTTGGGGCTGGGGTGGTTTTTTGGGTAACAGCAGTTGCTGCTTCCATCACACACAATGGGGAATAAATGGTCCCAGGTGCAAGGAGGGAGAGCAGCTGCTGTTGTTCTGGGTGAGCCATGGGGAGAAGAATCCAGCACCTTCCCAGCTGCTGGTGCACGTGCTAAAAATGATGTTTGTGACAAGAAGAGAGGGGCTCCTTTAGCAGTATGGGCACAGCAGCATCTCCTAATGCTTAGAAAAACAGAGTACACTTCAGAGGGGGTGTCTGGCCCCAGCTCCGCTTCTCAGCTGGTTTGGTCACCTTCCCTCTACAGACTTTTTCTGTTTCCAAGTGTAAAGCCAGAGATGACGACTCCAACTGCCTTTACAACCAGTCTGAGGTCTGTGAAGACCTAATTATTTAGGTCTGTGAATCACAAAGCACTTTCATCTGGAAATATATGAGCAAATCTGTATCTGTGTTTTGTGACTAAAAGGGTAATAAAAGGAAAAAGAAAAATGGTAAACAAGCTGAGAAAATAATTGACTTAGTAGGAAAAACTTCCCCCAGCAGCAGAGGGTGACAGTCCCACTGAAGTGATGGATATTAGTCATGATCACACACATAAAACCATCTTGAAGATACTAACTGCAAACAACTGTTACAAGAGTTTACAAGAGTGTGTTTGTTGTACCAGTGTCTAGAAACATCACATTAAAACCAACCAAACAAGATCAGATAATTGCTTTGAATGTGGTTCTTGTTAGTTTGAGGTCCTGGGTGGGTTTGTGCAGAGGCCTGGGAAGCTGAGCAGCCAATTTGCTCAGAGTCCTCCTACTCATCCTCAGGAACAGGAGGTGCTGGTGCATTTATACCAGTGCCAATCTGGACAATGTCTGGAGCCCCTTAGGACCCTCACAGAGTTACTAAAGCCCACACACATTTCTGGCAGAAGCCTCCCCTGTGCTCTGACACTGTCAGTGCAGCCTGAGGAGCTGCATCAAGGCACCACTTTGATCCTGAGTGAAGAGGAGGAAAATTAATCTTGTCTTTCACGTCTGAGGGCTTCACATAAGATCAGCCAAGCACATCCTGCATGAGATTTTTGGGAATGGGTGGTCACAGAAGATGGGAAGTTTCTTTGGTGCTGGAAGCCCTGCACCACTACAGAGCATCCACATTACCTGCAAGCCATAACAAAATGCTCCAAACCATATGGTTTTGCATTCTTATCCCAATAATAGAATAATCACTATGCAATAAATTTTCTTTCATCATTCAGCCATTAGCAGCAACTTCAAACCACTGAGTTCTGCTTCTACTTTGAGAAGCAGAGAAAGATTCCAGTTTAGCCTTTTCCAGATGAAATTAGATAAATGTTTAATGCCTTCTGCAAGATCTGCAGAGTCAACAAAAATACTAAAGGCCAAATCCAGAGGGATCCTGTTAACTAACTCAAGATCCATCTAGAGTTAAACAGCATCCACAGTGAGAACAGAGTTTCTCCCTTTGCACAACAGTGTCAGGTCAAGATCAATGACATTAAAAAAATGTTTACTAGGTCTTTTCTGTAATAGCAACAAGAAATAAAAAACTAAACCTCAAGAACTGTAACAGAAAGGCCAGTCAAAGGTAGAAATGTATTCCACAGCCCTGTGCAGAGAATCCATTTCTGGACATCTGCCTAAAACTCTGCATCCGCCTTGTGCTGGCTCAACCCCCACTGCTCTTGGCAGGTGAGATAGAAAATTGGTTATAAAATGAGCTCTATATTTTATAAGTTTCATAAACATTTTTTTGAAAAAAACCCTGGAATATGAGGTATTCTCAGAGATTCTGTGCCAGAGAGTAATGTGGTCTAACTTGGAAACAGAGTTACCACCTGTTCATGGCAACTGCTCTTTTAATGTTCATTTCTGTTTTATGAGCTGACCAACACTATTTTATTAGCTGACAATTAGTTTAGGTTGATTTAATTAAGCAAAATTGAGTACAATTCCTCTTTCTTCCAGGGCAAACGTTCTGCAGGATTAGGGGTATGAGCAACTTGGAACCTGTATCAATAAAGCTAAATTCCAGATCTTTTTGTCAAAAACAATCCCATGACTGTCCAGGTAAATACATGTCAGTGGACACAGAGATGTCCCAGGTGTTCTAAGAAAAAAAAATAAAAATATTTTAAGAGGAAAAGAGATGTCCTAAGAGCAAAAGAGATGTCCTAAGAGCAAAAGGCAGGCTCTGGCTGCCTGGGAAAAGCCAGAGGTGATAGTTTGACACCAGCACTTGTGCTCAAGTTTAACTGGTTGGAGTTGCCACCTTGACTTTTAGAATGAGTGTCTGCAGCTCATGGAGGGACACTGCCAGATAAGAAGGAGAAAGATGAAAAATAACCCAATTCGGAGATAGTAATTGATAATTTTTTGAGAAGATAATTTTTTGAGCAGATCAGTTCCTTAAACCATGTGGCTGTTCCACTTGTGGCAGTGGGACAGAAAGGGCAGAGCAGGGTGGGAGGAGGAGCAGGCACATAGAGGGGTGTTTGGAGCAGCCCCTGGGAAGGGGCTCATTGAACTCCTGCAGGGATGAGGACATGGTCATTGCCTGCCATGCCAGGCAGCTCATCAAAAATCTGTCCCTATCAGCACAAGGTCATCTGCATCTCGAACAGATACCTCCAAAATTGATGTAGCACAGGAGGCAAGGCTCAGTGTTTGCTCTTCTCTGCCAGTGTTTGTTCTCCTGTGAGCAAATACCCTCATGCACCAGCATTTGGGCTGAAGAACCACATCTGCAAAGTACTGCATTAGACAGCATGGAAGGGTGGATAATGTCTTTAATGTCTTTGGGTTTGGCTTTGCTTGTTGTTGTAACTGTTTTCTTCTTTATTTTTTCCCTTGAATATTTTGTATAGAGCTGTACCAAGAAGGAATTCCCACCTGGGCAAACATCTCTGGTTTAGCACAAACTCAGCCTTACACACAGACAGGAGCTTCAGCTGCAAGTCAGGCTGAGAGGATTTAGCCTTCCTCAGACAGGTTGTACAGATGTTTCTTCTTGGCTCATTTTAAAGATTCAAAGCAATAATTGACCAAAATCAGCAACTTTTTGAGTACCAGCCTTCACCAAGGTAAGCTTGAGTGAAATACCCAAGGATGAACTTCCTCATGTCACAATTTCTTGAGTCCCACCTTGCAACAGAGCAGAACCCAGTGGTTAATTCTATGTGCAGAGCTTGTAATAGAGGCTGTAGCCACAACTCAGCCCTAGAGGACTGATAAAAATGACTGTAACAGTAGTAGAGGCTCGGGTGCAGTTCAGTGCAGACAATTTTGCAGTCAAATGGCTCTTCTGTAAGATATATGTTGCCTTTGACTCTTACTGAGCCTTGAAAAGTGAGCCACCACCATTAGTTATAACTCCCTGGCAAGGAAAGCACTAATAATTCTGACTAATTGTCATGGAAAGTTACCCTGATTGCAAATTTGACAGTTATAAAAATCCAATTCTGGAATTCCAAAGAGGCCAGGAACATAATTAGGCTGTACATTTTAACACCCTCTTGATCAATGGTGGGGTAATGGAGACCCTTCCAAGGGCTTTGTTTTGAAATGAATGGCGCCATATTGATGAAACAGCTTGGACCCAAACCAGAAATTAAATTGAAAGTTTAAACAATGCAGCTGTATTTTATCATCCTGTATTGTCAAGCCTTAACGAAAATAGCTCCTAAACAGAGCCACATGTTTTGCCTGTTGCCCAAAAACTGAAGGTGAATTTTAAAACCCTTTCCTAAGCTGCAGGATGCCAAGATTTTTCAGCTAGAAGTTATTATTAGGACACAACAGTATTTCATATAAGCCCTGACAATGGTTTTGTATGGTTTCTGTAAAAGTAACTTCATATTTTACACCAGAGATGGCTCAGATGAGTGACACTTCAAAAAAATGGAACCTCTGCTATGTATTTCTTCTTTTCCACATACATGTGATAAAGGCAAAAATAAAACCACATTTCAATCATCACAACAACCAATACAGGGAGTGTAAGTTGGATTTCCCCTCATCCTACATATCATTAATGAAAATTGTCAGCTGCCTTCTAATCCCTGGACCTGGAGACAGATTTAGTGAGGGTCTATCAGGTATTTCAGTGTCACTGGGAAACCTACAGGCAGCTTTTACTCTGAGAGTTATCTCCTGCCTTTAAGGATTAAGATATGATTAAAAAAACACTTGTTAGTTACAACATTCCAAGAAGCAGATCTTTGATTTTTCTAGCAAATTGGTCATGATAGAGGAGACAGAAAATGTATAATGAGACTTAGTCTTTTTAATATCCAAGGATGGATTTGCACAGCTGGAAAATTAGGGAAAAACTCTGGGGTTTGGTTTGTAATCTGTTCAAATAGCCTAGAGGATTTTAGGGGGTGCAACTCATACAAATTAAATGGGATTCTACTGCATTTATTTATTGGAGTATAGTATTGCAGCAAGATGGCAAAACTCAGTTCCACATTGAGCAAAAAATCTGCTGAAAACCAAAGAGCACATTAAGTTCTACCAGCCTTTCCCATAAAAGTTTAAGTGTTCAATCTGAGTTTTGAATATCCATAATCCCAGAAACAAGACCAAAACAAAGCTCTGGGACTGTAAGCCTCCAGTGGAATAGGTTCAATGGCTCAAGCCTCCCATGTGCTCCAAGGATGAGGTATTTCAGTTGGATCTCTGAGGAGGCTTGCAGAGGGGTGGACACAACTTTCATCTCGGTCCACCAGGGGAAGGAAGGGAGATGAGACACGAAGAGATAAAAAAGCTGAGAACAAAGAGGTCCTTGCAGTGCCTCCAGCCTCCCTCATGCTGGATAAACACGTCTGTCAGAGCCTGAGGTCAGGCCAAAGCCTCTGACAAGGCTGCTCTGCAAGCCTGAGTGTCTTTTATCTCCCTGTGCAACTCAGGCTTCCCAACAGCATGAGGACCAACTTATCCAGAAGGTTTTCATGGAGTGTCACCCATTTCCCTCCTGCTGGAAGAGCTCTGAACTCTGAAATCAGCACCACAGCAAGGGCTGTGGGAGCTGCTGTCCTGGCACAGCACCAGGATCCCCAGGAGCAGGACAGGACAGGGACAGTGCCCTGCTGCAAGGCAGAGCTCCCCTGGGACTGGAATTTAGGCAATTTCTCCATGAGGGATGGTGCTGACACGGGGACAGGGCAGCCATCCCAAGCTCCTTGAGCATCACTAACACCATGTGGTGACACTGCAACCTCTGGATGCAAATCAGGCAGGGATGCTCAGCCTCTGGAGTTATCCCTCCTTTCCCTCCTCCAAGGGGAGCCCAAGGGGAAAAGGAGACAGGCAGACAGATGAATTTCAGTGAGATAAATGCCTTTTTTCATGTTTTAGCTCACTGTCTAGTAAACATGGATGTGGTGCATCATTTCCTTGCATTTATCAGGGATGTGAAGGGTGTTACAGAGGCTCAGTGATCACAGTCATATCAGAGGTCACATGTGCTCCTTGGGCACACCATGAGAAATTTTTATTCATCTTTTCACCCAACATTTTACCACATTGCATTCTCAAATGCTACCTAAATGTCAGGATGAGGAGATGATTTTTAATGAAGTTACTACTCCCATTCATCTGCCACTGTTCAAAATCTCAGGGGCATTTTTATCTCTCTTAGCAGACTAACAAGACCATGAAAGAGGCAAGATAAACACCAGCCAAATAACTTGGATATTGCAGCCTGGTGTGTGAACATGGGCTTCAAAAAGCACCCAACAGGCAGCCACTGAGGTGGTTAAGGAAGGAGAAGCACCAACCTGTCCTGTGGCAAGTTTTCTCTACAGTCCTTTCATGGCTAATGAACATCCAACAATGCTTGATAAAAACAGTGTCTGCTACTGATCAAGTGCTGGTTGCTTTGTATCACACTTGAATCTAACAGGAAGAAATGTCCAAGAAGATGTATTGTCTAAGTTCAATGTTTTATCAAAACCAGATGAGCACACATAGCCCGAGGTGCTGGGCAAAAGCCAAAACATACAAGCAGGAAACTGCAAGCGGGTAGAATGTGACACTTGAATTAAAAGAGAGGTGCTTACCTCTGTGCCAAAATCATTTTTACCATGATGGTACTGTGTATCTGGAACACCTCCCCAAACAGAACACTGCAGTTGCTACAAAGCCTCCCCACATCAGGCTCTGCTGAGTGGAAATCCCAGCTCAGACCACCTCTGGATGATGCACTCCAGTGCCTTTTAGACATTCATTTACACAGACATGTCCATGTGCACACACCCAGAGGAAAAACTGCTTCCATCACTGCAATTTCTACACTCTGCAATACTACTGAGCAGCTTTCTGAATGATTTCCTTCGTGCTGTGGCCTTCAGTGAGGAACCTTGCCCAGTGGTGTTATGGTGGAGAATGAGCAAGAGAGAACTGCCAGAGGTTTAGCCCTCATTTTCCACTGAACACCCATCTCCCTCCACCTCTGCCTTGCTCCACTCTCTGCCTGTTTCACTCTAAGTCCCTCTGGAGCTCACTGAAGCCAGGTTTGGAGTCACTGGGATGTGGAGATGTGTGTTTAAGCTGGAATGGATGTGTGTTTTCTGATGTAAAGCCCCACCATGGAGTTTCCCATCTCCAGCTGCTGAGGAAGCACAGTTCAGTGGTGCTTACTGAGCCCACCACTAACTCCCAGCACAGCCAACACCAAGGACCAGCTGGCTCATGGAATCCTGAAACCTGCCAGGTGTGCTTAAGCACAGATCCTAAACTCTCTGGGACAAGAACACAAGGGGAAAAAAAGGCACTAAACCATCAGCAAACAATGCTTGCCCTTTTTTTTTTTTTTTTAATGTGCTAAATTGTTGTTTTCAATTTACTTCCAGCAAGCAAAACATATATTGAGTAGGTTTGTCACATTCCTGGTAAAGCACAATCCAGCACTGCCCATTGAAAAAGCTTCAGGGCAACAGGAAATGTCTCAAATGCCCCCAAATTCCTCACTCCACAATGTGGTATCCCTGTGAAACCTGGCTACACTTTACACCATGAAAATTAGTAGCAGAAGAGGCATTCTAGCCCCTGGACATTTGAAGTTTTCTGTCCAGCCAAGTCCATGGAAAAGGCACTGCCACAGATGCAATGGCCACATTTCCCTCACTAACATCCCCCTCCTCTTCCACTGCTAAAAAGTAACATAACTGTTGGAAAGGACTGCAAAATAGTTTTTAGGGTTCATTAAAATATTTCAAAAAGTCACTTTGATTTAATAACCCACCTTAATAAAGCCATATTTATAGTTTCTTTCCACAGTCTTCATCCATTTATACAGCTGCAGTTCCTCTAGAAGACAGTTCAAAGAAATGCAGCTCCAGGCACCCAGTCAGAGCCTAAAATTCCACTGCTGAGTTGCCCAAGATTTTACTAATAAAATTTGTCTTCAGTGATATAAATTGAAAAGTCAAAGCAGCAACCTGCTCACAATCTACTGCAGAGGGGTTTTCAACCTGCAGCTCAATTCCATGAAAAAAGGTGTTCCACATGACTTATGATTGCTGGAGGGAGATAAGGAAAGAAACAGAGTAAGTAGGTGTTGAAACTTCTTAGAAATCTGACCATATCCTGGGGTATTTTCACCTGCTCACAGAAACAGGCACTTCATTTCTGATCTGAGATCAGAGCAGCCACTTGGTGACTTCTAGGAGAACAGGCCACCTGCTTTTACAGCCTCTGCAGAAGGACATTCTCCCAGTTCAAGCTCCCACACAAGCCCTGTTTTCCCAATGAAAAGATATTTCAATTCCTTCTCCCTGAGGTCCAAGATACCCCAAGGAGAGGCACCAACTGCAGGAGCACAACACATCAACAGCTGCTCTCAAGATGCTGCCAGATTCAGTTTAGCTGAAAAAAAGCACAAATAAATTTCCTACCAGTGTCTGGGTCCAGCCTTCCTGCTCCACCCAGTAAGATACAGGTCAGAATTCCAGACTAGGAACAGGGGGTAAATTTGGAGCAGCTGAACTCATCTATGAATCAAAAGCAATAGGAGTTTTATGCTGTGCAAGAATTACACAATATCAAAATTAGGATGGTATCAAAAGGTGCACAGAAAAGCTAAAAGGATTTTTGTTTTCCTACATTGCTGCCCTTGAGCTGCAGCATCTACCAATGCAGCATTTCTTCAGAGTCTCCATTATTCCCATGCAATAAAAGGGAATGTTTGGGGCTGCAGAAGCTGCCACCTGGCAGGTCCTGCTGCAGCTGTGAGTTTGTTCCATGCCCACAGAGGGCTCTGCTCTGAGTGGTCTCTTGGTGCTCCTGCAGCATTGCTGTTAAATGAGAGAGCACTATTTAACTTGCAAAGTTAATTAATGTACAAGCAAGTCTGGGATTATGTTTGCTTTAAAAAAAAAAAAGAGAAAAATGCCCATAACCTTATTGAAGGGCCAACAGATAACAAATAGGACAAGAGTCAAGTGTGTTAGCAGTGAATGGGGACAACCAAATAATTTTGAGCTTGAGATGTAAGATGTTGACTGAGAAAGGCTGGACCTGGACTGCACAGAGATTGCCTGCAACACCAGCAAGGTTAATGAGAACAGCAGGGCAGGGATATCTCCAACAGCCAGACTCTACATCCTAAAATTCTTTCATTTCAGTTACTATGAAATTCCAGTGCTTCTCTGATAACATCTAGAAGGCAAATGTTACCACAGCACAATCTCTGAGGAAGCAAATTTCAGAATTGAAGTGACCTCTGAAATATTTGCCTCCATCACTTTTGCCAAGAAACTTGGGGCAGTTTCATCTTTCATCACTGCTGATTCTCAGCTTTTGACAAACAGCAAGCATTAGGTTATTATTAGTAGCAATATCTTAAATTAGTGCCCAAGAATCCATTTACCCTTTGGCATTGAAGGAATTTCAAAGGAAAAAATTATTTTTAAAGAAATAAACAAACATTTAAAACCCCTACCACTCAGAAATTCAGCTGAGCTAGCATGCCTGGATTCAATCTATAGCTCCTCAGAAATCACAAACCAGTGGAAGATTAACTGAAAATCAAGGGATGGAAATGCATCTGGAATTCTCATTGTGGAGGGTAGATGAGATGGTTTTAAGCTCTGAAGCTTGGTTGATATTTCAGGTAGTGAAATACCTGCCCAGCCACCTCCTGCCCATGTTTGGTGGGTTCCACTCACATCAGCCTTGAGTGAGACACTGTGTCCTTGGAGGATCCCTTACCCCAATACTGAGAGGAATAGAGGATTTGTCTTTACAAACAAGCTCTGGGTCTGCTGGGAGATAAAACCAGCACTGGGAGATAAAAGAAACAATGGGAAGGATTCCACTGATTGATGAATGGAAAAAGATATTTGCCTTTACAAATAAACTGTAGGTTTGCTGATAAATGAAATTAGACATTGAAAGATGAGAGAAACAATGGGGGAAAAACCCTAAATTCCATAAGAATTAAAAATTAAAAGGAGGGTTATACATTAGAGGGAAATCTCTGGTATCAGGTATTTTGGGAAGTCTGAACCTCTCAAGCACCTCAGCCAATGGGGAAAGAGAGAAGGGAAATGTGGCTGGGAAATGAGGATAAAAAGGAGGCTGTGTCCTCCAAAAATTGGAGAGATCCCAGGGGAATGCCCCATGGCCTCTCCCTTTATTGGAATAAAGTAAAAGAACTCCTCTGTCTCCTTTTTGGATATAAACCTCTGGTGTTTGTGGATTCATTTTCCTGACAATACCAATGCTGTCCATACTTTGCCAAGGAGAAGGCATCCTTGCTGCTACATTCTCTGGACAAAAAATACATTACTGACAGGGTTACAGCTCCCTGGAGACACAGACAATTGCTTTCTTATTTCACACCCCTTGGATATATGCATCTAACTCCAGATGTCCATGGAATATTTCATTCTATAGCAGGCTACCAATTTCCCTCACTGTTTTCCAATTAACGAGCGATTATGATTAGCACAGGCCAAGACATGGGGGGGTGTGAGCTCACTGAATGTCAGAAGGAGAGTTCTACCATAAAGTCACACTCATCCATGTTATAGATGGATAATGAGATGATTGGCTCTCACAATTAAAAGATAACTATTGTGTGAATATTAAGAGAAGCTTTAGTGATGTACAGTTATGTTAGTGGAGTTTAGATGTCCTCTGTTCTCCCCACAGTTCCCTTTCCCCCCTGTATTGCTGCCATCAGACAGCCTGGGCTGTCTAGGACAGGTACAAAGAAGCTGCACAGGTGTCCCTTGCACGGGGCAGGTGGAAATGGAAAAGCTTGGGGTGCTCAGGGGGTGAGGCAGACAACACCTGAGCTCCAATCCAGGTACAAGAAAGCAGTGTCCACTGATAAATGGCAAAGAAGAGCTGACTGACAGACTTTGGAAGGGCCAGGGCTGGCTGATGTAACCTGTGAGAAATAGCTACTCACTTTTCAGAGTTTAGGAAGGTTTATTAAACCTTATCAAAAATGCAACAGAAGACTGAATAAAGAAAAAAGGTTATGGAGCAGGGAGCAAAAGATTTTCCCCACCATGTGCTCAGACCCCTCACAATGGAGGTTTCTTCCTTTTTAACCCTTTAACCCCTCTCAAAGTTCTGTCCATCAAGCCCTTCTTTGCTATCCAGTGGTGGAGATGTCTTCCTCAAATCCTGACTGGAGGTCAGGTGTCACCACAGTGACAACCCAGCCCTCCCAGATGTCCCAACTCCAGCTTGATAACCTCGTGAGGGTTATGAATCTATAAACCTTTTCTTAACCTACATACATGAGATTTGTCTATTGTGAGAGTCAATCATCACATTACTCATCTATCACAAACCCTCAGGGGTATAAAAGACTGAGCATCCATCTTGAAGATGAACCAGCCTCGTGGTATCCATGAGGGCAGTTCCCAGCCCTGCAAATTCTTCCTTATATAGTCCTTTTGTTGTATTTTTTCAAGGTTTAATAAACCTCTTTAAATTTTCAAAGTGAGCAGTTGTTTCTCACACACAAGACCATCAACAGGAGCTCTAAAAACAGCCATTTTTCAGGAGGGTTTTGTGAAGCCCTTTCCCCACACAAACCAAGAGAATCTCAGATCATTTCAAGGTCAGACAGACCATGGAACGCTGCTCAGGCCATGCCTGCTCTGCTCACAGGAGGTGATGTACCCCTCCCCCAGATAACTTGGCCTTGCCTGTGCTAATCCAGCTGTTTCATTTTGTGAATTGGAGCTCAGATTCGCTGCTGCAGGGGGGATTTCCTCTGATAATCCCACTCGTCATTACGGGAGCTGGATGTGCGAACGATGAGCCGCTAATATCCCCCGGGGAGAGCCCAGCCTCAGACTGGGCCCATTCAGGGGCTGCTCTGCATCTCCCAAACATGATGAAGTGCCTCAGCTAGAGGGAACTGCTTTTTCTTTCTTCCCTTTTAATGAATAGCTCAGAGTTCAGAACACAGGCAAGAGGAAAAGTGCCTGAAAATGGTCAACAGTGCATCAAAAGGATCTGGAAACTTCATCTTGAGTGTCTTCAGGCTCCTTGCATCCTACAGCCAAATTTATACCCTCTGTCTTGTACCTTAAGCAGAAAGGCTAAGGGGAAAAGGTCACACTTACCACAGAGAATTGAGGATCTCCTGGTCTGGACAGAACCACACTAAAGACCAGTGAATCTGACATGTCAAAGTGGAACCATGTCATTTTATACCAGGCAGAATCCACCCCTTCTACCAGCAGCTCAACAAACAAGTCTCCCACTTGTGAGCATTTAATGTTTTATATTAACTGAGTTAATGATGTCATGGCCAGTAACTCTTCCCTTCTGACTTTCAATTATTTCCCCGTGTTTTTAACAGGACATAAATTGCAAGTTCTGATAACCAGCAGTAGTAACTGTTGGCATTTTCCCCTGTCCTCTTCCTTTCTCACTTTATTCTCTTCCCATAATCAGTTCTAGTTACATGAAAACGTTCTATTGATTGTGACTGTATGCAAAATGTCTATCAAGCAACTCCCTGCAGAGGTTAAACACTGTGCTGCCAGTGCCTGCAGCTCTGTCTGCCTTGGGACACTCTGCATGTGCAGTTTCTGTCCCACAGCCTTTGGAGACATTCAGGGCTGACAAATTACAGAACAAAGTTCAGAGCAAGGAGCACTGATGAGGGCTCTGATACAAAGAATGTGAAAGATCAAGCAGCAAACCTGCTTTCAAATTTTTTTAGCTGGTGTTGAAGGACAAATCTCAGTAAAGTTGTGACGAGAGGCAACCAACAGCTCAACTTCTGAAAAAAGTCACCAATTATGTCACTCTGGCTCAGTTCTCAGTAAAACATCCAGCTCAAAGGAGCAACTTGCTTGAATTTCTCTCTCATGGCTTACATTAATTAAGTACTACTTAATGCAATATGATGTTTTCGTCATTGTATTCTAAAAGAAAGTCAAGCAACACTGGAACTGTTCTCATGGCAAAGTTACTTGGCTGCATTACATCTCCTGCAGATGTCATCACACAGATTTCACATGTGGGTCATTCTATCTGCACAAATCAGGAGCAGCTCAGCAGAGTCAGCACAATCCTGCTGCCATGCAGCCATGTGAGGTGAGAAATGGGGCTGCTGCCTCCATCCCTCAGCTATCCTGGAGCTCTGCAATGAGCAATGGAGGAGGCTGTTGGGAAGGATGAAAGTTTGACAAGAAAGTCTCACAGATACGTGTATTTACCAGAAAGATTTTTTAAATGTGGAGTCTGATGAAGGAATAGAGTTGGAAGCAAGTTTTGATATAGAAGAAAAGAATTGCTGAGTCAGTCTTACTGGATAACCAAGGAGGCAAAGGATGTGTTAGTTAGAAGGGGTTTTTATGACTTAGAGCAAAGATAAACCCACCCCAAACAAGAAGATGTTTTTACCAAGCAGAAAGGACAGCACAGGCAAACAAAACAGCAAATGTGGCAAATAGAAAAAAGGTCTCAGAATTTTCCACTGCAAGAAAACTGAAAAACAACTTCTAGCTTATACTGCAATGTACCAACTTATAGTGATTGGAGAATAGTAACATGAATATGGTAATTACAGGAGTTATGATAGGCTATAGGTCAAAGTGAAGGTATAGATTGGTTCTACTGTATGAGGATGCTCAGCAAAGAAAAGTAAATAATGCATTGTAACAAAAACCAAAGGGTCTCCAGGCCTGCCTGTAGCTGGAGCTGACAGCTGTAGGCACAGCTCTGTCACCCACCACCCTGGACTGCTGTAAACTCTTGGATGTAATAAACTGAATTTTGGAGACTGCCTGGAGTCCCACATCCCTCATTTAGGCTCTTACAGGAGGCACTTCCTAAGAGGTGAAGAGGTGAGAGGGAAAAGCAGTGTAAAAGCATGGAGTAGTTGACATTTCTGGAGTTTGGACTCATTGCCCACTTGCCTGAGCTACAGGAGTCACTTCAGACAGATTGTGGCATGTTGGATTTTAGAGGGGGTTTTTTCTCCTACACTTTGACCTTATGGAGGTAAAAAGGAGTCAGAGCAATGGTGTGGCCTCTGCCAGCCCCACCAGCATCTGCTGTATTCCCCTCCTGTACTTTCCTCCTTTTTCTAGCTAAAGAGTCTACAGCACGTAGCATAATTCCTGTTACAGGAAGGAGAAGTTAATGCTGAATCTGGAGAAGCCAGGGGAGTATCAAGAGATTTCCAACAGCTGACGGCTGCTCTGGAGGAAAATCCAGCTGCTCCTTTCCATGCAGTGACCTGTTAAAGTTGGAACAGCAAATTTCCAAACCAGTCTGTAGCCATGCTTGGAACAATGAAGCATAAATAAATTAAATTCTTATCTCGGAAAAGCTTATGAGTGTCTCACTCTGTATGCAAGCTTTTCAGGAAATGGGGAAGAGGGAGAAAAGCTTCCAAAATTTTTGCACTAAAATAATTTATAGTTTTTTGCAGTCAGAGAAAGGGAAAATGGATAAGAGAATAGCAGCTTTTTGTGGGATAGAACAAGCAGTGCTGTCTATGGGAGGGCAAGAAAAGTTGTTTTAGATTCTGGCAGTGGCTCTTCATTAAAGGCAGAGGGAATTCGACCGCACACATGTACAGCTGGGACTGGCACAGCTTTCTGCTGATTCCCCCACACAAAACCCCCCTGAAGAGGAGCTGGGACTGCTGATAGCAGCACACAGGCAGTATGTATGGCCTCAAAATGACACGGGCACAAAGTAATGGCAGTGGCAGCCCCAAAAAATGGCATTGCCACCAGCCAAGGGCCGAGGCCAGCAGGAAACAGACAGGAGGACACAGGAAACAGGGAGGTGACCAGCAGTGCCCAATTTAAAAGGATAAAAAGGATCCTGTTTATAACAATACAACCAATAAATGAGTGTTAACACATGGAAGATCTTTCACACTATTCTACACCTTGCATGGACACTGAGCAGTGGCAGCAGCTGGGACGCTTTGCCCCAATGGTTATGGAAAGGGAACATTCAAGAAACTCAGTGACATCAGGCAGCTCCACTTGTCAGGCAAGGAGCACAAAACAACAAACACCCAAATTAAACCTTTAAGGACTACTGAAAATTGCCTGTAATGACTGTTGGGAAGTGATCCTCTTGCTGACCAGAGCAAACCCAAGCTCAGCCTGCTGCTGTTCCCTGGGGATTAATTGTACCACGTGAAAACAGTGCAGGGTGTGTAGATAAAGAGCAGTCATGACATGAAACAAATGTCTCCTCAATTCAGTCATTTCCCATAGGGAGCAAAAGTTAACCACAAATCCTAAAGACCAGGCAATTGCATTTAAAAGTAATGATGCAAACCATTCTTGAAAATTATTTGCCTGTCCTTAGATTTTGACATTAAGACTATTATTTCAGTTTGACCTTTATGTCACCTAAGACAGAACAAAATAATCCTCACTATCATAAAACAATACTGCTGGAGATACTTGTACATGTATTTTATGGTTTTATGAAAATATTTCTCCCAAGCATGCTGTTAAATATCTAGTGCTTTCTTAACTAATCAGGGGTTCTCAGCAAAAAGAAAGACCAAAGCTTGCAATCTGAAATTCTTAGTTCTGGACTAAGTTTTCACATGAAAACTACAAAGACTTTGGTCAGGGAAAAAAGTAATGGCAATTAAGTAACTTTTTAACTTAGACTAAATGTCAGCTCTCTCCCCTAAAAACGTCAAAGGCAAATGTTCAAACATCCTCCCTAATGCTAATTTTATTAATACTGTCAGCAATTCTCAGTATCTCAATCTAAGACAGTGAGTCAGGCAGCAAATCAATCCAATTGCCAAATCTCCAGAGGGAAAGAAACAACAGAGGAAGCAGGCCAAAGAGATTGCTGATAATGGATATTTAGTCTTTATGTGGGACAAATTCTTTGCTACCTCCTCACACTCCTTTTGCTCTGTTACACTGGGGGCACTCAGTGAGTTGTGGCTCAAATGCCTAAATATAGCAATTTGGATTGCACTGCCTGCAGTTTTTGTATGGGAAGAATTCCTGACTTCCCAAGAGCATCCACAGCTGACCCACAGGACACCTCACCAAGGCTGGGGTCTGTGCCTTTCCAGGGTGGGACAAGTGACACTGGTGGGGAATAAACCCAGCAGCTGGCTCAGGTGAATGTGCTGCTTGAGCTCTTTTGTCCTGCAGCCCATGGGACACCTTGATGGCCCCTTGCAGGTCCCCTGTTAGCACAGAGCCATTCCACACACATCAAAGTCCAGCAGTTTCTGATAGGGTGGCACTGGGGATGATTATGGCTGAGCCCATGCTTGTTGAACAAGCCACTGAAACAATCTGGTTGTGGAAATTGGGTTGCTCTTGTTGTAGAAAAGGAACCAGACACTGGGGTCAATGTCCTGGACAAACAGAACATGGGGCCTTTGGAGCCATCCCTGACAGTTTGAGTTTCAGCAGCATGGCAGGACATGACCTGTTCCCCCTGAAGCACCACTATCTGCAAGAGTCCCTGCCTACATGGCAAGTGTGGGATTTACCTGCCCTAATTTAGTCACCTGAAGGTGAGACATTGAAGCCCAAGGTAGCCACCTTGGCCTCTCTTCATGCTCAGAGGCAAAGGGTGGATGGCTCACATCCCTGGCTGACCAACCTCCAGTACAGTTCATCCACTCTGGAGGAACCTGTTTCTGCGCTCTCTGTGTGGGGAGCTTAAGGCTTTCCACCCAAGTTGCTCACAGCCATGTCAACTTTTCCCTTTTATGTTCTTTGCTGCAAACTTTTATTCCTGCCTCCAGCATACAGAAGATTTTCAGCTCCTAAAACAAGCAGGCAGCCAGGGTTTCCAGTGCAGCATTAATGAAAAACCAGCACTGAAGGGTTTGAGACCTGCTGGGCACCGAATGGCCAATAAACACAGCTCTATTTCCTTGCCAGCATTATTTTTCCTGCTTGGTTATATTTAAGCTGAGAGACTTAGGAGAAGCTTCTCCACATGCCTGCACGTGGAGCTTTTATTTCCTTTTCATGTGGGAATGGGGCTCATATTTGATTTGCACTGACCCTTCTTCCCACACAATGCCAGATCTCTATCGCCTTGGCCCTGGGCCACACGCTGTGGTTTGAAACCTGCTCCCTCAGGTAATTATCTGAGGAACATGTACATGGAAATTGATGGTACAAACTCACAGCTGTCAGCCTGGGCTCTGAGTTTGGCTGAGCCAGAAAGGGATTCAAGGAAAACAGTCAACTTCTAAATATAAATTAAGGGTTGGGGAATTTTTTTTTCCTTCTTCCTTATGGATTTTTAAGAGGCAGAAGTGAGGGAAAGGTGAAAAGTGGTTCTTCTTGATGGGCAAACCTTAGATCCTTCAAGATGTCTTAAAATTTTGATCAAATTACTTTGTGCCTTCAGCTGTTCTGCTGCAGGACTGGGCACTCTGTCAAAGGGAAATTGCTCAGAGACTGAAGCACACGCTCACTGGCACGAGAGATCAAGTCATCTGCTAAAAGTATTTGGGCTTCTTTGAGAAAGTTAAAACATTTTACACCACTTATTGTGTTAAAGCACTGCAGCTAAAAGAATCTGTTAAAGCCAAACACAAAGTGCAAAATTAATAGGTGGGATATCCGCTGCTTCCCTGCCTTATTTCTCTGTTGGGCCTGCACTACATAAAACCCCAGGGCTTTCTCTTGCCATGCTTGGGTTGACTTCAATCAGTCCTTAAGATCCTTTTTCAAGTTTCCCAGCTTCTTTTATACTTTCTTCTCTGGCTGTGAGGGGAATCCATGTTCAGACTCATCCAGTTGAGAGGTTGAGTTTCTGGGCATGACCAAAATAGTGCACAAAGTTTAAAAATGAAAAGTTTTACAATGTCTCTCTCCCAAACATAGCATCCAAAGGAAAAAATCTTACTAATTATTACATTATTGACTTATCAAGGCAATTCTGAAGTTTCTGATTATGTGAGCCACAGTATCTTGAGAGCACTTAAAGAGTGTTCTGGTGAGTGACTGGTGAACATGTTCAAGAATTTCTGGAGCCTATCTTGTGGGCAGAAGGGCAGGATGATGCTGATAGTTAAAAATGGAGAACAGAAGCCAGACATTTTTACATAAATACCCAGAAGAAAATGAAGCAGTAAATAAGCAGTCTATTTATAAGCACCTGGAAGATAACAATCAAGTCACTTTACAGTCAACATACATCTGTCCAGAACAAATCATGTCAAACTACTCTAATTTTCTTCTGTGATGAAATACCAGGCCCCTTGAGGAAAGAGTCACAATAGTAGTTTGCACATATCTTGATTTTGATATGGGTTTATTCTTAATTTTTAGTGTATTTCTCCTGGTGAACTCAGAATGTAAAAGTGGTTCTGGAGCAGAGCAGGGAGTGCTGGATGCCACAGGCTGATGTCTCCCCTTACTCCTTGCTGCAGGCTGGAGAAGCACTGGCAGGAATCTCACCAGCCTGAACATCCCAAAGGAAACCCCATCAATGCAGAGCTTCCTAACAGCTCCCAGCCTCTCTCTGGAATGTGTTTAATTTAAGAGAAAAAAGAGAGAAAGAGGTGGGAGCAGGAGGAGAAGAAAGGAAGAAAGATTCCAGGCCTGAGATTTATGGAGAGCCAGGTCAGTGGGAAGGGAGAATTAATAACTAAGGGTTCTGGGGTTTTGTGTGTGGATGATGATAACTGGAAATTCACAAGATATAACTGGCAACAGGGGATGAACACCAAGCAACCAAACCCATCTGTGTAGCTGGAGCCAAAACTGATGCTTGCTCCTACACCAGTGCATATATATTCCTTTTCCCTGTTTCTGGGGATGAAGAGATGATTTTGAGGTCGTTTGGGGGTTGGGGGTTTAATTGCTTCTTCCAATATTTTCCAACAGCAGATCTGGGAAAAAGCAAAGACTACTCCTGGTTGTACATGAATTGTTAATTGTTTAAGTGATCAAAACTGAAGCAAGAACTTCCAATAACATAGTGACATGCACTAACAGCAATAAAGAAAAGCACAAACAATCCATCTCACCTTTATTTCCATATTCCCAAATCCTCATCTCAAACAGGAGCCAGAGTCAGGGTGAACCTCCCCCTCCTGTCAGTGCAGGAGTTTTGGGCTAAATGAACACAGAGCTGCAGTAGTTTTGGCTAAATGAACAGTGAGCTACAGGACTTTTGGCTAAGTGAACAGTGAGCTACAGGACTTTTGGCTAAATGAACACAGAGCTGCAGGACTTTTGGCTAAATGAACACAGAGCTACAGGACTTTTGGCTAAATGAACATAGAGCTGCAGTAGTTTGGCTAAATGAACATAGAGCTGCAGTAGTTTTGGCTAAATGAACACAGAGCTGCAGTAGTTTTGGCTAAATGAACATAGAACTGCAGGAGTTTTGGCTAAATGAACACAGAGCTGCAGGAGTTTTGGCTAAATGAACACAGAGCTGCAGGAGTTTTGGCTAAATGAACACAGAGCTGCAGGAGTTTTGGCTAAATGAACACAGAGCTGCAACGAAGCCTTCCTGTCCCTTGCAGTGATGCCTCCATGGCTGCAGCTCCCAGCCCTGGCCAGAGCTGCTCCATCTCTGCAGTGTCAGAGCTCTCAGGCTGCAGGCACTCACTTCTGTTCTCTCATCACTCCCTTTCCCACCACACAGCCAACACCTTCTAAAACAATCTCAAACACCAGAGGATCGCAAGTCCAGGGATTTTTAGCAGTTTTAAAGCCACATTGCAGCCAGGCTAAAGCCTCCCCTGCAGCTCAGGGGGTGAGCTTTCAGACCTCTATAAATTGTTCATGAGGAATGCAAGGGCTTTACAGTCACTGATTGACTATAAATCAATTAGATGATCTAATTTCTGCCACACATGTGGAGTTCCATGAAGTTATAAATGAAAAGGTGCAGGAATGATCTCTCATTTTTAGAGAACAGAAGATGTGGATAAATCAGCCTTTTCAGGGTTTCTGCTGTGCATGAGCAGAGCAAACAAGGAAACATTCTCATGTTTCATAGCACAAAATACACTCAATTCAACCATTTCACAGGTGTCACCCACCCTGAAGAACATTCCACCTACCAGGTCAGACCTGACACCAAGGAAAATTTATTCCTCTCCTCTTTCTTCCCTCCTTTCAGCATTTCAGCCCAAGCCAGCCACAGTGAGGAGACATTCAGACTCTTCCATCAGGAAAACACCAGACTATTCTTAAACTCTGCTATGGAGGAGTCTCTTGTTTGAATGTGACAAGGACTGAATTCCTGCTGAACCTGGGAACTCTTTAACTCTGCAGTGATTTTTAATGATAACATATTCAAGGTACAATAGCATCCTCTATCTTAGAGTTTAACACTGGAAAACCCATATTAAGAGCATGTCCAGCACAAATATTAGGTATAATAAAGACAGCAAAGGTACATTTTGCTATTTTCTTAAGAGAGGGAGAAACCAAATTAAGAAAGAATTAAAAGAAAGCCTGGTTTTATAGCTAGGGCTATTGGATGTCAGAAAGGAATCAGATTAAGACCAAATTTAGTATTTATGTTTCTATATATCTCTCAGCCCTTGTATCTGAAAAACCTCTAAATATTATCCTCCCAATTCCCTGTGAAACAGGAATACATAATCCCCATTTTACATAAGAATCAAAATGCCTTGACCAAGATCACAGAGTTTGTGGCAGAAAACTGCTCTTCCACACTGCAGGCAGTGAAGCTGGGTAACTGTTTGCCAGGACCCTTGCACTGTAACATCATCCCAAGGACTGCCCTGGACCAAATTTTTCACAGGTTCACAAAAGGATTGGAGGAAGCTACAGAAAAATCCACTGAGGGCTAAAAAGAGGAATAAAATCAGCTCAGAGCTAAGGACATGCCTAAGCCATAGCTTGCTGGATTCAGGCCTGCAGGGTAGCATTACTGCACACTTGCATTTTTACTCACGCTTTTCCCCAGCCATCAGCTCCTGGCCACTGTCAGAGACAAGACCAGGGGACAGATGGACATTTGATCTGATCCAACGTGACCAATGTGATCCCTGTGCCTTCATTCTCCATCTGCTTTCCTCAGCTTCAAAGATCAGGGTAGTGGATAAGGAATTTCTGTTCTTTATCTCAGACCTCTGAAGAACAGAAATCTTGACATGGGTCTTGTTTAACCCATCTAGGATTCTCTCTTATGGAAATCAGAGCCTGGAAGTTGACAGCACAAAGAGAGAGGGAAATGATGGGTCCTTATCCCATCAAAAAGCAGCAGTTGCATCTCACCACCAACCTCTTGGACCATCACAGAAGAGTTGCTAAAATATGCAGCTTTTGAGGAGACAGCTGCTCAGGATTTTGCAGCAAGCAAATCCCATTTTAATTCTATCATGATTTTCCTGCTCTTTGGGATAAAGAAGACAGACAGAGGGATTAAGGCAAGAGTACCTGGAAAGTATCTGCTGTAGCAGGACTAAGCCTCTGCTGCTTTTTCTAGCCCATAATGCTGGGGGCTGAGTGCCAAGTGGCACCATGTCAAATCCTCATTGTAGGCACCTGGTGGAAGCTCCACAAGCAGCTGCTCCAGGAGGATGGGCTTGAAGACCATAAGGGCTTGGGACTGTGGCCAAGCCTTAACATCCCAGTGCTCCCTTTGATGTGTTTAGACAGTGCTTTCTAGACAGCAGATGATGCTGGAACAGACCTCTCTCTGCCTGTGCACAAAGTGACCCAATCCCAGAATTTATACACACATCCTGCAGGGATTCAGATGAGGGGGAGACACCCAGGGTTTAGCATCCAACAAAAAAAAAAAAAAAAAAACATAAAAAAAAAAACCACACACAAAAAAAAAAAAACCAACAAAAAACTTGCTGTAAGACTGAGGAATGAACCTGCTCAGGAAGGAAATGTGGAAACACTGCAGACATGAATTCCTGAAGGAAGAACAGTGCCTGGAGAGGCAGAGGCTGCACTCAATGAGCAAGGACAGCTTCTCCTGAGCAAGGGAGGACAGCTGCAGGGAGAAGGGTCACAGCAAGCCCTGGCTGAGCACTGTGGGTCAGACACTGCTGCTGGAATATTTTAGCTGCTGCAGAGTCAGGCTGAGGCACTGTAATGCTAAATAGTGCTGTGTAAGGAAACTGCAGCTCAGCTGAATATAACAGTTTGTGGACAGCCAAAAATGCCCACAAATAAATACACATTTACTGCAAGAACTCCTAATACAGCATGGGTACATCACCACTCCAGACTTGGCAGTAACCAAGATGTGTGGTTCACCTAATGTATAAATATGGCTTTTAACATGAGTTTGAAGACATGTGGCACTTAAAGGAAGACACCACTAACAAACCTCTGGTAGTTTCTGGGCTGTACCACAGCACTGTTGTGGAGCCTTGCTGCTTCCCAGATTGCCTCAGGAAAGGAAACTGAAGCAGCAAGAGTGGCATCTCAGCATTCCCAATGAGACACAGCCAAGGACTTTGCTGACTGCAGCTACAATCACAATTATTTTGGACACTGGTGGCACCCTCCACTTAGAAGAGGCCATGGAGGGAAGTGAAGCAGAAGGATCTGCCACAGGTTGCTCACAGTCACTGCTCCCACCTCCCAGGTCTGCTTTCCCTGCTCCAGCCCTGCTCAGCAGGCAGCAGCAGCATCCAGCTCAGCTGGGTTCCAGTCATTAGTGACACATTGATTAATGAGCTTCACTGCACGGTACCTCAGGAGACACTGCAGAGCATGGCAGCAATTCCTCTGCACAAAGCCAGAAACAAGCACTCAGCTCTCCCCATGCCAGCACTGCCCAAATCAGCACACACACACTGGCACACAGCTCTGTGACCTGGCTGGAAACAGCCTGCTTATGAACTTGAAAATGATCTGGGCAAATGCAGATGAAGATTGCTAGCTCAGCTCCTTGTTCACTTACTAATGTTAGGGGTTGTAACAGTGGAGGCAGCTTCAAGCCAAGCACAAGCTCTGGCTGCTACAGAGAACAAGGCTTTCAAAGACATCAGTAGCTTTAACAACTTCTGGATGACCCCAGGAGTTATTAGGCTAATCCATACTCTTTCCTAAACTGGTAAGAAAAAGAAAAGCAGCCCAGCAAGGAAGGCTTGAAAGTTTGTTTGAGGGAAAACACATTAGAGTTTGCTGCAGGTAAGGGATTACCAGTCTTTCTGGGAGGCCTTGTGGGATTTCCAGACAATTTTTCCTGTAGCAGCAAGAAATGATCCAGTTTCAGTAGGAAAGGCTACAGGGAAGATTGATCCTGCATGTGTTTAGTCTTCAAAGGTTCAGTAATTTCAGCCACTTGGCTAAGTTTCCCTGCTCGTGTTGTTTATCTTCAGTGATTGTTTGGAGATGCATTCAAAACAAAAAAATCAGAACCAGATAGGGTGGGTCCAGCACAGACGTCTCAGAAAGGCTTCTTGTCCTCCCTGAGCAAGCTGTAAATTTATTCTTCCTTCAGTATTACATTAGGGAAGGACTCATTTTTGACAGGACTCTAGTTGAGGAGTTGGCTTCTGGGGACTGCAGGGCTCAGCAGATTAGCCAGGGACTCCTTGCCTCCAAGAAACACAGATTTTTTATTTTTTTTCCTTCCTTTTTTTCCCCCTCTCTGTTTCTTTATACTCTCACCCTCTGTTAGTGGTTTCCAGAGAAGCAGCAATCAAATCAAGGCTCACATGTAGTGTCCTTGATAAATGACAGAGCTGGTGAGCAGCTTCAGCAGACAGGGCTTGGAAGATGAAATTTAATCCAACACTGTCTCAAATTATTGAATAAACGAGGCAGCCTGGGAAACAAGCACTGTGGATGGGCTTAGCTCATAAAGAACATTTTTTTCCTTAGTGCCCAGGAGTCAAAACTCTTACAGTTGCTTTGAAAATGCTGGCTTGTCTCAGAAATGTTCTGGACTCGCCCACAGTACATGCCAGCCCCCAGAAGTGGTTGCTGACATCATATAAAATGAAAAATATAAACCATGTTCCCAGCAGCATTGAAAGATCATTAGTTAGACATCAGCTCATTTCTTTCAGATATTAATAGCTGTATTTTTTTTTTTTTGAAAATTCCAGATTCAGAAATCTGTACAGGAGACACTTTTTTTTTCTTTTTTCTTTTTTTTTTTTTTTGTCTCATGAAAGCCAGCATGCAAATTTATCCTGGTTTTGAATTAGCATTGCAAGACAGGCTAATCTGGGGTTTGGGGGGTTTTAACACAACAATCAACTGAACAAGGATTCCCATGCCACATGGGAATGATCTATTTGACAGGAACACTCAAATACCCATTAATACTCCAGACCTGGAGCTTAGTGACCATCTCAGGAGGCCTCTCTTTGCAGGAGGATCAAGAGCCCATCCCAGGATCCACGGCTCCATCCCTGCATCCACAGCTCCATCCCTGCATCCACAGCTCCATCCCTGCATCCACAGCTCCATCCCTGCATCCACAGCCCATCCCTGCATCCAAATCTCCATCCCTGCATCCACAGCCCATCCCTGCATCCAAATCTCCATCCCTGCATCCACAGCTCCATCCCTGCATCCAAATCTCCATCCCTGCATCCACAGCTCCATCCCTGCATCCACAGCCCATCCCTGCATCCAAATCTCCATCCCTGCATCCACAGCTCCATCCCTGCATCCACAGCTCCATCCCTGCATCCACAGCCCATCCCTGCATCCAAATCTCCATCCCTGCATCCACAGCTCCATCCCTGCATCCACAGCCCATCCCTGCATCCACAGCCCATCCCTGCATCCAAATCTCCATCCCTGCATCCAAATCTCCATCCCTGCATCCACAGCTCCATCCCTGGATCCACAGCTCCATCCCTGCATCCAAATCTCCATCTCTGTATCCACAGCTCCATCCCTGGATCCACATCATCTCTGCATCCACAGCTCCATCCCTGGATCCACAGCTCCATCCCTGCATCCAAATCTCCATCTCTGTATCCACAGCTCCATCCCTGGATCCACATCATCTCTGCATCCACAGCTCCATCCCTGGATCCACAGCTCCATCCCTGGATCCACATCATCTCTGCATCCACAGCTCCACCACTGGATCCACAGCCCCATCCCTGCATCCACAGCCCCATCCCTGTATCCACAGCTCCATCCCTGGATCCAAATCTCCATCCCTGCGTCCACATCTCATCCCTGTATCCACAGCTCCATCCCTGCATCCCCAGCCCATCCCTGCATCCTCAACCCCATCACAGTTCTCCAGCTGAGAGCTGGCTCTCTGGAGCACCCACATCCCACAACTCCAGCCCATTTCCAGATGGAAAAGCTTCTCCCCTGGGCCTCCTCCTGTGGTGCCCATGCCTGAGCTGAGTTTCACTCTTCCTCCTCCATCACAGGTGGCTCTTCCCTGGGTTTAGAGGGAGCTCTCCTGCATCCCAGCAGTGAGACAAAGATAAAGGAAAAGAAGTGTCTCCAGCTTTTATCTTCTCCCACTGCCTCTCACCAAGGTAGCTCAGCAGTGGGCTGGGGTGAGGACAGGGTGAGGACACAAAGCAAAAAAATCCAAAACTAAAATAAATAAATAAACAAAACACTGAGAACAATACAAAAAAATTACAAAGAGCATCTTGCAATTGTTGATCTTTCCTAAGGTTCATTGACTTCAGAGTTTCCTGCATATAGGCTGAAAATAACCGATTTTTGTAATTTATCTTTGTCACTCAGCATAGGGCCTCTGTTCTCAGCTTGTACTTCAAATCTGTTCAGCAATGTATACCACATGAGTCAACTGTGTGGAGTAGCAGGCACTTCCCTGGAGAGCCTGAGTGTGTGTTTTGGGCTAAGAGTCACCAGGATATTTAAATAACTTGGTAAGTATGCACAAACATCAGTAATTCTAGTGTAGCCATAAAAACTGCACAGTATGGAAACATACAGAAAATGAAAATTGGTACCTTAGACAGCCATAAAACTTTGAACTAGCCACGAGTTTGACTTTAGGAGACCAAAGATATCTCTAAAAAACCCCATTAGCTTGTTGGAATAAACTTTGATACTAACCACAGGGGAATGTTATAGCTCAAGTCTTACCCCATGATTTCTATTTTAATGCTGAGTTAGACCAGGTATAACCTTCCCTAAATTATTAAAGAGCTGCTCACCAAGTGCTCCTGTACTGGTTTCCTATAATTCCCTTTTTCAATTTTATTTTTTCCCCCCATCTCCATTCACATAACATGCCCTGGCTGTGCAGCCTGTACTGCCTATAGATCACCAAGTTCCTTTTGTACAGATCATCTGCACTGACACTTTAAAATAGTACATTTTAGAGAAGCATCAAAACTATTACTTCAGAGTTGCAACTTTAAAATTCAGCTGCTTCTATATTCAACACCAGCTGCTGGAGCACACCCCTTTCTTCACAAGCCAAATTAAAACCCAACAAGAGCAATTTTAATGCTGGTCAGATGGTTGAAGCCTTGTGCAAAGACCTTCCTCTCGCTGTGTTGCCACAACATCTTTGAAAACAAGACTGAGAAGGAAAACATTTGCAGGCTTGAGTCTCAAAGTGTCATCTCTCAGTAAAGTGTGACCCAAACCCACCCCTCCACAGCTCTGACCCTCTCCCAAATCTAAGCTGGAGGTGGCCATGGTCCTTTTATAGAGCTTTCAAATTCTGGCTCCATCCTGCCCCATTTTGTTTCTCCAGGCTGGGAACAGGAGGTCACACACTAAGAGAACTTGTGACTGGTGGAGACTTAAAAGTTTATAAATTCACAGTTTCACTCAGCACTTGAAAGTGCCAACTCTAAGATCCTTCTCAAAAATTCCTTTGCTAAATGGAACTGTGGGGGAAGTTTGGGATGGGCAGCATTTCATGTCATGAGAGCGTCTGGCTAAGTCCAACATCAAAGCTGACCATTTTGCCAAAAGCATTGGGAAGACTAAGTCACTACAAAAATAAAGATTAAATCTCAGATTTAATCTTGAGGTGGGAAATGAAACCTCTGCAAGGCACCAGTCAGTGACCCAGACTCATGAGGAGAAGCTGTCTCCACCCCAGCCCGTTTCTCCCTGGTGTGGCTGACAGAACATTTCTCTGATTTTGGGCTGGGAATGCTGCATGTGCCAGGCAGGGGCCCAAGCTCTGCCTTGCCTTCAGACCCAAATCCCTCATTGGCAGACCCAAATCCCAGAGATCCTAGTGCTGGAATGCACTTCAGAGAGGGAGGCAGTGGAAAGGACCCTTCACCAACTCCCCAGAGGGAGAAAGTCCTTGAGTCCTTTCACTGCCTCTGTTCAAAGCTCACTTCTAGTGCTGGCTGCTGTAGGAAGAAGCTCCATGAGGAAACTCCACATCACATTCCTCCTGAACACCCTCCTTCCTGCCCAGGCACAGCAACAGAGCTGCCCCTAAAGCAGGTTTTCTCCTCAGCTCCCATCTGACCTGCTCTGCCATCAGGGCTTCTGTGCCACTATTTCTGTAAATGCAGCACAGGAAGAACAATGCCATCCTTTGCAGTAAAGCACTTCTCACAAAATATTAGGTACAAATTAGGTATTTTTAGCATAATTCAGACCTGCTGACAAAGACTGCACTTTTACCATGATGGATGCATGGTTGGGTGTGTGGTGCAGACATTCTTAAGCAAGCCACTTGCAAAGTCCACAAACCCATCTGCATCCAATTTGATGCTTACACTTATCCAAGGCTATTTATACATCATGGCATTCTTAACCTCAGTGGCTTTGCAGCTCCCCACATCTTTCAATCACATAATTGAAATGATGAAATGGTCCCTGCTGTACTTATTTCGTGATACCGTTATCGTGACTGCACAATGTAAATACCTGATGCTGGTGGAGCTTTGAAAAGTGACCTGTGAACACCAGGCAGCAGCAATGCTCCAACCAAAGTCATCTTTTGTTGCCATTCACACTCTGAATGACAAATGCACCAAGCCATGAATGAGGTGCACAGCACACTCGGTTCAATTAAAGGCAAAGAGCCCTGCAATAGCTTTTCAGTGCTGACAGCCTGGTGATAATGAAGCTTAGTTATTCATTGCACTGTGAAATGCAAAGCAGAATATGCAACCTGGAGGAGGGAAAGGATAATGTTTGTCTAATTTATCATGTTTCCAACTGACAAATAACTTCAGCCCATAAAAATGAAAAGGAAGTGAAACTTTAATCCTCTCTCCCTTCCTGCTCAGTGGAACGCTTTTAAAGCATGTATTTGCATTCTGGACCACGGATCCCTGATCCTCCTAAAGGCTGCTGTGTATTAGTGGTTTCACACACTGCCCCAACCCTATTCCAACAGATTCCAGCCATTAGGCAAGAAGAAATGGGCATTTGGGAGGAAGGGAGACGCAGGAAATACTCTTGAAAGCAAGAGAGGCTGAGATTTTATCCCACTTCATAATGTAGCAGAGAAAGGAATTAAACACACTGACCACATAATCAAGAGGAGTTTAAAACACTCCACCTCTTAAGCAAGAGCATTTGTATCACATAACCCTGGGACACAGCCGACATGTCTGTGTTTGGTCTGGTCTCCCTGGGTTGCCTGTGATCAATGGACAGAGTGAAATCACCTTCTGGATCTTTATCAGCTCCTGTTCTGAACAGACCCCTGAGGACTCCTTTCCTCCGACTCTGATTAGAGGGGGAGCCTTGCTAGACAAGGCTGGGCTCTCAGGAATCCTGGGGAGAGGGGCCAGGAGTGCCCCTGCCGAGGCTGAAAGGCTGGGACAGCCACCCCACAGCTGCCAGCAGGGCACACAGGGGTTGGAGATGCTGGGGTTGGAGCTCATTCTCCAGGCTGAGGAGCCCCGAGGGGCAGCAAGGGGACCCAAAGGTGGCAATGGCAGTGCTCACTCAGCACCAACATCCATCTTTTCTAGGCTTCAGCACAAGAGACTGCTTAGATCTGAGCTTCTGGATCCTTCCACAAGGGCAACGCTCCCCTGAAAACACAGATCAGATCTGAGCTCCTGGATCCTTCCACAAGGGCAACGCTGCCCTGAAAACACAGATCAGATCTGAGCTTTGGGATCCTTCCACAATGGCAACGCTGCCCTGAAAACACAGATCAGATCTGAGCTTTGGGATCCTTCCACAATGGCAACGCTGCCCTGAAAACACAGATCAGATCTGAGCTTTGGGATCCTTCCACAATGGCAACACTGCCCTGAAAACACAGATCAGATCTGAGCTCCTGGATCCTTCCTCAAGGGAAACACTGCCCTGAAAACACAGATCAGATCTGAGCTCCTGGATCCTTCCTCAAGGGAAACACTGCCCTGAAAACACAGATCAGATCTGAGCTCCTGGATCCTTCCTCAATAGCAACTTTCCCCTGAAAACACAGATCCCCACTGTTAACCCACAAACAAGGATCATTCCTGGATCTCCTACAACGTCCTGTTCACTTCACATTGGGAATTCAAAGCATTTCTTTCTTGTTTGCAGTAGGGTTTTAGGGTGTGAATTCCTGTAAACGAAAACCACTGTTTCTCTCATTTTATCAGCTGCACTAAAAGGAAAGGGAGGAACCTAAACCTATGTGTAAACAATAGGATTCTCCCCAGACACACACACTGGAACCAACTCCTCTTTCAAAGCTTGCAGGTAGCCTACCATGATCTGTGCAGGATCTCAAGGATAACTGAATTAGTGTCTTCATACCACAACAGAGAAGATGAACTCCCATACATCAACTGTGTATTTTCACTTACTTATTTTTCTGTTAAATTATTGCCACTCACTCAACAGCTGGTTCCAAACTTGCCATGTGAAAATGGCTAAATAAAGTCAGACACACAACTGGGAACTCTGTGTCTGAACAGAGCAGAGATTTTCCACAACCATGTGAGATGAGGGATCTCTCCCATCTCCATCATCACAGACCAGCAAATATTGCAGAGGATCTTTCAGGAGGCACAAGGCACAGCCTGAGACCAACCACTGGCACTTCTGAGTCACCATCCACCAGCTTAACCCAAAAGGTTGGACCAAACAGTGGATTTGTTCAAGTAACCTCTGCAGAGTCAGAAGTGATGACCTACAAACAAACACTACAATCCCACAGGCATAAAAAGCAGCTTAAAATCTCACACAACCTCCAGCAATACTGGATTCTCCTGGCTGACCCATTCAGTGGCCTCACCTAGGAGAAAAAACATCGCAAATTGCTTGGAAAAAGGGCCACAGTCTGTGCTGCAGCCTTCAGCTCTGCCAGACAGTGGTCAGAGGAAATTAAAAGAGCTTAAATGAGTAACCAACCCCCAGGTTGCTCACACCACTGTGGCCAGAACGGAAATTTTCATGAGCCTGCAAAGGGCTGGGAATGAGGATTCACAACTGGAACAGGACTGGAACAGCACAGAGGAAGAGATGAAATTCAAGCCTGATCTCAGTCAGGATACGACTAGTCCAGAAAATGCCACTAAGACTTCCTCCAGAAATGAAAGGCAAGGGGGAAGAACTGCTAGGAGTGGAACATTATTAAATCATTTCTGGCAGCATTTTGGAAAGAATTACTTGAATGTTGGCACTTTTCTACCTCTGCTCACGATTCTGGTAGAGGTTTTTGGAGCCCACGGGCTCTATCTGGAGCTTATTGCTTCTGTCGCCTGACGTTTCCTCAGGCAGGAGCCAGCTGGAAGGTGGGCACATCCACCCACACTCTTAATCTGGAGTGACTTTACCTTACTGGTGAAATATTTGCCTAATTTTCTCTCTCTGCAAGAGCAAGTCTTGTTAGAAGCATTTGTACAGCTCCCTCTGCTCTCACTCCTTATCAATAGGACAGGCTCTTCATGAACACTGGTAGCTGAACTAAGATCTAACCAACTTCCCTTCTGTGTTAATGCTGATCTGACTTCTGAACTCTTCAAGGGTCTTTAAGTATGAAAAAAATATTTTTTATTAAAAAGAATATTCAACCTCCATCTCTGAGAAGCCACATGTAGCCTTCCTTTTTCAGCATGACAGTGATGCAGGACATCCATAGCCAGAGCTATAACTCAGGATGGACTGAAAACACTGCAGCAAGGAGGTCACTCCCAACACCCCCAGCATCCAGAGCAGATGTGCTGCTTGTCCTACCTGCAATCCAGGCCCCATGGGACACATATGAGACACGTGTGTTAGAGAGAAGAGGGATTGTCTAGACAAAAAAACACTGAGGAGAAAGAGTAACAGGTCTGGGATCACTCCATCAGAAGACAGTGACCTCTGGGATCACCCCACCAGAAGACAGTGACCTTCCTGAGGCTACAGGCCCCATCCCAAGCTCTTCCCATGGCTGGAAGCAGCAGGTCAGCAGCCACAGCCCCTTCCCAAGCCCTTCCCGTGGCTGGAAGCAGCAGGTCAGCAGCCACAGCCCCAGTGAGAGCAGAAGGGAGGAGGTGGGAGATGACAGTCATCTCCCTCATGTCCACCATAGGGCTGGGCACGTGTGTGGGTGGGTCCCAGGTCAACCCAATGACATCAACTTCTTCCCCAGCCCCTGCTGGCCCCGTTCCCTGCAGCTGGAGCTGGGGCTGGCCAGCAGCTCCCTCCCAGCACACCCCACTGCCAGTCCCACAGCCCCACCAGCCACTGCCATGGTGTTTGGGACATGTTTAGGACACATTTGGGACACGTGTGGCTGGGACACCACGAGTGGGCTGCACCTGGGCACCAGGCAGGTCCTGCTGGGGCAGCTCTCAGAGCAAGCTCCCCACTCCCAACCCTAAAAGCGATTGTAGGCAAGGCTGGGAACAAGGCAGAGGAGTAAAGGGAAAGAAACCACACATACCTATCACCTATTTAGCAACTGCTGAATAAGCTGTTCTGTACACATTGCCCAACAGAGAGGAATAGAGGCTCTTCTGAGTGTAACTCAATAAATTTGAAGGGAGGGAATGCCAACACAGACTTCCAACTCCAACCGCTAAATAAGGAAACATACGTGGAAATTACAGATGAACAAATTCTAAACAGACCTAGGGGAGTTTTCTCCTTTTCATCCAAAAAGCAATAAATGTCACAGAACTGAGCAGCAAATCATTCAAAACAATGTAGCTTACCAAGCACGCTGTCAAAGCAAAAAAATCTGAGTCACTTAAACAACTGGATGCTATTTCAGGAGGGTTTTTTTTTTAAAGACTCATGAAGTGCAAGTGGCTCAAATTCTCCTTTTGTACTTGCTAACAATGGGCGTGTTTCCTGGCCAGAGCTGATCTGCAGAGGTCTGATTTTTGTGTTTTATTTCGTTCTGAAATGCCTCTCTGACCTCCAGCTGTGGGGCCAGGACCTCTGGAGGCCATCTGCCCAGCCTCTCATCCCAAAGCAGGATCAGCTCAGCTCTTATCATTCCTGACATGTTTGCTTAAGTGGTTCTTAAAGATTTCCAACACTGGAGGCTCCACAACCACTTCAGGCAATCTTGTGTGTGTTTTATATAAATCAGCAGCTCATCTCAAATTGAATGCTACGTTTAATTTTGCTCACTTAGGTCCAAAACAAACGTTTGAAACATGCATGCTAATGTTGAAAGATTGGAGAGCACATGGCCACGAGTGCCCACCGCCTACACTCCTGTCCCAGCAGCACTCCCAGCACATCTGCTGCAAACCAACAAACCAGCCCAAGCACCCTGAGATGGCTGCAGAGCAGGCACATACACAGAGTTATTGAAAGCACCTTTAGGTTAGTGATTCTAAGCCATTCAGAGGTTTAAGCATCCAAAGCCACAATTATACAGCAATTTTCCCTTCTGCTGAGGAGGACCACCACTGTGGGGGGGTACCAACCTTCCCCGAAGGCTCTACCTCATTCCACAGAAATGTTCACATTTTTACCACACTGGGAACATAAATTACAGTCTGCAGTTTGAGCTGGGATCCTGCAAACATTCCATCTGCTTGCTTTGCACTGGGATTCACATATGCCTTGAACCAGTTCCTTAAACATGTCATTCCTTTACCTGCATGGCTCATCAGCTGGTTTTCCAGGATTCCCAGTTATCAATCAGGTCATTGACAAGGCAATCACTTCCTTTACTTCTTGCAGGTTTTTTTTGATTGTTTTCCAGGATTTCCAGTTATCAATCAGGTCATTGACAAGGCAATCACTTCCTTTACTTCTTGCAGGTTTTTTTTGATCCCTGTGGTTCAGTTCCTGTGGATCAGCACCTCTCCATTCCCATCTCCAGAGCCTTGGGAGACTTCCCTGGATTCTGGACTCTCCCAGCTCAGGCTGGAGCAGCTAAAGCTCTCATTTCTTTAAAGAGAGCTACACTAGTATGTGGGTTTAGCCATTTTTCTCCCAGCTATTTATTTTTATCTGCTGTTTCTATCTAGCTCAAACTCTTTCTTTCTGTCAAAGTCTAATTAAATTTAATCAATTTCCTTTGAAGCATATAATTTTTGTTGTTTCATATATTTGGTCAAAACATACAGAGCATATAATTAAAACAAACACAGCAACTGGAATTATGGGAAGCACCTCCAGACCCACCATGTCAGAAGTTCTAAGTACCCTGTAGAATGTACTTTTCACCAGCTGAGGTTTTTTTCCCTAAGTTCTCAATATTTGGCAATTTATT
This sequence comes from Molothrus ater, assembly GCF_012460135.2. NCBI lineage: Eukaryota > Metazoa > Chordata > Aves > Passeriformes > Icteridae > Molothrus > Molothrus ater. The sequence continues at coordinate 4,510,276 of NC_050498.2, read as the reverse complement.
TTAATGTTATTCCTTGCCATCTTGATTATGGTTTTGTTTTGCTTTTATTTGGTTTACCTTGTATTTGGATTATATTCAATTACACACACAATATATTTTGGGTAACTCACTGGATGGGTTTACAGATATTTCAGTTTCTCCTCATTGGTTTATTCAGTTGCTTCCACCATAACCCCAGCTCAAGTTCCAATCTAACAGCATATTTTTTCTATTTAATGTAATATACTATTTGAAGTGAACATTTCTTTCTAATTGTAAAAACACGTTCTCATGGTTAGAGTAAAGTTGTGACAAACTAGAACCTCTTGGCTGACAAATTAATTCTGTAGGTTTCTATTTACATCCTTTCGAGGAGTTTGCTGATTTATAACTTCCAGCCAGGAATGAAATGTGCTTGTAACTAAAAGTGTTGATTAAATCATTGCCTGATATTAATCAAAAGAAAATGCAGTGTGAGGTGCAAGTCATTTAAAGGATGACATAAATCTGCCACTTATTAAAGTTTAATTCCTCCAGTGATCCAGTAAGATGAGCTTAAGTTAAACGAGGAAGGTGTGACTTCCAGGAGTCCTCAGTCTCTGTATCCCAGTGAATTTGGGCAGAGCTGCATATGCTCAGCAATCTCTGAAAAGTCAGGCAAAGAACCAGAAACAATGAAAACCACTGAATTTCATGCCAAAGGGGGACTCATCCTTTCCTGGAAAGTTCTGCTGCTCTCAATTTGGGACCAAATTATGGATTGCAAGTGATTTCTCCTCCACACCCCCCTTAAGAAAAAAAAGTAAAATCTTTGTCTCTCTCTGAAAAAGAGCTCAATGAAGCAGGAAAGCACCGCCTGCCAAATCTCAGATGAAAGAGGGACTGCACATCCAAGAGCAACCCAGGCAGACGATCCAGGAGGGAATAAATGATGGCTGTTCTTCCATGCAAGGCAGTTCCATGGTGTGTTGCACTTCCAGCTGCTCCCAGAGGCTGTGGAGGGGTGCACCAGGCTGTCACTTCCCAGCTGGCTTCCGATCCATCTGTGTGGGAATGAGGGAGCTGGCACGGGGCAGGATGGATCCTGTTCTTCTGCAGACATTGCACACAGCTGGGATGGTAATTTAGAGCCTTCCTACAAAGAGCTGTGATGGGAAGGTAACTGCTTTTCCTTCCATGCCAGATGAAAATCTAAGCTTCCTCTGAAACCTGCTGAGTCAAACTGGAATAAGAGAAAGGAGCCATAGAAGGGCCAGACTTGCACAGGGGATTTCCTTGTCCTTGGACAAGCAGGGGGAACAGGCAGAACAGCTCCTGAGCAGCTTCCACGTGGGCTGTATTTGTTTCAGGTATATGGGCTTGTGGGATGACACAGGGCAAGGACAGTTTGAAAACAAAGGTGCTAAAAAAAAGACCATTGATTCAATCCAATGTGATGGAGGGGGAAATTATGGCATGGAAAAAAATCCACCCTGCTCTATGTCTGGTGCACAACATACACCTGAACTACATCTGCTGGATTAAGATTTGAATATCCTTGTGATTGAGAGTACTTGATTTGGGTCTGCCTCAAATCACAATGAGGACACTCAGGAATTGTGACATTTCCACCAAGCAGCTGCCACTCAATGGCTCCTCCAGCACACTGTGGCTCTCTTTTGTCACACAACACCTAAGCCAGCACTGTTTTGCTCAAAAATATGTAAGTAACACTTGGTAAGGCCCAAATGTAGGACTTTAGGTTACCTAAGGTCACACAAATTTCCTTCTGCATGAGAATATGACAATCTTGTTATAATGGGCTAAAGAAGAGAAAGAGAGAACCTATAACGGTTCATATGGAAGAGAAAGAGTTAAATGAGATTGAGGAGGCAAACACTGTCAAAGTATCACACATAAAGAAGTCCTGCCTGAAAGGTTTTTGAAATCTGTACTCATAAAGGCACTGGGGACCAGCAACCCCCTTAGTTTGGTCTGGTTTACATCATGAAGGAAGAAGGAAGGGTTCAGATAAAGCCCAGGAGCTGTGCTGAGGCTGCTTAGATGGACTGAGGAGATGGCAGGGAAGAGGCAACAGCTCAGGTTGTCACCTGCTAGTCGAGGTGCCAGTCACAGTAAATAACAGAATCTCTTGTCTGGCTTTTTTCCACACAAAGAACTTAACACATAAAATACCACTTCAGGAATTCAGTCAGGGCCATGTCCCAGGATCCCTGGGATCCCAACTTCCCTAGCAGGCAATAGCTGCTGTGTGTGGAAGTGTACAGGACCAGCACAAAGCAATACTTGACCTGGAAACCCTCCCAGACTGCAGTGGTTTGTGGTTCAGCAGCTCCCCTGGCCTGTGCTCAGCAGCACAGAGCAGCCTGTCCTCCCACCCCAGCACCTGCTCCTAGTTCCTGCAGAGACAAGAGCATTCTTCTGCACTGGTTACACTTCATTCACTCCTTGACAGCATTTTCAATCAAAGCAATTAAATGTTTTGTAGAATTTTTAATGGGAAACCAGTGTTTGCAGCCTGAGATGGCAAGTGAGAAGCACCAGCCTGCCAGGTGCCTGGATCCATCTCTAAAGAGGTGGCAACAACACAGCATTCCCTCCTCAGCCCCACCTTAGCATTGCAGAGACTCTCTGGAGGAGGAGGGAGAGCAAATGGCTCTTGCTGGAGACACAGATGGGAAAACAGATCCCAGAGAGGAAAGGAAACAGCTTAAAAACTTTTCATCTGACGATTTTTTGGGCAGAGATTCAGGATACTAAATTTGGGCTATGGATTAGGGATGTTGCTACACATCTTTAAAAAAAGGAAAAAAACCAAACCCTGAGGCAGAAGCCAGGAGACCAATCACTCCAAAATTCCAATGACTCAGACACTGGTTGAGATGACACTAAGGCACAGCAAGGCAGGGGTGAACATGTGTCAGGAGAGGAGGAACTCCCCAGTGTGATTTGCTGAGCAGCCAACACTATCAAGCACTGTGGTGTTCCTAATCTTCACAATTCAGAATATTGCTGGCCATAATTACATCCATCAGATGTTTAGGAGCATGCTGATCTTATCAGCAGATCTGAGGAGTTCTTGAGGAGATTGCAAGGACTTGAGAAAGGAATGTACAAATTTTTCTCCCTTTGAGGAATAGATTGAAAATGCCCTGGAGAACACCAGTGAGGACTCTTATAGAATGTCTTGGAAATTAATCACCAAAAAAGATAGGAAATACTTAAGGAACAGCTAGAGCAATTAAAAGTGAAAGCCAGGCAGGTTTAGGAATCAATATGAAGGCAGAACTCCACCAGACTAAATGGATGCAGTGGAATAGTGCATGTTTATACAGATTACACATATCCACCTTGCTGCAGGTATCTACAGCCAGGCTTATCACAGGAGCAAATGGGAGTTCTGAGGGAAGGGAGGCAATGGCCAAGAACAAAACCTGCAGCCCTGGGCATTGAACACTTGTACTGCAGCAGCAGAGCCTCTGGAGGGTCTGTTTGCTTGGAGTCCATGATCTCAGAGGCCTTTTCCAACCTTAACATTTCTACAAGGGAAGCCAGTCAACAACACAGGCAGAGATCAGCTGCAGGGCCAGGCAGAAGTTTGGTGCCTGGGAAATAAACCCAAGGAAATGAAGAATTTGTGCTTACATGGTTTGCTTGGGAGTGTGCACAGAGAGCATTGACCAGCAGAAGAATCACCAAGAACTGAAGCACAACCAAGACACTTCCAGCTCTGGTGAATTGAGGAAAGAGTCCAGCCCCACAGGGTGAGAAATGGCCCAGTTTCTACTGACATCTACTGACTGCTCAGTTCAAGGTTCTCACAGGCTCTGGATCACACCTCACACAGAGCAAATCACTTGACACCTTCAAGGAAGGATGTTTGATACAGAAATCCAGCAGGGCAGGGAGAAACAGGTGCCTCATCCCCATGAAAACTCTTAAAGGAAGACACTGAAGAGCTGAACCAGCCTCTACTCCCGCACTGCACTCACCCATGGCACCAGAGCACCCTTCAGCAGCAGTTTCAGTGGCAGGAGTGTCCCTGACTTGCTTTGGTTTTGTTATTCTACTCCCAGGCAAGAGGGAAGTGGTGATTAGTGGCTGCACTCAACACTGTGAACCCCACTTCAGATTCCCTCCGCTCTGGCTTCCCAAGTGATTCTCCCTCAGGCACTGAGAAATGCCAAAGGAGCACTGGTTTGCTCCTATTTGTGATTTCCTTGTGCACTAAGGAGTGCAAAGATCCCCTGGGGCCTTTCCCAGTCCCTGTGCAATCTCTCTGAGTTCTCCCCAGGGCAGAGGATCCAGGAAAGGCAGAGCAGTGCATGGCCCCTGTGGCTGGCCTTGCACCCAGGCCTTGCCAAGTCTTCTGAACCTCCAAAAAGTTTTATAAATGCTAAAACCAGAGGTGATCTCATGGACAAAGGAGATCATCTAATTGAGTTTGAGACCAACAGGCATGCTTCTGAATAATCAGGGGATGTGATGTGCAAGCAGCCAGAAGACTCTTAGCTAAAATTACAATGTATGGAACTTATTGAGCCAAGTACCTTTTTACTAATAATTTTCCCCTATCTTAATTCAGGCTGATAATTTGCAATTACAGTTGTAAAGGGCTCCAAGTGAAAAGTCCTTTTATCAGATGTTTCTGTTGTTAGTCGACTTTACAAGAGGGAATCAGATCCAGATGAAGGCTCAGAAAAGTCCAAATCAATCAGCTTTTGACAAGAATTGCAGCCCTCCAGCAAATGCAAATAAAGCATCTTGATTTAGGAAGACATGAATGCAATTAACTGAGGAATCCACATTAATTTATTTCCCTTTGTAAATATTGTTTATTTCCTTAACAGGTTACAAAAATGGTGACACACTGAAAACTCAACAACTCTAATCACTGGGCTAACAAGAACTAAGTGATTCCAGGTCCCCCAAAGGGAGCCCAGCTACTCTCAGATACCCAAGTACTGATTGTCTCTGTCAGAGAAGTATCGGCCAACATTTGTTAACCCATAAAAACCACTGTCTGAAAGGGGCATTGAAAGTAAAATCCTTGGCCCTCTAAAGTTTACATTTTTCCTGTGTGAAGCATGCTTACTCTTTGATTAGCAGCCAAGAGAATAGACTCCACTCCATTCCAAGTCTTAAAAAATAGTATGAAACAAAACATTAGTGAAGTGATTTTCCCTTGTTTTAATGTGGTTTTCAACATTAGGTTTATTGTTTTGTGGTTTTCTGCATGGAAAGCATATGCTTGCAATATGTTTACAATATTCCAGGGGTTTAAAGCTACAGCATAGTCATTTAAAGGAAAAAAAAAAGAGAGAAAACCCTGCAAATTGAGGAATACTCTAATGAAGCAACACCTAATGTTTTCACTTGCTAAGCCCCTTTGGAAAAGGTACAGTATAGGTAAAACAGATTCAGTGTTTCTGGCTAATGAATCAAATTCTCCCAGACACTATTTTTGACATCATATTCCAGAAGTGTTCTGGCTCTCCCACAGTTTGCAGTGTTCATTGGACCACTTGCTAGAAGGTGCCATCCTTTTAGGTCTCACTTTATTCAATTAAATATCCAACTCATTGCTCTTTAAATACCCAGACTGTAGAAGTGCCCTTTAGGGTTGAGATGATCCCAGCAGCAGTGGGGGATACTCAGGACATCACCAAACCCAGCCCCAGAACCCCACTCCAAAATGTCAGGATGGGAAAAATATCAAGTGGCTGAAGTACTTTGGGGCACAGACAGAATCAAACCCACAGGAGGAGGCAGGATGGAGGGGCAGGAAGGAGGAATAAGCCAGTAATTCCTCAAATATTGACTCCAGGGGTGAAGGAAGGAGAACAGCTCCTGGAGGAGCAGGTAGCTGATCTTAGAACCGCAGTGTGGTGGCAGTCACAGGGAGGTTGGGAGGCCCACAGGAGGAACAGATGACACCTGTCCATCCTGGGTGGGTGCTCTGGGCAGGCTGAGGTGGCCACAGCCTGTGTCCATGGCCTGCCAAAGGAGGTGGCCATGCTCAGGGTTATCTGCTAAAGCCAGACACCCAAACCCATGGTACAAACCTGATGCCTGTCTGGGGAATTTGGCTGCAGGCAGCCCAAAATCTGCCAGGAGAGCAGTGTAAGTGGGTCTTAAGCACAAAACAGAGGTGGTCACATAAAATGGGTGTAGCACTTGATCCACCAAACCCGGGCAAAGCTGTGGAGTGAGAGGGAACCCTCTCTCCAACGTGAGCATGTGAAGCAGAGCAAGAGGGTTCCTCAACATCTTAATGTCCTCCAAGTTGTGATGTGAGAGAAGCAGAGGAGAAACTGCTGACATGACTCTTTGTGCACAGTCACACACCCTTCCCTCACACCTCCCCCAGATAGCCTGGCTCCAAGGACTAGCGTCAGAAGAGGAAAGAAGCATCTAATTTTCTAATTCCTACTTCAATGATTCACGAGGTGCTTTTGCAAATTGCAGGAGAACACCCTATGAATCAGTCAGGGACAGAAATAAATTGCATTAATCCATAGTAGTAATATGCTCAGAGTGCTTGAGTTTCAGTAGGAATGAGCTCATTTGTTAAGCTCCCCACTCGGAGCATGTAGGATGGCTTTGTGCCCTAACATTGTCCCACAAGACAAAGGCCCACTTTCCTGCTGGAAGGGACCCCAACTTGCACACCAGATCTTTGTCTTCCATTTCAGACACTGCTGAGTGGCATCCTATCCTTCCACTGCCTTCTCTCATCTTCTGCGTGCCAGCATCCATCTCTCACCTGCTAATTGTGGCCTCCTCACATCACCAACACTGAATTAGTCAGCAGAAATGGGCTGAGATCCAAAATTCATCTCCAAAAGCAGTGGCCATGGCTACACAGGGAACTCAGCCACCTCAGGATGAAAAGAACCAGGCCAGTGCCTCCAAAGGTGAGGGGTGAACTCTTCTAATGGCAAGGCAAAATTCAACAGCAAGACAAGTGACACTGAACATCAGAGAAATCTGGAACTCTGTGCACACAGATTGCTTGGAATGCTCCTCAGGCAGCATCACTTTGCTTCACTGCCCTCATCCCAAGAGCTGAGCCCAAAGAGCTCTGCAAGGTAAGAGCTGCACACACAGCCATGCCATGGACACCAGGGAGCCTGGTCCATCATCTTTGCTTCAAACACTCCCATCAACTCCAAGAGGTTAAAAAAGTAACCTATCCATTCCACCAGAAAATCTGAAATTAGAAAGGAGAAAAATCCACACACAAACACTTTTACAATGTTAATAAATGTGCAAGAAATCCTGATGCTGTGCCTTTAGCCCTGCTAGCCCATTTCCATTTAAATAAGATTTCCTGTGAAGCAACTGGTACCTGTGAAAAACCACACTGGCAACCTGGATACAAATGCTGCTTCCAAATCCTCTGAAACAGGACTTGACAGTGAACAACTTGCACCTTTATTTCCAACAGCAGCTCCATTTTAGAGAACTGCTGGAAAATTTGTGATCAGGTCTGTGAAAAATTACAGTAATTGTTATGAACACATTTCCAAATGAAATTATGGTCTCAGGCCAATTTTACAGTCCTCCCTCTGCCATGACTGCACATTGGGGCAGCCACTCTGTCTTTCTACTACATTTTCTCTATCTGCTGCAGCTGGATAAGCACAGGATGACCTGAATTTTCCCTCTTCCAGTTTGTTGTGGGGATTGTCCAGCCTAATCACATATAAAGAACCCAGAATTGTCCTTTCAGGTACCTAACTTCTGATGCTCTGAGAATTCTGTAGTCACTGCTGCAATAAAATCTGGTTTTAGAGAAGCAGACAACCAAATGCAGAGAAGAATACATACAACTGAGTGGTCATACAATGCTCTTTTGTGAGGACTAACTTGCAATTTAAAGAAAATAGCACTGTTTTATGAACTGTTTGGGACAGTGCACCATAAACTGGGATTGGTTCCCCTTTTCCCTGGTGTCTCCACAGCATCAGGTCTGTATTAGAGCAGGGAGCAGAGGGCCAGGTGGGATGTGCAGCCTCTGCATCCTGCACACCACAGCTGCCTCAAAAACTGCCTCCTAGCAGAGAGAACATCAGTTTGACAACTGAAATCAGCACTTGCAGCAATGATTTGGATCCACTCACATTATTAAAATGGAGAATTTGAAAAACTTTCCTCTTTCCACGTTTCTCACACTGTATGATTTCAGAACTCTCCTCCCTCGTGTGTTCTGGGTGACAGCTCCCATCCTGTCTCACTGAATGGTTCTTGGTGTGCTGGGAAAATGTGGGAGTGTTGGGGATGTAAAGGATACCACATTCTGTATTGCACACACACATCTTGGTGGAGGAAAAACATTTCTCTTGATAGAACATTTTTCAGAGAAAAAAATGTTCTATGAAGTCCAAGTCTGAGAGAAATGTTGCCTGATGTTTTCTTGAGAACACAGACCCTAAATTTGGGGTGAAATCTGACCTTAGATTCTTCCTTTATGTCTGCATTTTTCTTTTGACTGGGTGGACTATTCTCACCCTTTTGCTGGGTAAGGGTTTTTTAGTTAGTTTTTCAAACCTTGCTCAGCTTTTGACATTAAAGTGCCAAAGAATCCAGCATTTCTTCAGTAAAGCAGTTCAACATAGAGAGACCAGGTTTACAAACTTAGAACAACTCTGAATTGTGTTAATTCCAGATAAAAGCTGTGGCTAAAAGTCGGATCCTTAGACCACTAGAGGTCCACAGAGCTGTTTCTGCTAAAGCAGCAAAAAATGCACAATAGTTTTTATCCCTCTGACCTTGAAAGTTTTGAGTGTCTCATTTTAAGGGTTGAACTTCTCTCCACACACTTGGTTAGCTAGATTATTGCAGGTCAAGGTTGAAAAAGCCTCTTCCTTTTTTGAGTATAAACTTGTTTATTGGTATAAACTCAACCATGAACAAGTTTGCTGCTGAGACCTACAGCAATAACACTGAGGAAGATAAAGCAAACTGGAAGTTAGTCAGGAAATATTACAAAAGGCAACTGAGCCAGATTTCTTCTCATATGAAGGCAAGTTTAGCACTATTTGGTACCAAAATATTCAAGTTTCCAAGATGAAAGGGGATGCTAATATCCATAAAAGCATCTAACCCAAGAAAGCAAAAATAACAGTCTCAAGACAAGATGGGATGGAAGCAATCAAGGACCTGTAGCCACTTCAGTGAAGAGAATTTTTTTGTTGTTGCTGTTCTGGCTGCCCTAAAAACTCCACTGTTATTTTAACCAAGCCCTACAGTTTAGTATGAAAGAGATAAGGAGATAAGCAGGTGGGGAGGGGGAGAAGAGCTATGCCCAAAAAGATAGTTCAAGGCAAAGCCATGCTTCAAAGAGAAACTCTAAACCACACTGGGCATTTAGAGGTTGTCAACAGTTTTCCCAAAACAGATCCTTTGCTATTATTATAGGCACTGCTGAAGAAAATCTCAGGACTCAAACCCACAGGACTGATGCCATGGGGCTGTCCTGACATTTCTGTTTTGCAGGGTATTTGCAGGAGAGGATTCTCCAGTTTTCAAAGATCCTCCCCCTTATGTGTCCTTCCCACCTGGAGCATCCCCACACTGCTCAAGCTGTCCCTGTGGGTTGCTGTGGATGGGATTACAAAGTGCCACAAATCCATATCTTGACTCCAGGTGCAGAACAAACAGCAGGAGCAGATAAACTCCTACAGAACAAAGATCTTCTTGTCAACCAGACAGCAATTGAGAAAGCAGAAAGAGAAATGAGAACCTGCCTGCAGGAAGAAATGTTTCCATCTCTGTTAAATGAACAAGGACATGCATGACAGTCCATCCATCACCTGTATGCTGTCATAGCTAAGACAAAGTAGAGTTAATATGTGAACCTGGGCTCAGCTTGTAAAATGGAGCAAGGAAGATTAAATAGGTTTAATTTGTATGGGATTGGGCAAGAGTGAAGGGAGACACAGGCGCACACACACACAGATATTCTGCTGCTGCCCTTCTGCCACAGATCCTTCAGAGTAATTTCTTTTTTCTTACTGAAACATTATCGCCCACTTACTCTTATCCTGCCTACATAACATCTGCATTTATAGTCAAAAATACTGAGAAAATCTCCATTAGCAAGGACCAGCTTTCACCTCACAAAGCATCTCTCAGATATCAGAAGAGTCAATTCTCTCCCTCTTCACCTTCAGTAAAAACCAGGTTATTTTCTGTTACATTTCTGTTACCAGGTTATTTTCTGCAGTTCCATTGTCTGTAAAGCCACTACAGGGAATGCATTAATTTTTTTATGTCTCCAGCACTTTTGCAGCCACTGTTACAATTAGAGGGAAGATAGTAAAGTCTGCCTTCAATCATAAGTTTTCCACAGGTGAGCTTTGGCTGTTGTTCTGAAATTCCAAAGAACTGTAACTCTGGTGACATGTTTAGCTGGGCTTTTAAAAATCAGCAATATTTGCTTGACATAGCAAAAATCACAGGACTGTGCATGAAAAGTGAAGCATGAAAAGTGAAAAGAAAACAACATAAATAAAGAAAATATCTGATCCCTTACAGCCTTCCGATATGTAATGTCTCTTGATGGAAGTGAAAAGCGGTGCTTGCTGTAAGATCCGGCTAAAATAAGAATATTTTTCATTGTCCAGCTGAGAAACTCAAATGGCAGCAAACAAAATCAATGGCAAAAACACAATTGTTAAAAACCAAGACCCCTCCCTATGTTACAAAATAACCTTGGCTTATTAAAAGCAGAGACTTATAATTCCTTGTTTTCAATACAAATCTTCTGACACATCCCTTTTAAGAAGGAAAAAATGTTCATCTGCTACCTAGAGCTCCAGTAATATCTGCTGGATAAAGCTGCTCCTTCTAAGGAAGAGGTGAACAACAACACCTGAAATGCAGTAATCATACAATCTAAAAGTTTGGCTTCAAGCATGATGGATAAATGGCAGGAAACTGGAGGAAGAAGAGTTTTAGCCAAAACTGGATGACTGAAGACCAAAAATACTACCGTAAATAATTCACAAAGGAACACAGCCAGGGGATAACTATGCAAAAGCTTAGATCTTTTGCAGGATAATAAATTTAATGGAGATGCCTGATAGCATGAGCAGCACAGATCACTAACTGCACGTGTTTGAGAGGAGCCTGAGCACTGAAACATAAGCATGTGGTTGGAAGGGTGGTCTGAAGAGCACAGCAAAGGTCTCAGTTTCCATTCCCAACTCTAAGACCAATAACTTTGGCAGACCAATAAGAAAACCTCTTAATTTATCTTACTCATAGACAGATGTTATGTGATAGACAGATGTTCCTCACCTGGCTGCCTGGGATCTGAGCAGGTCCAGTATTTGAACAAGCTTTGAGACTGATGAAATTCCAGGAATTGTCACTGTAATTTAGTTTTATTTATTCAAAATTAAGATGAAAAAGAAAAAAAGAAAAAAGCATGCTTGTTCAAGGATCTAGGGCTCCTGACAACCCTCAAAACACAAATCATGCACTAAAACTCAGCTGCTCAGGCAGCTGAACTCCCAGCAATTTAATCAAGCAGCCAGACAACAGAAAAACACCCCTGTGCTTCCCAGAGGCTCTCACTCTTCCCACCCAAAGCCTGAAGGGCTGGATCTGTCCTGCACCACACCAAGAACAATTAAGATAATGCTACTCCATATCAAGGTAGAGGATAAATCCCAATGTCAAGGGCTTATGCCAGCAAAGCATTTTAAAAACAAGATGGCCTTCAGTGTATCCACTATTGATTCACCTGGAAAGCACAAAACTGTACTGAGTAAAAAAAAAAGCACAAAACTGCATCACTGCAACACCACCCTGCAGAGCTTTCTCTTCATGGTGTTGCAAGGGCACAACACTCAGCTTTTTTCCAGATGTCACTGCCAAATCCCACAGGGACCTTTCCAGCAGGTCAGCATCCAGCTATGTCAGTGCTGGGATTATCTCTAAAAACCCTGGTACTCTCCAGAATTTAAAGCAGGTGTGCAGACTGTGCATGCCCCCATCACAATTCTGGCCAAGAATTGACTGAGGGGCTGGATGGGAAATGACAAAAGAGGGTATTTAGAAGCAACCTGGGATAGTGGAAGGTGTCCCTGCCTATAGCAGGGGGTGGAACAAGATGAGCTTTAAGGTCCCTTCCAACCCAAACCATTCTGGGATTCAATGATTAATCTAAGTCAGATGAACCATTTCCTAGCACACTCAGGTGTTTTTTAAGCCAACAGATTGTCCTTTGTGTCACAATATGCAGAGGGCACAGAATGGCAGCAGTCTGCTAAACTGATGTCCTGACACTCATCAACCTGCAGTGAGCACAGCACACACCCATCCCTGCTCCTAATGCAACCCAAAATAAGCATTTCTACATGGGATTTGCACCAGTTAAAGTACCAGACTATCAAAGCAATTTTGAGTTAAATATCTACATGTGGATATCATTCATGTTTTTAAACCAGAAAGGTTCTCAAACTTTACACACACATAAATTATTTTTAAATTACATGATAAATTATTTTTCTTGAGCAAACATACTATCAGCTTTTGTTGGTGCTGTAACTACAGGAGAGGGGAGAGCAGAAATGAAAATTCACAGAATAACAGGAGGACATCCATAGGTCCAGGGCATGCTCATCAGGGGACACAAATGTAGCTGATTGATCAGAATTAATTTTAATTGTTGAGTTGTGCTGTGGTCCAGGGTAATGTCCTCAATATGCTGCAAATCCAACAGCACCAGAGCAAAGCATATGAAAGGCTGGGACAGAAAAGTCTCCATTGCAGCAGTGAAGCTGTGGAATAAACATCCAGAAGAGAGGAAGGGAATCAGGAGTGTTGGGGTGTAGACCCACAAGAGAGCCTTTTATCAAAACCAGTGCTTCTGCAAAGCTTCCTAAAGATTTCCAGCCCCAGTCAGAGTAGGAGAGGTTCTTTATTACCTTAAATATAAAACCATTAGCTGGGCATTCCTCTGAAACTCCACACACACAGGTTTTATGCACAAAGAATTAACTGATTTCTAGCTAAAATACATCTACATCCAGGAAAAAGACTGGAAACCTTCATGGCCCTTGAAGCCTTGCAGAATATGGCTGCACATTTATCCCAAAAGCAAGGAGCATATTTATGCATCCCTGGGCCAGTGAATGAAACATCCTCATCCAAAAAATGGGTCCTTTTTAGCCTGCATTTGAAAGTCTTCCTTGTGATCCCACAAGGTTGCTCTAAAGTGTATCTTAGAATTTAGAGTAGGCAGGTTTGCTTTGGATCAGGAAGCTGATCTCTGTCCCAAGGGCACTGATCTGTGCAGTAGTTGCTATGGTACTGCAAGTATTTTTGTTTGTTAAACAGTAGATTAAATAGTCACATAAAACGATTAGACTGGACGTTGGATCATTCCCTGGGAAGGCTTAAGTTACAAACTGGCTTTCTGGGGAAATTATTTAAGCTTTTCACTTGAAAAAAAAAATGTTTTTTGACTCTTAGGCTGATGTGTTTAAGAGACTCTACTCCTTACTCTGATTTAAACTTATTTGTGTAGGCAGGTAATATTTTTAGGCACTTTTACACCTATTAAAAATGTTTCTGTAACTGTTGGCTTCATGCAGTGAGTGCTTTAATAGCTCCTGTTTTATCATCACTATCCTGAATGGTCAGGGCTTGGATTACAATTCTTTTGCAATAGGAATGGATGCCTTGCCTTGGGTCATAACAGTGATGCAGGAGTTAAAGATTAATTGTTAGTCTGAATTTCCAGACTGAACAACAGATTTCCCTTAAAAGGCCAAGTACTCTGTCTCCAAAATCAGCTTGTTTGGTTACAAAAGTTACTGGGGGATTTGAGAACTTTGAGGTTTACTTATTTCATTTACCTGCCTTGGCATCTGTACCACACTCCCTTCATTAGGTCCAGGCACTGGGATGAAAGAGATCCAAAAATAAGCATAAATAGTCCCTGGCTGATGAATAAGCCTTGGACTAATTGCTCAGATGACTTAACAGGCTCAGGAGCAGATGGGGACTGAGCATAAGGCAGCACAAACACCACATGTGACAATGACACCAATGGAGAATCTGTCCTGCTGGCTCATGCTACCCAAGAATTCCTATTTTTTTCAAGAACCTACCTAAGGAGCCAATCTGGGTGGCAGAGCAGTGCCAGATTAAAAATAAGGTGTTGTATTTTATCCAGCCAACCAGTGGAGTGCATCCAACATCTGAAACCACAAGAGCTCCTTTGCTGCTGATGGCTTCCACCAGAATGGGACTTTAGAAAATACAGAGTATTAAAAACCAATCCCAATGCAGTAAAAATGAATCATACACACAGATACCAACACAGATAATTCTAGTTGCTGAACAAAGATGCCTGATTTCAGAGAATTCTACTTTTTTTAACAAAAACTCCTCTACAGAAAGGTCCAGCTAAGCAAAATAATTATTAACATTAAACAAGTACAGCTGTAGATATCAGATAAGAGCAGTTCTGAGGATAATATCTGGCATATATTACACTTCTTCATCTGTTTTTCCTGTACCCCCATAAATGATGACAGGACTCCTCTCTGCAAGAGTTCCCACAACCAAAGGCATTGATCACTGGAGCTTCCAAAAGAAAGGCACAAGGAGCCAATACTGGCTCCAAAGAAAACAAAATGTGTACCAAACTTGCAAGAAAGAAGTCATAAAATTCCCATCAAAAATGCCAGTAGGACTGAAGCAGATCAACTGCAGACAGACCTGGAAAGTTTAGTGCTGAGTTCCCTTCTCGAGCAGGGGAGTAACAGAGCAGATGCTGAACAGCTAAAATTACAGCACCAAACACTCTGCCCTCAGGCAGGAGGAGACATGAACAGCCCCTACCTTTATCACAGCAGCAAACACAAATAAAAGTGCCCATTTAATAGAATCTAAAAGCTTTCAGCCTCATTTCAGAGACCCAAGGCCCCCAGGCACCATCCAAACCCCCAAAGCTGCAGCTTTGGCAGTGTCCTGCTGGAGCTATTGCTTTGGAGTGACCTCAAATCAGCATTTTCTGGGGTTGAACACCATCCTGCTCAAATCCAGTGCTCTCCATACAGCCTGCCCTGGGAACTGGGCTGTTCCAGATGACCACATGGATGTGAAAAATAAACTGGAAAATGGGAACACCCATGTTCAGAGAGGACAAGACTAGCAGGAGCCTGAAAAGAAATGCTCTAAATTAGTTCAAAACAGAGAGTTACACGGCATCTGAGCCTCCCATAGAGACAGGGCCATCATGAAAGCCTTGGCACCACATTTGTAAAGTTTGCTTCACAACTGTTTCCTTTGAGGAAGCTAACTTTTTTTATGCTTACATCAGCTATCAGGTATAAGCAATTCCCTGTAAAATTATTATTTTATGGATGAAGAAACAGACAAAGATGAAAGTCAACATTTTCTGGTGTGGAAAGAGGACTTGGGAAGTGGAGACTTCAGATGTCTTAAGCTGGGATGTCTGAGCAGCAGCAGCAGCAGGGGTTGTTTGTTTGTTTAAGGCTCTGCCTACCCTGAACCACCAACAGAAGCCAGTGGAAGCTGCCTGGATTTGGAAACTCCCAAACCAGACAGCCCAAAAATTATTGACTGCCTCTGACAAGCTGGCCTGAGTACTTTGGTCCCCATCACAAGCAGGAGTTGCTGGTGGAGCCACAAAGCACAGCTCAGGGCCCCCATTCCATAGCTCGCTGTGCTGGGCCAGGGCACTCCCAAAAACACACAAGTTCATTTTTGGATGCCTTCTGAGCAACTCCAAGAGTGAGCAGCAACATTAAGCTCAATTTCAAGCTGGACCCTTTCCCTTCAGTTCCATTTTTCTTTTTGAAAAGAGGAATTCCTCCATTTAGTTTTAATCCTATTTCTCTCTCTCAAAGCTGCCAAAAACTCGAGGCCAGCTCACATCAGACAGCAGTTTATTTCCTTGGGGTGATCCCCACAGGACCCAGAGTGCCCTGGGGCTCCTCGTGCCCTGGCAGGCTCTGGGGCCATGCCAGCAGCACGGGGACGTGTCCCTCGTTGCGAGCGATGGCCGCAGGCCCCGCGCGTCCGTCAGGCCTCGAATCCGTCGGAGCTGCAGTCCCGGAGCCAGCACAAAGAGCAGCCCAGCAGAGGTTTTATTTACAACCTGCTGACAACAGAGTGGAAATTGATAGAAGCTGCAGGCAGCGAGTGACTCCCTGTCTGTCAGCACCAAAGGGCAGCTCCTGCCATTACTCCCTGGACAGGAGCTCTTTAACTCTTTCTGGCTCAGCCTGGGATTCACAGGGGTGCCACAGGTCTCCACCATGTTTCTGTTTATGCCATCTTTATGGAATTGTTCCTCCACTGCCTTTGGCTGAGTTGTTTCCAGTTCTAAGCAGTGAGAATGGCCCAGGACTCCAGAATTACAGATTTACTGTTCCCAAGTGTTGCTGGGCAGACACTGCTCCTTCAGCCTCCTGCAGTGCCAGGTGTCACCACACACCATGTGTGAATCATTTCTCCTCTTTTTATTTCTCAGTCTCTCTGAAGCTGAATTCACAACAAGCCCTTATCAAGGGTCATTAAGATTTTCAGGAAGCTCAGAACCTTTTCAGAACCCACAAAAGCTCTTTGTGAGCCCAAATTTACCCCTGGGATGCACCACTTTGGAGCCAGCATAACTTCCCAAACCAAGTCCCATACTCCAGCCTCCCAACCTAAACCCAAAGTGACTTAAAACACAAAAATGTTAAACTGGAATCATTCTTTAAAAAAAAACCCATTTTCTGTAAACTTTTGCCTTCCACAGCTGCCTGCTGTGAGATGAGCAGGTACAGCCACAATGTCACCATCATCCCAGTGAGCAGAGAATGATAAAGGAAAATGAGATAAACTCCATTCTTCAGCTGGCATCCACCTCTGCTCACCAAAAGAGCAAATGCTGAAGGACATCACAAGTGCCTTAAACCTTTTTGTGGAAGAATCTGTGGCAATTTCTGTCTCAAACAGAAGCAAATGCAACAGCTTTGATCCAGTTCACCCAGACATCTTAGGGCATAAACAAAATCATGTGGTCCCCAATAAAACCACCAAAAGTGCTCTGTGATTACGCTGGGTCCAACACTATGTGAGAAATGCAAAAAGTCCCTTGTAAAAACACTTCCTCCTGTTTCACCAGACTTTTCCAGATCACAGAAGTGTTGGTCAGATCTGAGCAAAAATGTGAGAAGATCTTCTGTGAGTCTGGCTTGTAATTCTCAAGATGCCCATCAGAGCAGACAGACAAACTTACTCTTGATTTCTGGATCTTGTGTTAAATCTGTGGCAGCCCATGACACGCTCACACTGAACAGGGGGCACACAATCCCAGACTGTGAGCAGCACACCAGCCCAGCTGAACCAAGAGAGATTAAAGCCCTGTGTACCACTGGAAAAAGAACCCAGTACAACCAAACAGTTAAAAACATTTATGGAGCAAACATAAACTTTCCATCAGGCAGCTGGTTCTTGCTTGGGGAAAATATATACGTTGCTAATAGGAATTATATCCTGTTTCCTTTCTACTGCTTAAAACATACAAACAAATTATATTTCAGACTAATGACATATTATTCATGGATCTTTTACTTCACTGGAATTTATAGTTCAATTCCAAACCTGTAATTTTAAATGTTGGCTGTTTTTCTAAGTAATTCACCAGAAGGAGGTCCCAGGTCCCCTTCCTTCTCCTGCTGGCAAGGAAAAAAACCCTGCCAACCTCTACATAAATTGGTGTATATCACAAGCTACTCCACTTAAATGCCCAGACAGGGCTTTTCACATCAGAGCTAAAGTGAAAAAAAATACAGACACACACAATTTATTACATAGAGCCTTTCTTCTCTGAGGGTCACACAGCTGGTGTTAAACTGGTGGCAGCAGAACTCTGAGGCCCAGAGAAATAAATGCAGCATTTAGGAAGAAGGCAAAATATCACTAAAAATGCAGCGTTCAAAGAGAAGGAAAACTGCTACCAACCTCTTGCTGCACAAACCCATTGCTGAGTAGGGCTGGGCTGAGGGAGCATCTTTAAGGACAGTCAGAGGAGAGCTCTCCAAGGCAGGTGTCCTGAGCAGGGACCTGCTCCTCAGCTCCCCTGGTCACCCCTGGGGCACAGCAGGGATGGAGCAGAGCACTGACACGTGGCACTCAGGGCTCCCTGCCAACCCACAGGGATTCTGGCTGGGGAAACTGCAGGCTGGCTCCATCCAACCATGCAAGAGGGTCCATAGGAGCAGGCTGGCACCTCAGTTCTGGAACACGTGTTCCAGTCACCTGTAGGTCACATACCAGAAGGCTAAATGTTAAATTTTGGCTGGGTAAGTCCCCCACATCACACACAGCTCTGGAGGAGACCTGTACCCAAAGCATAAGGATTAGAACATCCCCACAGGGACCACAAACTGAGTCGTGCCCAGCACAGGGCAGAACTTCCCCTGCTGGGGTGGAAGGAGAGGTGGCTCTCATGATTACCTGTCTGTCCTGCAGGAAAGGCACAGAGCAAGCCACAAACCACATCAGCTACACATCCAGGGACCTTCCAGTTGAAATAAGTGACAGTGGAGAAGAGAGCGACATTTTGGGAGTCCAGAAGGACCCTGGGACCCCACACCCCTAAGAATGGCCCCTGCAGAGCTCACAGTGCTTCCTGACCCCAGCACTGTTTCCCAGTCCAGTTTCTCTCCCTGAGCAGCTCATGGGAGCAGGCACATGAAGATGGGACTTGAGCTAAGATGTTTCTTTGTCAGAAGCTACACTCAAGTCCAGGGGAGTATTTTGCTCTCACCCCCCTTGAAGTCACGGGGGCTGATTTCTTGCTCTGCATTATGTCAGATTATTTTATAGCAAGAAAGGGTGGAAACAAATACCATCAAGCTAGTCTTGCCTTTCCTCCACCATGTTCCACTTTCCTCCCCCATGTTCCACTCAAGAAAATCCCTCAATCCCCACAAAACAAGTTGAAGTTTATGCCAAACCTAACAGAGCTCATACAGACATTGTTATCTTTTGAAATGACACCTTCAATTTAATTATCTCCAAGATTAAATCATCTCCAAACTATTAAGGAAAATAACTCAGTCGTGCCAAAACACTGCATCACACCATGATTTCTCCTTTTTTTTTCTAACCCCCTTAAGACCCTCTCTCACTAGATTCACAGAATGGCAGAAGCACACAGATGTGCACTCGTGCCTGGCCCCTGCTAAGGCCATCCTGCCTGCACAGCTTGCCAAGTTTCCCATCTGCTTTAAACCCAACCTCAGCTCTGCTGGGGTAAATTCAGAGCAGTTCCAGGGCCTTCAGGGGCAGGAAGGAATCAAATTTAACCTGCTGAACTATGTGCTGTGCAAGTAAAAGAGTACCTGAAAGTGCACCAGCTTCACCTGAGAAAGTGCACGTGGCAAACCAACCACCTCCAAGGTATTTTAAGTGTCTACAGTGTTGCTTTTTCTACAGTTCCCACAGAGCCATCACAGTCCCTCACTGCATTTGCCTGTACAGCTCTGTAGGCTGGTGCTTGCTGTGCTCAATTTGGCACAGGATTCTTAACCCACCCCCCCAGTGGTCTGGGGAGCCGTGGCACCAGCACATGGCACTGCCCAGCCTGCAGCACCATGGCAACAGCACATTCCTAGGGCTTGTGAGCTGCAGACACTTCAATTTTAGTCCAACAGCCAAAATTGAAGTATTTCCTTCCCTTTCCCACAGGAATGGACACCTGCCTCAGCAGGAACAGGGCTGAGAGAGCAGCATCCCCACCTCACTGCAAAAAGATAAAGATGATTCCTTGGTCTCACTGCACAGCTTCAAGTCAGGGGAAGTATTTGCCAAGAAGGAATGATTGTTCCAGCCAAGCTTGTTAGAACTTGCAGTGTCCTTTACCATATGAAGGCATGAGGAGCAGCATAATGAAGGCTGGAAGAGCAAGGAAATAATTGTAACCTTCTGGCTGCAGGGCCCAGACAGGAGCACACATGGCCTAGGAGTGGCTCCCTTGGCCATTCTAAGCCACTAAACCAGAGTGTACAAAATAGAATATTCTTAGTTGCAAGGGACCCACAAGGATCATCAAGTCCAGCTCTTAAGCAAATGGCCCATACAGGGATTGAGCCACAACCTCAGTGATACAGGCACCATGCTCTAACCAACTGAGCTCTAAAGGTGATCTTAGAGCAGCTGATGGACCAAGGACTGGATGAGGACCACAAGCCAGTTTTACCTGGACCCCAGGAAAGCCAATTTGCTCAGAGATCAAGTGTTTGTGGCCCCACATCCTCCACCAGGCCATGCTGGGGGCCAGGCAGGTGCAGGGCAGGGGGGTTTCACCAGACCCTCAGCAGTGCTACACAAAGTGGGCTTGGTCTAGGAGAAAAAGGTCAGGGGCAGAATTTTACACGATCCAGGCAGGTTCTATCACTCAAATATTTGTCATTTCTGTTCCAGGGAGAGAAAATGCAAACTGGATTGAGGCACAGAGTTGAGAAGCACCAACATCTTCTACAAAGCACTGTTTGTTAACCATGGGAAAGTCACTGGAGGTTTCCTTCAGTGTCCCAACCTGCACAGCACCTAAGTGTGCTGTTAATTTGTTCTCTGTGCACAGGCACACACCATTCCTACTAAGGAGCTCTTAAATTCATGGTGGTAGCACAAAGTGTCATCTAGGCCCTCAACAGCAACTACCTGCCTCAGGAACCAACAAGGTAAATGCCAATAGGAAGCGCCAGCAAGAAAATGCTTTTGAAAAGGGCTGGCATCAAGGAGAGCATAAAGGACCATACATCAGACTGTTAACAGAAAAAAATTGTCCTCCCTTAAGGCTCTTCTCAAGCACCTCAATTTTCTAGCTGGGATGTGCTCTGAGAAGCTTATCTGCTCTGATGCAACCAGAAGAGATCTCAATAGCAGTAAAAAGTTCTGAACCACACAGAAAATTCAGCTGTTCATGCCCTGTGACACTGAGATCTGGAGCCCACTCATATGCAAACACAATTTCACAACTGCCCTCATTTTAACTGAAGCAGACAGTGCAGACAGGAAGAGCTTCCAGTTTGAGACCCTATTCTGTGTTTATAGCATAATACAGACCTACAGCTGTAATTCACAACATAAATAACTCCACCTTCTCCACTCCATCCCACCCTCTGGTATTCTTATGCCTTGGCAGGAGAATTAATCACTTGACTGGTGTCTGTGCTGTTTGTTATTTCATATTCTATCTCCCCTTGCACAGGAATGGTGCTGAGCTGTGTGGAGAGGAATAAGAGTTTCCTATTTCTCCAACAGTTTGCCTTTTAACAAGTTTGAACATTTGGTTCTCTGGAGACCTGGAAATGAGATCCTGGCACAGGAGACCTGTGTGCTAATGGCATGACACCATATTGGATTTAGCTGAACTGCAGGCCTGTGAATGACAGTGCCTGCAAGTGAGAGGCAGGGCAGGAGGGAGGAAAGGACAAAAACATGATGTCAAGCCTGAGAACTCACCCATCTGAGTTATCAGACTGCTCAGAGTCAGCAATTTATTTTATTAACATTATTCCCTCTGGTCTTACGTCTCTGTTACCCCAGCAACCCTTCCCCAGACTCCCTGTACTATCCCTGTGCTCAAAAGCAGCACAAAAAAAGAAAAAGGTCTGATGGAGCAAGAACTCAGGGCTGCAGTTAACAGGGCCATTGTTACCTTCCAGTCTCCAGCCTCAGGACTGAGGCATCAGAAGCCAGACACACTCAGACAGAATGGGGTCCACAGCAGAGAAACTGGGACAGTGCAAGACAAATTGTCTGCTGTGAGATCTTTGGATGAAAGAAAGAAAACAACAAAACAAACTAACAAACAAAACAAAGACAAATAAACAACAACAACAAAGGAATCTATTTTATCATGCCAAAATATTTTATCTTTAAAAACCTTTCCACAAGTTGACAACAACTGTTGGTCTGACCTAAAACTCAAAAAGGTTCTGCTCATGATCCTGCCTCTGTGCAGAAGCTGATTTGAAATCCTGTGCTGTCCCTTTGGACCAGTCTCTTGCTCAAGTGTCCAACTCCACCACAAAGTGAACATCTGGCTCAGGCCAAAGCTGACACTGGGGTATTGCACTGGGGAGGAGATGCAGGGATTCCATCATTCTGGGTGGGATTTTTAATTCATGACAAAGACAAGCAAAAGGAACAGACTCCTGCAGAAGCTATCAGGCAAGTGGCCACTGCCAATTCCTCCCCAGATGATCACTCCACAAGAAAATTACCACCAAACTCCCCAATTTTCTGCAGGTCTTGTGTCCCTGCTTCCCTCACAACCTGTAAATGTCATCTGCTTCTCAAACCCCATTAACACCACCAAACAGGGAAAAAGACAGTGAAGGGTTTTCATTTTTTTTACCTATGGCTGGCACAGAGTTTTGATATAGTCAGATAAGCAGCAGCTCTCAATTTTCACAGAAAAAGGAGATAAACAGCTTCCCCTTCACTGGTTCCTTTTCAAGGTGAAATCTCACTGAAACTATCAGGGTCTTATCACTTCCCTTTCCAACTTTCTAAACAAATCAAGGGTGTAAGAGTTATAGCCTGCCATGCCAGCATCCAGAGTTCCTCATGGTCCTTCAGCTCTCCTTGGACTAAGAATAAATTGCTTTCCTTCCTACTGGTTTTCCAGCTCTTTCTACCCATCAATTGTGCAAAGACCTGTGAGCAGAGCACAACACACTGAAGGTTTTCAGAAAAGTTCAACATACATTCTGTGGTGTCCAGTTCCAAAATGGCATAAATTATATCCTGGAACACATTATGTCCTGCTATGTTAGACAAGAGGAAATGTGGTATACAATGAAATAAAAGACATCCTGGAACCCATTACATACTCAAAAGACAAAAGAAAGGACATTATAGGATCGATGTGGCTAATAAATGATGTGTTGGCATCTCTTTTCTACCAAGATGTGGATTAACAACAGATGTATTACACTAATGTCTATTTGTACACTAATCTAAAACAACTGCATTGCTGTTGCAGACAGGAATTTGATAAATGCAGCCCCTATTCCAGCTCCATGAGTGCTGCTGAGCTTTAGGAAAGGTGGGGAGGGAGGTGAGCCACTCCCAGAGTTTTGCTTTTCAGAGTTCAGGCACTTGCTCTCACCTTCTTTTCTTGCTGGGTTGTTCCCTGATGATTTCTCGCCTGCACAGCCGGGATTCTGTGGATGCAGGGAAGAAAATGGGCTGCCTTGCACATCCCAAAAGGCTCAGCTCAGTTGCAGGACACTTGGGAAGCAGGGGCTAACTCAGCATGTTGAAGCAGTCCATGCTTGGGAACCCCAGAGGCTAAAGAGTTAAATCCTGGAGCCTGGTCATTTCCAAAGTATCACTTTCCTTCTCACAAGCCAAGAGCCCTCCTGCATTTCCATCAGGGAAGCCCTCCAGGGAAGGCAGCTGCAGAAAGCAGGCACAGGAGATACAGGAGCCTCCTCAGGTGGCTGAGGAACAGGAGAGAAGCTCCTGCTGGATTCACCCTCTGGTTCCTTTGCACGAGGAGCAGCTGCAGAGGGCTGGGAGGCAGGGCCTCCACACCCTGTCCTAGCTTGAGAGCTGGGACAGTTCCCTCACCTTCCTCAGCCTGAGGAGCCAAGCACAGGAGAGCAGCCTTTGCCATTCTGAAAACCCACGGCAAGGTGGGGACAATCCTTTACCAACCCTCCTGGTGCAAATTCAGTTTAGTACCCATTGCAGAGAGGCTTCCCCAGGCATTGCTGCTCTCAGAACAAATTTCTGTCCACAACATCCCAGGTTTGGGGTGTCTTATGACAGGGAAATGGGGAAACAATTGCCTCCTGTTCCTTTTCCCACATCTGAAGCTTTTCTAGAGACTGATGTGATTATTCCCCATTAGCAGTGCAGAAGAAGGGGCCTTGTACTTGTAGAGTACAGGCAGAGGAGTTTGGAATACCTGACCCTGTGGAGGCAGCAGAAGTTGTGGATGATGGCACTGGTGGGAGCTGCTGTGAGCCACCAAGGACTGGGCACAGAAGAGCAGCTGGGGCTGGGAATGGGGAGCCCACCTCAGCCCAGCACCCCAAAACTGCTCTCTGGCTGTTCCTGACTCCAGCTGTGCCTTAACCACTGGAAGAGAACAAGAACAATGGGTCTTGGGGGGAAACAAAAGAAACAGAAGCCTGGGAGGAGGAGGGAAAGGAATGTGAAGCTGGCTAGATGAGAAAGCCTAGGTGAATATATCTGATCCTTCCTCCCCAGCCAGCAGAGGCTTGCTCTGTGAAAAAGATTTTCTCTGAAATAATTTGCATTTGCTTCCAAACGTAGAGCAGATCTGTCACCAGTCACTCAAGGCTCCACTTCAGGAACTAGCTGAGATTATAGAAAAATGTGGTAGAGTCTGTCCTCACAATGTTCACAGCCTGGCTTGCTGGTGTGGCCAAGAGCACTGCTTGGAAAATGGATAGACTGAGAGCCCTGCAATTACATGGCACAAAATGCCAGAGTGGATTGTCAGCCAGAGGAAAACATGGAAATCTGTGAGCAAAGATGCTTCTTCTCAGTACATCCACAGATGCACACCCATTTTTTCTATGTATATTTAGGACTTATATGAAGGGAAATTGTTATTTTGTGTTAAACAACACAACATCTATTCAGAATCAACATCACAGCAGGTTTCACACTACACTCTATCCACTGCTTCACTTCCAACAGGCATTTTCAATTCCCAGCAGCACTGACCCAACTACAATGTATGAAAAGCTAACCACTGTTAACTAAACTTGAACTTCCTACAAGTTAAAATTCCCATTAAAATTTAAAATTTCTATTAAAATTAAACAAAACCTCTCCCTGCAGAGTTCCTAGTGGTGATACTTAGAGTGATGTTGTTAAGGACTTGAAGAAGCTCTGCTTCATATTAAGAGTTTATCTATCCACACACACTTGCTAAAGGCCATCTCTGAGTAGAAAGCTGCAGAATAGGTGTGTTCTTCCCAGAGATCATATCTCTTCCCTTCCCCATAAAAATCCTATAAAATCTGAAGCAAAAGGGAGTATTATATCCAGGCCATGGTCTCTGCCTAAGCAGCTCTGGTTCACATTTTCATTTCTTGCATTTCTACTCCTTTCCCTTCTCTGGATGTATGTCAATGCCCTTAAGGTGCTGAAAAAGCTAAGTTACTCCACATGGAGCAGAAGTGGGAAAATTCTCCAACTTCCACATAGTTCAATATTCCAGTGCAGTCTGAAGTTTTGCTTCCTGCAACACTTCAACACTTTGGAGAAAGTTAATTTTTCCTGGGACAATAGGATTTGCAAACTTGCATATGACATTTGTTTGAAAGATGGCTCACATTGACCCTGGCAAAGTTACATGGTGATCATTCCACAGGAGAAACACACACGTGGTCCAGTGGAGAATTCCCTTTGTTGGCACAAAGTCAGGACATGGCCAAACCTCCTTACAAGTGAGGTAATGCAGTGACCAGGGGCTCAAAACCACACACACACACACCCCAAGGCAAGATGGCCCATTAGTGACAATTTCTGTGCTAACTAGGGCTTCTGTTTTGTGGGTATTTGAGGAAAGGAACAGCAGAAGTTGGCATTCACAACACACACTCAGCAGCAGGACCAGAATCCTTTATCCAAATAAACAGTTCTTCCATTGCAGAGCACTTCCTAAACACCATGAAACAGAGAGGGTGCCAAGACAACTCTTCCATGAAACACCAATTGTTTCCCCATAACTTTCAGCTCCCATGGACCATCAGCCATCGCTCCCTGTCCCTCTGTGCCCAGGGAGGGGACAGGTGCCAGCTGACCCTGTAGCTTCCTGCCCTTGGACTTGGCCAGGAGAGGGACACTCACTATTCTGGGAAAGGAAGTCAGCTCCACCTGGGCAAACAAGAGCCTTGGAAAGACAGGGTGAAAGGGGAGGTGAGGGAGAGGTAAAGATGGGAGAATAGTGAAGGACAGCACATGGAGGAACCTACAGCATCCTGCCCCAGGTTATGCAATTCCTGGCTGCAGCCCCATCCCTGAACACCAAACACTTCAGATGAGTTAAGACCCTGGCCTGGGTGCTGCTATGGAACTGGATCTCTGCTGCTTTCCATCTGTTTGTACTTGAGCTGATCAAGAGTCTCATGAAAGAAAAAGAACCTCTTAAAAGCCATGAATAGGGAAAACTGGGACAACTGCAAGTGGATATCCTAGAAGCAGAAGTGAGGACAAACTTTGGCTGACAGCACTTAGAGCTGTAATAACACTCTCCTCCTATGTTTAATAGCCATTAAAAAAAAAAAAAGACATCCATGTACAAAAACAATCACTCAATCAAAAGCTGAAAAGGGGCCCTAAGGCCACCTCAGCTTGTGCAAGACATTGGAAGGGTGCAGTGGGAGTTTTAATTTCTTCAGTGCTCTTAAAACAACAAAGTATTCCAGTGGCAGCATCTACTCCGTGGCCTTGCTTCAACAATCACTTTATTTGTGGATCTCTGAAGATGCTATAGCAATTTGTGGTGCCTTCATAAATACCCAAGGTTTGTGCCCCCTGCACAGAGCATTAATCCCTCAGAGGACAAAGGGATGCACAAAGTTCACCTTCCACACACTGCCCTGCAGACAGCAGAAAAGCAGGGAGCAAACACAGGGAAACAATGCAGGAAAAAGGTCATTCCTGGCTGACAGGGGACAAAGAGGCCAGGAGAAACAATGGATACAAATGCATCCAATGAAAACAGGTCTTGCTGTGATCCTGAAAAGCAGGACAGCAAAAAGGACCTGGGGACCTTTGTACAAATACTTGGTCAGGACAAGAAAGCCACAGTTCCAGAGCAGATCTGACATCTATATGGCACAGGGACAGTTGACCTGATTGCTGTTCTACCAAAAAATGGGTATTGAGAATGAACCTAGACTTAGGGCTTCTCTCCCTAAGTTCATGGATACCAAAGAAAAGTATTCCACACCAGTTGCCAGTGTGGATGCTTCAAGTTCATGAGACTGCAGAAACATGTGCCCCTTTGGAATTGAGAATATTGCTGCATAAGCTGGAAATAGAGTGAAACTGTTCTTCAGTGTATTCCAAAACTGTCCCCATGGCAACAAGAGCAGAACAACTTCTCTAGAATCAATTGCCATCTCTGCTTGCCGAGCATTAATGGTTGTCTCCAGAGACCTGCAGCATAGACAGCTTCCAGGAAACAAACTCATGTGATTATGGGTTAAAAAAAGACCATGAGATGCCCAGGTAGGACAAGAGTTAGATCCTTGCTCTCAAGAGGACACACGGATGGCAAACCAGGTGTCTGGGGACAGCAAGGTGCTTCTCAGGTAGGAAGTATCATATTTGGACTTGGCAGCAAAATCCACAATAGGCTTCTACACAGAGAAATTCTAGATGGCAGTTTGTTCTAATGGAGATGACTGAGAAAAAGCTTACTAAGAGAACTTGAGACCAAACACCAGTAAAAACAGAAGAATGCTCTTGCCAAATTCCTTCATTTGAGGATTGTGTAATTAGGCCAGGAAAATCACAACAGAATACACTATGGAGAATAACCCTGCACTGGCTTGCTAACCCAACAGGCCTCCTCCACCTCCAAAGCTGCCTTTCATTGCAGCTACCTGCAGGGATAGATGACACCAGGTGCTAAGCCAACCATTCCCATCTCAGGGGGAAATTCAGCCCAGGCCAAGCGTGGGGAGCTGCATTTTGACACAAGTCAGAGTAGCCAGGCCCTGTCAGCAGGGCAGCCCTCCCCATGCAGCAGTGGAGTTCTGCCTAAGACCCTGGTGGTGGGCAGGACACAGATTTGCACACGCTGCTCACCAGCATCTGTGACAGCCACCCCTCCTCTGATCCTGCAGCACTCAAGCCCCCAGGTGAGACTGCCCATCAGCTGTGCCCACCATTCCCTGAGGGCTGCAGCAGTGGCTCCAGACAGAAATCCAGCTCACACAGCCACAGGGAAGAGTCTGCTGTAAATGGGGTCCAGCTTCCCCTGAAATGTAAGGCCCATGCAGCCTCACTGGGATGTTGCCAAGACTCCAAATTCTGAGTATTTGGAAAATCAGGCACCTGGGCACTAGAGCAGAGTTCTCTTTCCTCTACTACCCCATAAAACAAAGCTACCCAAAATCACAAGCCAAATTTTGGAAAGGTTGCCGTACATCACCCCTTGTGTGACCTTGCCTGAGTCATGACTGGACCCAAGAGTCTTCTTCTCCAGCTCTGGACTCTGAGTAGATGGCTACACAGCTTCCCTTGAGACCCAGCGAGGCAGAAATAGGAAATGAAATGGAGAACAGGGAGGAAATTCCATCTCCCAACACAAAAAATTAAGAGGCAGTCACAGAATTCTCCTGGTAAGAGGTAAAGAAATACGTATGCAAGAGTGAAGGCTAGAGACACAGAAATATCTTGTTAAATTTTTACAGTTTAACCACTGAACAAGCTACTTTCTCTCCATAATTTATACCTGAATTGTATGTCTAGACATGACATCATTTTAAGGTATGCCTTGTGTTCTGTGGTAAGTTTACAATAACCAGAACTTATAATTGCTGTGGTTCAGGTCAGCAAAGGCGGAAAAAATATTCCAAGCCCCTTCTAAGCAGCTGTTCTTGGTAATGGCTTTAGTCTGTTATTTTCTGTCAAGGAGACAAGGCCTAGCAAATGCTAAAAGCCAACAGTGAACCAACTCCCCTCCTACAAGTGACGAATACCACAGATAATCTTCCATCCTCAGTCAGCTTTATTTGGTATGGTTCATATTAAAAGAGTGAGGGACAGCCAGATAAGCAAGGGCAATAAAAACATCTACTCTGCCTGTGGAGACTGATGGCTGCAGGCACCCACATCCTGCTGTATGCCCATTATCCAAATGTCCTGTGGGGCTCAGGTGGGATCACAACAAATCCCAGTGTATTCCCACTACTGAGGCAGAACTCCCAAGGCTATGAAATCTGGAACCCCAGTGTGGTTAATGTGCACCAGCCTCTCTTACTGGAGGAATGAACCCTTCAGTGATAAGGGCTGCTAGCCAAGTGACTTTAATCACATGAGGAGTTGCAATCACTGCCCTGGAGAACATGGCCTGAAGCATCCTATTGCATCAATGAAGTGGAATTTAGTCATTGGAGTGAGGGAGAAAGCTGTGCTATTTGAACACTAAATGGTCTTTGGGGGGTTTGGGGTTGGTCTGTTTGCATGGGCAAGCTGGATAGCCCAGGAGCAGGAGCTGGGAGCAGAGCACTCAGGAAGATGCTTCAGGACACATCAAAACTGTCTTTATGGTATAAAACCCAGAGAAGCTCCCATGTTGTTCTCTCTACATCTCCCTGAAAGGTGGCTGTGCTCAGGTGGGGTTGGTCTCTCTCCAGGCAGCACTGACAGAACCAGAGGACACAGTCTTAAGCTGTGCCAAGGGAAATATAGGTTGGATATAAGAAAAAGTTTTTCATGGAAAGAGTGATAAAGTTTTGAAATGGCCTGCCCAGGGAGGTGGTGGAGTCACCATCTCTGGATGTGTTTAAAACAAGCCTGGATGTGGCACTGGGTGCTAGGGTTTAACTGAGGTGCTGGGGCTGGGTTGGACTTCATGATCTTGGGGATCTCTTCCAACCCAGTGATTCTGTGAATTCTGTGAATCCAAAGCAACTCCAAGATCCCAAAGAGAAACCTGGATCTGCAGGTGCATTGGATGGAACTCAGCCCACAGCATGCATCTCAAAAGGCACAGGGATGTCACACACAGGGAAATTGTTTTCTAGAGAAGTCCCAGTTGGAAGGGACCTACAACAATCACCTAGTCCAAGCCCAACTGGTTTTTTTTGACAGGAGCATTAACACTGCTGAGAAGGAAACACACATGAAGGTGACACACACTGTGCTCCTTCCTGTTATCTCAGTGGGCAGAAAAAGAGCAGCCAAAAAAAGGTCAAAGACAACAGGCAGAAGCCCTAAGTTGTAGTTTCTGACAGTGAAGTAAGCAAACTGCTAATTCAAAAGGTAACATCACAACTATTGCTGATATCAAGAAGGCAAGAAAGACTCTCCAAAATCCAGCTTCCTGCAACAGCCTGGAAAGACTCAAAAGATAGAGGATATGACAACCACTGTCCCTTTTTGCCCATGTCCCACAAGTGATCCAACCCAGACCACACAAGTGCTCACAGTTACAAGAATGTGAGTGGGTAGAATCAATATATTGATGTGTTTTGAAATAAAATCACTTTCCCTTTCTATACAGGTTCCACAGAGTCTTGTTATATAAACATCAGTGGTCCAACTCTCTGTTGGACCAGATCTGTCATCCATAGTAATCAGAGACATCTTGATAATTGCTTCTTAGCTCTCCCAACACCCTCTCAGAAACTGGGATCCATTTCAGCTAACAGCAAATGGGAGAGAGCCCATACTACTGCACCAGCAGAGGCTGATTATTGCACCCAAGCTGAAGTTAGCCTCTATTCAGCTGGTTAATGCAGACCCAGAACTAGCTCAACCCTGCCTGCTCCAATCCACATGGATGGGACATGAAGCTGCTCAGGGATTTGTGCCAGAAGAAGGGATTTAACACAACATTTCAAATCAGCTGCACACCTGGACCAGCAAATCTGGCCCACTGTTGTAGTGCAGGGTTTGTGCAGAGCTACAGGATGATTCCCAGGGAGCTGCTCAGTTTGACACTGGGCCATGGGGAGAGCTGGGGAGCAAAGGAAAACCATGACAGAAGCTGGCAAGGACTGCCCCAACATGGCTGGTGCCCAGGAGCAGTGGTGAACAGGAGAAGTGCCCACTGCTTTTCAGTGCCAAAGCAAAAAGCAGCCCTGAGAACACCATTTCTCAATGGATCCCCTGAGAGGAAGCACATTCCTGCCCAAATGGTGCAGCTGACCCACTGCATCCTCTGTCCCAACCTGGGTGTATATTAGAGCCTATAGCTGGCTCATAATGAAAGTATGAAGTCATCAGAATGTTCTGTTCTGGCTTCAGTTCTTGTTAAAGATGTTGAACATCAGCCCAGGTTTGGTCAAAAGGTTACACAGGTTTTCAAATTGCTCCAGCTTGCAGTGACCAAGGGTTGATTTAGGGTTTGCTGTCACAGCATATTCACATTTACTGTTCTACAAGCTGCCATAAAAGGCCAGGTGAAGATCAGAGTTTCCGCTGATTTGAGATATAAATAAAGTTCAAAATTATGTGGATAGGAAAAAGGTCCCATTTACTCTGGGATCATCCCAATTTCAAGAAGAAAGGTCTGATAAATAATCAGCTTTTAATATACTTCAGGAAAACCATCCTCTCTTACTCCTGACCATTTCAAATTTGTTTGAGGCATCAAATTTACTTTTGCTCTCTTCTGCATCAATCAGCAAAGACCAAAGCTTAACAGCTAAACCTGTAGCAGAGCAGTAAAGAGACTGAGAAAAAGAAAGTCCCTCATGTAGGTACCCATCTGCAGTGGGAACCCAGCCCTGAGGTTCAGTGGTAAACAGTAAAGAATGAGCATTTACATGGCTCCATTAATGTCTAGTGGGTGCTTTTTTTTCTTTGACATGTATTTTCTGATCACAGCAATCAGTCATAGATCAAGTTTAGACACAGTATTTGGGTTTTGTTTTCATTTTCTCTGCAATAGATGCTCAAGAGTTTCTCTGTTCTACACATACACCAACAGCCTTGTTCTTTACTGTTTACCACTGAACCTCAGGGCTGGGTTCCCACTGCAGATGGGTACCTACATGAGGGACTGCAGATGAAGGAGTTCATTGCAAGGAGAAAGGACTTTTGCAAGGATGTTTTCCTGGGTAGCTAATAAAGAGCTGTGCCTTGCTGTGAGTGCTAATATTAAGACAAAAGCAAGAATCTTCAAGTTTAGGTTAAACATAAACCAACACCCATCCTCTGCATCCCACCCAGACAGACCAGATGCAATAGAAATAATTGCTTATTTATGTTCCCACAAGTGCACAGCACAAGGACAGTGTTCAAGGCATCTCTGGCAGATCACACTGTGAGATGTGTTTAGCAGATCACACAAGTGGAGAATGCTTGAAAAGACACTGTTTGCTTAATCACTTGAGGCTAAGTTAGAAAAGATCAAACAAGCCAAGTTTAGGAGTAGCTTGTCCCCCTCCTTGAATGGGCTGTAGCTTTTTACAGTGCAGAGCCCTGCAGCAACACAGCAGAGCCATCCCTACACAAGTACTCTGAGCCACTTGGGTTTAACAAGTCTCCACACCAGTAAAGAGAAAACCAGAACCTTTGTTACTTAGCACGGGCCTCTGCCATTGAGGCTAAAACACTGGCTGACAACAGTAACAGGTTTGTATCTCCATCCAATTGGCCGCTGAAGAATTAATTAACCAAGATACTGCACAGTTTCTCTCGGGGTCTCAGGGGTACCACAGCACTTTCTACAGCTCATGCTGCAGGAAACTCTCTTTCCAGAGCAAGACCTGACACCTTCAACAGAAAGCTCTAGTGCTTGATCTGAGGAGACACATTTGACAGTCACTGGCAAGCAGGACATAGTCTAATTAAAGCCCATCTGCCTTGGGTGTCCCTCAAGGTTTTTAGAATGAAGGACCACCTAGCAATGAACACAGACCCTGCACTTCCCACAGTGGATACAAGCCAAAACTTCTTCAGCATTACTGCTACAAAAGTCATTATGTGCACACAAATGAAACATCAAACTGAATCCTGACTTGGTCTGGCTTCTTCCCTTAGGCTCAAGTGCATTTCATTTACAGGAAAAGAAGAGAAAAATGCAGATTTTCATTTCTTATCTCCATAACCAGGTGAAGGCTAGGACATCTCCTAGCCTCAGATTTCTTTAATCCTTCTGACTTTATTAAAATTGCCGCCCAAATTAATTTCATCCACTGCCTGGGGCAATTGTGCACCCCTCTCTGTTACTCTAATGCCCTTCTCTTGGACCTGCCTGCAGGGGAGGCATCAGCCATACCTGGCACTGCATGGCTAAGGGAGCAGCAATAAAAGGCCTGAGCTTTATCAGCCTTTGAGTCCTCATTTGATGGGATTAGCAACCAGAAAACCACAAATGCTACAAGAATTCTCCTGTCAAGAAGGAACACATGTGAGATGTGGTTGCATCTGTAGCATGACCCTGCTGTTGCCTCTCTTTTATGCTGCACCCATTGCTGTGCATCCTGAAACATCTGGGCCTTCCCGGTGACTGATTACCCAGAGACACGCAACAGAGCTCGGTATCTGTGCGAGGCCGGGGACTGAACCCTGAGTTTATTACAGAGCAGAGCTGGAGGGAGCTGCTTGCCAGAGATCCAAACTCTAGCCAACAAGTCCCTCCAGGCTCACTTGGAAAGGTCTTGTAACCTCACTGCTGTATGCCTGCTGGGCTCAAAATGAAATGCAAACTTGCATGTTACTTGTGGATTTGGATGCACTATCCAAGGAGACACAAATCAGGAGCCCGAACAAGAAGCATATGTTAGACTCCAGAATAAAGTTTATCAGTCCTTAATGAGCTTCATGATAGGGGATTTGCACAGAGCCATTCCTCTGGTGTCTTTCTTGCTTTGGTGGTTGAGAAACCTAGTACAACTTGGTTAAATGGTGATGCTTCACTCGCATTTTGGTGAAGACTTATTCAATATTGTTTGAAGTCTGATGAGACATAAAAGCAAAGCTCATTTCTCCAATAAGTTTTTCCCAGCCTTCATTTGCTTAGGAATGGTAAAGTTGCTAAAGAACCATCCAACAAGATTTCTTGACAATATTTCAGTGACAATCAGGATATCTTGCAGTGATACATTCATAGGAAATATTTAATCAGTTCTAGACTTTCTGTAATTATGTGCATGACATCATGTCATCTATACCTACTTCTTGTCCAGTTTCTGAAAACCATCAGTTAGCCTAAATGACCATAGCAGTCATGGCATATTTAGAACAGCTTGTTTGTGCTGATGCTAATTTTCAGCTGTGTATAACCCATACCTACTGACTCCTCCAAAGTTAGGCAGTCTAATTATTTAACTCTACAACACATGCACACACCATCTACCACGAAAGGCACATTCCTTTCTGAGCCAAACGCTTCCCTTCACAGATGCAACATGTCCCTTTGCAGTATTGAAGGTCCTGGGGCTCAGATGTGCAGCACAATTAGAACTGGCTTTCACATGAGTTTAGCAGTTAAAAGGCTGAAGTTCCAATCTATGCTGAAACTTGACCTCTCTGAGAACCACCAACACAAACACATGCAGGTACCACAGTCCATGAAAGTTTTACTTGTGTGTCAGGCAGTGCCATGGATTATTTAGTAGTAAA
Source organism: Molothrus ater (assembly GCF_012460135.2). NCBI lineage: Eukaryota > Metazoa > Chordata > Aves > Passeriformes > Icteridae > Molothrus > Molothrus ater. The sequence goes on along the minus strand of NC_050498.2, from coordinate 4,475,950 downwards.
TGTTACACCTGGTCAGAATATCTGCAGCATCAAACTCCAACATGGCATTTCTTCTCCTGACTTTAGAGCAACACTTCATTCTGACATCTTCCACAACCTCCATTCCCACCTCTGAGACCCCACTACCTTCAGAATCCCTTATTTAAATCTGTGCATTTTATTATTCCTGCTTCTGTAGCTATCCTTGATTGAATCTCACTTCATGGATTCTTGCCCAACTCCACAATTCAATCAAGATTTAACAGCATTTTAATCCTAGTCTACCACATATTCCCAGTACTTCCCAGCCTCCAACACACACAGATCTGAGTAGGGAGGGCTCTCCATTACTCCACTAACTTGGAACAGCCCCTGGGACAGCTCCATTTGCCACCTCTGCCCAAACAGGCACAGTCTGAGCCCTCACTAATGACAGCACAGAGGGTTTTTTGAGTGAGCTGTGTGGTTTGCAGTTGCACATTTCTGTAGCTTGCCAAATGAAGCTGTACTAACTTTGCTGCCTTTATCCTTCTAAGGGGCTCACATAGAGAAGACACATTTCAATGTATGGAACATGCTTTTGCCTAGCACTTCATGTCAAATTGAAATTAAACTCCACCAGAAATTATTATTTGGAGGAACACTTTTGATTCCCCATTTGATAACAAGGAATGGAGTAAGAATAAAGTCTAGGAATCAGCAATATGGGAATTCAATGCTTACTTCTTCCTTTCACCTTGAAGTCTACAAAACATGAAACCAACCTCAAACTTCTCTGGAAAATCCACCTTTGTTCCTACTCCTGGGCTTGCAATCCCAATTCTACCTGGATGTTGTCACCTTATTGCAAAAGTTCCATTCCTTCTTGGTGCTTTCTCATGGACATCTCCTTGCAGCACTGACTTCTCCTTCTTCACAGCACAGCCAACAAACCCCAACTCTCTCCTCACCCAGCCAACCCACTCTTTTGTAGCACTGGCCTTCTTATTGGACACAGCTGTAGCCTATTAAGGGCAGGCCTGTTCCTAATCTTTGATAATTAGTACAGCTGCAACTCCTCAGGTGTGAGGCTACCTTCTGCAATATCTTTATTTTCTTGCATTCTATCCCACCACACCCAATTCCTTTCAATCCCAATTCCACATGGCAAAGCATCCCAGGGTAGTTGTAATGGGGATTTAAGGTACCTAGTAAATCTCTTCTTCCTGAAGAAAGCTTGTGTGGATGAGGCTTACCCTGCTCACATCCTGTCCTTGCATAAATCCTCCTTGTGTTGATGTTTTTGAGCAGCCCACAACTGGAATTTGTTACCACAGAAAACACAAGTGTTACTGTACCAATCACATTAAATTGTTTCATGAAAAGCCTGCATAAAAAAAGGGGGGGGAAAGGCAAGAGTCCCTAAGATATACATAGGAATGTGTCCATCTGCTTCACCCCAAATCTTGACTCCAGTTCAGCTTGCTACCAACTGCACCACCCCATGTATTCTGTGTCCTCCTTCAACCTCTCCCCTTCGTCTCACACCCCCTCAGACACATCTTGCCACTCACCCATGCAAAAAGCTTGCACTGTCAACAGCTTGGCTTAAACTTATTAAAAAAATTTTTGCAAGAGTACCTTGGCCTGTCCATCTGCTCTCTGTGGAAAGCTGATGATGAAGTCTCTCATCTTCAGGATCTTCCTTTATCCTCACGTCTTTAAATCTCAGGAGTACAAGATATTTCTCCATCACTCACACAAAGTGTGAGTTTGATTGTTTGATCAGTTCTGCACAGGTCTCTTAGAATTTGTGTGGTGTAAAGTATGTTCTTGTCTCTCCTCCAGTATTTGACAAGACAGAAATAAGAGATGGCAGCAGGATTCTGAACACAGAGTCACACCTAGGTGTGAAAGTCCTGAAAACCTGGAACTTTGTCCCTCATCTTTCCCTTATCCTCCCCAACATTCACATCTGCACAAGTCTCCACTGCCTCTAGAGTCAGATACCAAAGATAACTACAAGTAAATAAATTACTGCACTAAAAAGAAATGCAACTCTGCAAATCAGGCCACTCAAGTATTCTCCTGCAAGAAATTCAGTAAGTTCTTCCTCAAGGAACCATTCCATTCAGCACTGTTTGACAGCAACATTAAATCCACACATTTCATAACTAAGCCCTTGGAAAGTGATGGGGAGGGAGCTGTAATTTCATAAGTGCTCAAAAATTAAACACAAACCAGCTGGTTAAGTGGGTAATAGCCTTGCAAAGTGAGTAAAAGAAAGAGACTCCTCATTGCCACTCCTTCCAACTGTGGAATTTCATATCAAAGGCCTAAGCATCATTTCCTATTCCTGATAAAAAAACAAGTCAGTGCAGCAGCAGGAAACTTGGAAACAGCATCAGCAGGTGGGTTTAATTCTTCTTCCATTAATTCACTTGAAAAGCATCAAACTGATCAGTGGCCACTAATTAGAAACTACTCCTCTCACTTCGCTGTTCCTTATGCAAATGGAAGTTTTCACTCCAAACAGCACTAACTTCTGGTATAAACACAGCTCCACCCTTTCCACACCACCTCCATGAGAATGGCTGTGGAAAAGAGAGACAGGGTGGAGTTTTTTGGGAGAATGCTTTTCCTGACTTTGGTACTAACTGCATTTGCAGGACTCACAGCACAACATGTCACATCTCCCTTTTTCCAGAGGACACTACACTGTCAGCAACTCCCAAAGGCTCTAACAATGAGAGACTCACAGAGGGGAAAAAACCAACTCCCTTCTAACAGCCTCAAGCAAATAAAATTTCATCATTGGGAGGATGAATGGGAAACAAGTGATAATTTGGGGGAAAACAAGAGCTCTGAAGGAACAGCTGCATGAGAAAGTAGCTTGTTAAAAGCTCAGGGTTGAAGGAGGCAGTAAAGATTGTGAAAGAAAATGTCAAGAGGCTGGATGGGCTCTTCAGAACCCACACCTCCCAAATTCTATTCTAAAGTAACTCAGGAACTCCTTTGGGTGCAAAACTTTCAATATATAACTAATCTACCACTAGAGATGTCTCTGAGCTTATACAAGTCTGAAATGGTTTGGGTTGGAAAGGACCTTAAAGTTCATCTCATTCCACCCCTGCCATGGGCAGGAACACTCTCCACCAGCCCAGGCTGCTCCAAGCCCTGTCCAGCCCTTCCCAGGGGAAGATTATGCTCACTGATTAGAAATAGAGCAAATTTATAAAGGAAAGTCATTCACTACAAACAGGTGGGTCCCTCACTTGTGAATTAAGATATCCACAGGAGAAAGCATCCCATGTGTTTGGGAAAGCCAATAGCTTATGAAAACACAAAAGATTCTCTACATACCACAGTTATTTGATGTGGTATTTGATTTGATGGGAGCTAAAAAATTTGGGACAGTGTAATGGTACAGAATACAGCTTTCCCACTTATGTTAAGATAACATCTGCAGATATTTAGCACTTCAGATATTTTGACATTAGGTGCTCAATAAAATTCTCCCTGTTCAGATTAGAAATGTCCAAAGAAATGAAACTACTCAGATGCTGGAATGCAGTGTCAAAATATTTGGAAATCTAACAGGGATTATTTTTTTTTTAATCTATGTATTGAAAAGGAAGATGAACATTTAGAAATTGTTCAAGTAGTCACAGAGTGCTGATGCCAGAAATGCTCTCAGCAGGCTGTGGATACTTCCAACAGTGACCACACGCTCCAGGAACTCCTCAGAAAATGTGATCAGTTTGATCAGGGGTGACACAAGCTATGCCTGAAGCCAGAGGCTGCTGAGTGGTCAGCATGGTGATGGGAGCAGACAGCAAGTGGGTGACACATTGCAGGGTGGTTTGGGCAACTTCTGGTGGATCTTGTATTGAAGAGGCCACCAGAAGCACAAGCAGGAGGTGGAACACTGGAGCAGCAGGAGGTGTATGCTATGGAAGAAAATACTGGGATAGGTCCTGTCACACCTGGGACTCCATCAAACTTCAGTGCTCAGGAAGTCACTTCCATGTGTCAGCAATTCCATCATGGGGGACTCACGTGTTTTGATATTTTTTCATAAAATATTTTTGAAGGTAGATTTACAGAGATAGTTACCACATTTTACCTCCTACTTAAAAAACTGTAATTAATTCACATTCCACTTAATAGTCTATAACATGTATTCACAAAATTCACGTACTGTATCTAACAAACACTTTGGCATGAAAAGATATTTTCAGAAAAAAAAATTTGCTATGTGGAATCAAATGTTGTACTTGGTTTCAAAGGTCTCAAATGAGAGCTAAGCCCCACATTTCCCTAAAGGAATTACTGAACCAGTCTCTAGTAGAGAGCTACATCCCTGTTAGATCCAAACTTGAAGGGAAGGAAGCTCACCCCGCAATGTCTGCAGCACAGAACTGCCCAGCCAGTCAGAGGGCACTGAAAAAACCACCCTGGGGGAGGAATTTCAATGTTCACATGGAATTTTTTGTTTTATGACAGGAGCTGGACTCAGCTGCAGTGGGCAAACATCACTGAACCAGGATTCAGCAGGAACAGGAACAGGCACTGCAGTGGCTCTGACTCCCACTGCTTTCTCTTACACTTTCTCAGTTTCTAAGGGAAGATTAAAAAGCTCAGTAGCAGCAAAAACTCTGCTGAGGAAGGAACTGAGGGACTCAAGGAAATGAGAACACATAAGCTCAACTCCTGGAGAGAACTGCTGTGATACTACAGGAAATGTTACTTCATCATCTCTGTGTTGAATTTCCACATCATGGACAGTTCTGCCTTTCAATGGTTCATGGGAAGAAGGACAAGGTTGGAGAAGTGAGGTCCCATTAACACCACTTTGAATTCCCTTCCCTTCAGAGCACTTCAAGGAGCTTTCAAACTTTCAGGTCTCTTGTTTTCATGTCCTTTCTCCCAGTCTCATCAAATTTTGTCTCATAATTGCATTTGCTCATTTAATATTTTCCTGGCAGTGTTGTTCTGCATCTCTCCTCCTGGGACCAAGAAATTTAGTAAACCAGCAATAAAAATGAAAAGAGTTTTTGCACTCTATCATACCAAGAGAAAAGTCCTCATTTTCTTATGCTGCTTTGAAAACTGTAAACACATGGGAGTCTTAAGAGGTTTAAAAAATATCAGGATGACTAGAAAGATGCAAACAATAGTTATTAGAAGGAGATCAGGATATTCCAGGAACAGAAATGAGGAGGGGGTGACATTAAAAAAAAAAAAAGACATTCTCTAGTTAAGCCATTACTTGAACAAGGCTGCTCAAATTTCCTATCATACTTGCATACTTAGGAAAGAAAAAAAAAGTAAGATTGGAATCACAATAGCATCACTTTAGAGGTGCTGAGGTTACTCTGGGAGCTGTCTCTTGCCCAAACAGCTAAGCTGTCTACCATCAGTGTGCTTTTGGGGTAAATAGGATACTGGCTACTGTCCCAAACCCAAGCAGTACAAACAAACAAGGGAGAAAGCTATGCTATATTTGTAAAGTAAAATAAGACCTTGCCTGGCTGGAGAGCTCCAGGGCAGTGCTGAGCCCCTGAACTTGCTGGGGACACTTTTCCTCTCCCAAGAGGTTGCATTTGCCTTTGAACTTTCTGCCATATAGAAAAAAAGGCTGAGTTGAAATGTCAGCATCATCTTGGATTCAAATCAATCAGCTTGATGCATGATTGCAAGGGCTAAAGCACTTCACCCCTGCACTGCCCTCATCCATATGTTCTTTATATCAGCAGTCAGCAGACTGGGTGGCTCAGTGCATTCATTTCCTGTCCTGGGCTTGGGCTCCACTTTAAACAAAACAAAAACCCCCTGAAACTGGAAAATAAAAGTTAGTATCTAGTGACAGTTATATTCACCAGACTGGTTTGCATCAAGTCTTTTTCTCCATCCAAGGAAGTTGCAAGAAACCCTCTGGGAAGGCCTGGTACAACTGGTGGTTTTTGACTATCAACTCAATGAGCAGTTCTACAAAACCAGTAAAGGAACTGGAGATCTTTCAAATACTGATGTACCTTGGGCTGAGTAGAAAGCAAGGAAAGGAAGGGGAGAAAGGCCCAGGCAGTGTCAGCTTGAAAAAGGAAACAGCTTGGAAATTTACCTCAGTAAATGAATGGCCCACTGAGAGCAGAACCTCCATCCACCTCTGGGCTTCCTGAGAGAGCTGGGCTTCCTCCAGACAATGCTGCTCTTTATCAGCTTCAATGCAGGAATTAGATTCCCAGGATAATTTAAGTCGAAAATGGTGCAGTTTTCAGTGTTAATGTAGGTGCCTGTCAGCTGGTGACACTGAAGTGGTGACTGTCTCAAGCTACACTTACCAGCTGAGGATGGAGACACTTCAATGATTGAATTACATTTAACACCTTGCTCTAGCAGAGGGGTGTTTTCTAGCAAACCAGTCTCATCAGGAGTCTGTCATACTTTGGGGCTAGACACCCACACTGAGCTGCTGCTTTTGCAAAAGAAAAGCTGACCTGCCATTTGGGAGATCACAAGTTATGGTATCAGAGATAGCTGCAGCCTCTGAATGGTTTCAAATTCTTTCACTTCTTTCCTTGGTTCACCCTATCCTGTCCTCCTTCATAAAATACTAAAAGAAATAAATTTTAAAAGGGCAAGGAAGGCTTGATATAAAGACAGCTAGTAAAAATAAACTATGCTACAATGGCTCCCCCAAAGAAACTGCTCCAGAACAGCACAAAAAAGGAGCAAATATTAACTCTGCTTATAGTGGGTTAAAGAAGGAATCAATAGATCTTAGAGGCAGATTTATATCATCAAAGACTACCTTCATCCATGCCCATGCACACACAGCTCCCAGAACTGTTCTGTGTGCTCCATCAATCCATTCTCTGCTGGCTTAATCCAGCCCACTGAGGGAAACACACCCTGACTGTTCCAAGGCCCATTGGGAAAGGAAGAGTTTCCCCTCAGTCTCTGGTACCAGATGTTGCATGAAAGCTCAGAGCCACTGCAGCTGCCAGGGGCAAGAGTGGCTGTCAGAGAATGGGAGGATTTCAGCACAGCAGGAAAACAAGCTAAAAATAATGCAGGTCCAGGCTGCCTCCAGTCATACCTACCTCACATCAACTTCTAAAGCACCAGCTGCACATACAAGTGAAATGAAATATTGAGGAGGAATCTAACTACCAAAGAAAGATGAAAGCATTTTGAGGTTCTGCCCTAATTCACTGTGGCTTCATCACTGCACTGTTTTTGTTTTGCTTCAGTTTAGTTTTCTGTTTCCTTTTGTCTGCTGTTTCCAGGAAGAACTCACACAGATAAGCATCCCACCCTCTCAGAGGAACCAATCTTGCAGCAGGGGAGAGCACAGAAAGGAAAGAGTACAAAAGGCCTCATTTTGGGTTGCCAAAAACCCTAAACCAGCCTATTTTTAGCCTTTTTTACTTTGATTTCCAAGTGACACTAACATTAAGAATTAACATAAAGAGTAAGTAAATATTTCCATTTTAAAATTGACAGCTTGAAGGGCCATGCAGACCACTAGCACCAGTATTTACACTAAAAACTAAAGTGGCCCAACCCTGCTGCACTAGAAAGGGCCTTTTTTATTTTCCTCTTTCATTTAAGGATACGGGACTGTCAGTAGCACCAGATGTTTTAAGGAGAGGGGAAAAAAAGGTAAAAAGAATCTCACACTTGAAAATAAGGGCTTACTACTTTTTTCTCACACTCCACAGACCATATCCAAGCCCAAAAGAACAGTTCCACCTTTCAAAGTAGCTGTATAAAATTGTCACCTCGTTGCACAGAGCTGCTCCTGCGAGATCACTGCCGGCTTTCTCCAACCAGCTCATGTTGGCTTTGTATTTCCACTGAACTCTGCTGAGACAGATCTGGCACTGCAGGGGGGAGCTGGAATCTCTCCTTTGCACCAGCAGCACCACTAAGCTGCAATAACTCACACCTGTCCAAACCTACAGGCACGAACAGGCTGCACACAGGGGCTCCTCAGGTCACCAGGCACATCCTCAGCTCTGCCACCATCCCCAGCTCCCCTTGCCTTGCAGGGACAGCTGAAAACTCAAACTGCACAAAGCAGCTTCTCTCTCAGCTCACTTCTGTGACAGTGTTCACAGGGGTCCAAGGATGAGGGAAGAGATGAGGATCTGACTCTATGTTTCAGAAGGCTTGATTATTTTATTATATATATTATATTAATTAAAACTGTAATATATATATAAAATTAATTAAAACTATAATATATATATAAAATTAATTAAAAATATACTAAAAGAAGAAAGGATTTCATCAGAAGGCTGGCTAAGACTAGAAAAAGAAAAACAAATAACAAAGGCTTGTGTCTCAGACAGAGTCTGAGCCAGCTGACTGTGATTGGCCATTAATTAGAAACAACCACATGAGCCCAATCACAGGTGCACCTGTTGCATTCCACAGCAGCAGAAGTCATTGTTTACATTTTGTTCCTGAGGCTTCTCAGAAGGAAAAATCCTAAGGAAAGGATTTTTCGTAAAAGATGTCTGTGACGCTTCTTTTAGCATTATGTTAAAACGTAAAGCTCTCTCCTGCAGACTGCAGCTTTGGGTAGTTTTGCCTCTTTGTAAGGGTTTTCTGGAGCTTCTGGGAAGCTATTGTTTGCTCAGTAGCCTGGAGCCAGCTGCTGTCTGCAGCCATCACTCTTTGGGACTGCAACGAGACAACTTCCTCATCAGAGATTTGTCTGAATTGTGTGATTGGTATTAAGATATCACAGCACAAAGAAAAGCAGCACAAACAGCAGACTCAGAGATGCTGGACACCCCCACTGACCCTTCAGCAGCCAGAGACAGGCTGTGTTGACCTGATGCAAATGAACAGAAAACTCCAGGCTCAGTTTCTCCCATTCATAAGCTGTGAACTCTCAAGTCAGGTTCAGCAGATGCCTTAATGCCTAAACCTGATACTTAGTGGAGAAGCAGGACTCGTTTCAAATCCCCAAAAGTGACAGTTAAAGTAGAAAATGTTAGGAAAGAAAATGTAAAACCTGCCCTATTGTGATAAAAAAAAAGGAAAATACTTTTTCCTCCTCCTCTGGAGAGAGCCCTTTCCCTCTGAGTGGAGGGAACTGTGTTTTCACACACACTGTGCTACATCAATGTTACACCAATAAGTCAAGGAGCAGGTAGAAAGGGGAACCAAAGGAATTGATTCAAAGCTCTCTGGGAGCACACATTATTTATGTCCAGACCTTACAGAAGCAGCATCCAGGAACCAGCTTTTTATCGGGTACAGCAACTGGTGGTGACAACAGGAACAGGGAGAAGATAACACACAAAAAGGAGAAAACACATTTTCTGAACACACCAGGGATGCCAAGCATGAGCACATCTCTAAACAGGTCATCCCTGATTCCCTTTTCTTTCTTTATTTCTTCCCCCCTCCCTGTTCAGGCCTGTTTGCAGGCATTCAGAATGATTTGCTTTCCAAGACCACCTTTCAGAGCTGTGTGTGACATTCAGATAAAAATGGGGTGTGAAGGGAACAGGTGATTTGCTCCTGTGTTTAACAGGTGTATAGGGCACATTAAGGAACAAGCCCCAGCTCAAGGCAGCCAGTCCATCCTTGCTGCTCACAAGGACAGAGGCCTTGCTGGATAACTCACCCTCCTCACAGTTGCTCCCTGTGAAGCCAGGACAGCACCTCCACTCCAGCGTGGTCACAGTTCTGTAGGACATTTTGTACGTGGGCCTGATGAGAGTCCTGTAACTAACACAAACAAGGAGTCAGCAGAGCACAGTGCCCTGACCCAGCAGTGCTGCTACTGATTCACAGCACACCTTCCCACCTGGATACATCCCAGAGCACCCAGCCAACCCCAGCCACAGAAAAAGGAGTCACACAAAATATCAGCAAGGATTTATTTGTTGTCCTCGTATTGCAGAAGTCCCATACCTTCTAAGGGATTTCTCATGGGCAGCTCCTTGTAGCACAGACTCCTTCTTCTTCACAGTACAGACAATAAACTCCAACTCTTCTCAGCCCAACCAACAAATCCCAACTCACTCCTCACCCAGCTACCCCACTCTTTTGTAGCACTCATTCTCATTGGACACAGCTGTAGCCTGTTAAGGGCAGGCCTGTTCCTAATCTTTGGTGATTAGCACAGCTGCACTCCTCAGGTGTGAGATTGCCTTCTGCACTATCTTTATTTTCTTACATTCTGTCCCTCCACATTTATTAGAGTGTGGATGTGATTTAACAGCTTTTATTTTCCTTCTTAAGCCCTCATGCTCTACTGGCTCTTCCCCACACCTCTCCTCCTGCAGGTACCACCAGCAGTTTTGTGGAGATCTCACCAATGCAAAGCCCTGCAAGATGCAGAGATGATGACTTGATCCCCACACCCTCCCTTCATGTGGGCTTCTGTGACATTGAACAGAGGCTGGCAATAGCCTTTTCTCACTCAGCAGTAAAAGTTTTCCATCTCCCAGGTGCCTTCCCTTTCCCCACCACTCAGACCTGAGATGTACCAACACATCAACATGACAACTACATCAGGGAACTTCTTTTTCTCAGCTACCTGACCTGTGCCCCAATTCTCCCCCCATCTGAAATAGGGTCACACTCCTCTGGACCACAGCCAAGGTTCTGCAGGACAGTTTGGGAGCTCTGTGAGCAGCACAGCATCCCCAGAGTCCCAATTACAGCACAAGCACTGCCAAGCCCCTCTGGGAACTGGAGGGTGACCTGCAGACACAGCAGGGCTGTGCAAGGCACCAGTGATTCTGAAGTCAACACAAAACAGACAGTTGCATAAGTGACAACTTTTCCTTTAAAACAGCAGCTCGTCAAAGCTGGCAACTCAGAGTTTTCCCAGTATACAGCCAAACAAAGTCACTGCTGCTATTCATGAAGCTAAAAGCAAACTCTACAAGTTCCCCTCAAAATTCCTACCCTTATTTAACAGCCAAAAGAATTTGGCACACACAGGGAGAGTCTGAAGCTTTGGGATTACAGTGTTGCAGGCTGCAGTTTATGCTCGTCTCTCCAAGCCAGGCAGACACAAGCCCTGAGCACCCTGTCCCTGGGGAAGAGGCTCCTCCTGCTGAGAGCCAGAAGAGACAGAGACAGCCCCAGGCTCAGCTGGGCACAGGGGAAAACAGAGCTGGAGGTTACATGAATCTCATCCAAAACTGCTCCAAGGGCAGGCAGGTGTACACTCAGGACAGCACTGGTAGCTACTCCAAAGAGCAGTAACAAAGGCTTGCCAGGAGAGGCTGCCCATGTGTGTCTTGGAAAGATTGAGCAGCTCAGTCGTGGTTAGCAGAGTCTTTGGGAAGCTAATTTCTCAGGAAGCTGTTTGCTGATGATTTGTGCCAGCTGCCAAACACAGAAACTAAGTTCTGCTATAGCCACTGGAGAGGGTAGGCTGCACAGGGCTGCCTGTCCTGGGAACAGCCTCACTCAGAGAGGGGGAGCCGCACAGTCTCCTGAGAATAGCATGTCCTCACTCTTGGAACTGCCAAAAAGCCCACCAGCCCCTGCTAATACCCACAGCTGTGATCCAGGCTCTTGGCTGCTATGGGCTGCACAGAGCCAGCTCATCCCACCTATTTCTTTGCTCTTCTGCATCCAGTGGTGTTCAGGAGTCCACAGTCGTGTGAGTTTGAGGACTTGGAGCACACTGATGTAGGTAGACCTCAGTGCTTTTTCACAAAGAGACCAAAGGCACAAAGACTAAGTTTCTTGCTGAGGGTCTCTCAGAATAGCTCTGGCAAAGCCCAGGAATGGAACCCAGGTCTCCCAGCTCCCATTCCTGGCGTTGGACTCCAGACACATTTCCACACATAAGCCCCAAAGCATCAGTCAGAAGTTCATGACTTTGTCACTAACACCACAGCTGGATTTGACCTTCAGATGAAAGTCTCCAGCCTTGTTACCAGTGTCCAGAGCCAGCGTGTCTCCAACCACACCGTGATTTTAAAACCATGTTTCTGCCAACACCAAGATGTTAAAACTCTTTCAAACTTCATTATGAAGTGTGGAGAGTGGCTTGAGCCAGACTGGAATTTTGGCAGCAGTTCTGTGTCGGGGAAGTAGCTCTAGTTTAATCCTCAAATGAGGGAGGACTTCTCAGGGCATGACAAGCGTGCAGCTCAGCTGTCACAGTCTACCACCCACCCTGAATTCCCTGGAAGTGTCCTGATGTGTGCAGCTCTGTTCAACATTACACACTCAGGCATCTGAAGTGGGCCCAGCTTGCAAGTCCAGTTTGTTCTGAAGCTGCTCTGTCCTTCATAGCTCCATTTTTCCTCAATTTTGTGACATGGCACCAAGGTCTGCTGGTGCAAACACATCATGCAGATTTATGACTCCTATTCCAGGAGGGGAGCACAAAAAGCACCTTTAGCAAAGCATCACCACCACCTGACACTTGTAGTGTTGCAACAGAAGGAGATGAAAAAAAAATATATGGAAAAGGAGAGGGAAGGAAGATACCTGTTAAAGATCAGAAGCCCCTGAATGAAAATGTGTGGAAAACACAAGAGGCAGAAAAAAGGATTGGTAGCAAAATAGGGAAGCCTTTTCCTTGGATGTCACTCAAGCCACAAACACTGGCACAGAAATCTGCCAAAGCAGAGGGGAAGAAGTTTGGAGGAGCCACAACCTTGCACTGCTCTGCTCCTCAGGGAGCCAAAGGATGTGCTCAGCACACAGCTCCCTTTAGCAGGAGAACCCCAAGCACTTCATGGAGAACAAACTCCCAGGGTCTGCCCCTCCACTGCAAGAGTCAGGAGTCACTTGCAGGGATTTTGCTGAGGCTGCACAACAATATCCCAGGGAGTGGGGCAACTCCCAGGGAAGAGCCCAGAAAGCTCAAGCAGCTGTTCCTAGACCAGAGCCAACACATGGCTGCCCTTGGAGCTGCCTGATCCCTGTAGGATGAGCTACACAAGCTTGACCACATGCAATTATCATTTGGGAAATAGCATTTCTTGCTTGTGGCTTAAATGACTGCCAAGGAAGAGGTGATTTGGGGAAGGAGCATGAGCTGACTGATGAACTGATTTGGGGGTACAAAGCTGTAAGTACTGGAGAGGTCAGGACACACCAAGGGATGGCAGCCAAGGAGTCTCACTCCTCAGCACACAAGGATGTGTCCCCCTTTTCAAGGAAGTGTCACTGAACATAACAGGCAGACGTGACACAAGAAAGGGGAAGAGTGCCACATTCCTGGATCAAAGCCTCCAAAATCAGGTCAAAAGAGACAGGGTGATCTCTGCCATGACCCAGGCAGGACAGGCTGTCACACACAGGAAATACCTTCACCCTTTCTGGATTTCCCCTGCCCTTTGACACTCACAAACAAAGCTGTTTGTGCACAAAGACCACAGAGAAGGAAGGCGTGAAGCTCCTTTCCACATCACAAGAGAAGGTTTTGTTACTGTGACTCATTCAGCCATTGCAGTTTGTGCCCAAGGAGACCTCAGTGACCCTCAGAGGCTCCTATTGATTTTTATTCAAGCCCCAGGTTGGAAATTTCACCATCACTTCCTGATGGGGTTCAGGATCACAAGATGAATGAACTTGCCTTTTTGACTGGCAAACAGTCCAGAAACCAAGGAATCCAAGCTCTGGTTTCCCTGCTTCTCTCATGGCACTGAAGTATCAGCCCAGTGGGTTCAGCCCCATCCATAAAACTGCCACCTTGTCTTCCAGGGACCCTCATTTTCATTCCAACAAGTGCACCAAAAGGCATTCAGGACAAAGCTTGAATGGTTCCTCTAACTCTTGGTACCAATGCCCTGATTTACAGACATGCCAAAACCCTGCAATTCCCCACGGAAAATCAGAATGTTCTGAAATCAGATTTGAAATCCATCAAGTTAAGTAACCATATCTCAAAGCACTTGGAAAGAAGGGAGTTTAAGACATCAGAGAAGGTATCAAATATATATTTGGTTCCCAACACAACCATGCCCACACAGACCATCCTAACCCTCCTCTCAAAGGCTACCAGACACTGATTACACCAGGCAGCTCCTGTGTGAGACACAGACAGGACAAGTTCACCTCAAACCAGTGCCACAGCTGATGCAGAGACAAGAAGCACCTTTGCCATCACATTTGGACTCACAGGCATGGCAGAGACCATCACTGTGAATCAGAGCTGGGCTCTTTTTTCCTGCCCCTGCTCTTCCAGCTTCCCTACCACAAACTGAGTAGTTCCCCAGGGAACAGCATAACCAGGGAAGCTCCAAATATGCTCCTGCAGACACCAGATTAAACAAAAAACAACCAACCTGCAGCTGCAGGAGTGTTGGAGCTCATTGTGTCTTCTGCCTTTGCCAGTGGGGAGGAAGAAGACTTTGTTTAGCTCTGAACACATCTAGTTCAAACAACTCAGCAAAAGACTAAACCCAGGAAACAAACTGATCTACCTGCCATGTCCTGCTGTCCACAGCAATATTGACAGTCTCTCAGTCCCAAGAAAAGGGGCCAAGGACACAGAGACAGATGTTTCTATATCACCACAGAGTAATCATCAGCTCCTGCCTTTATTAACAATCAGATGTCAGTGCTACTGCAGAGCAGCACTGCAGCAGGGAGGAGGAGTGCTCAGAGAATGTCTGAGCAAGATCAAAAGGCCTCAATCAGCAGCCTGAGCACAACCCCTGGAACAGGTGACCCTCCACCTGTGCCCAGGCAGCACCACACAGCCATTGTTCAGAGCTGAGAATGCCCCTTTGTGCTACAGCTCTAATCCCACCCACCCAGAGCCTCTGTCTGTCCTGCTGTAGGAGCACTGTTCATCCTGCATTTATATCCCATGTGTGCTTCAGAGAGCAGATGCCTTTTTCCAAGCACATTTCTCTCCAAGATGTGGAGTTGTAAGGGAATTAAACACATAAAAGAGTTTATGTGTAACAGGACTTCAAATAGCAATCCTAATGCACTGGAATAAGCTCTGGGATTTATTATTCAATTGACTGGAAAGCAAGAAAGAGAGAAGGATTTCCCTGTGGCATTACTAGTTCTGAAACTGAGGGGAAACATCATCTACAGGCCAATCTCCTGGGTGACAGATCCCCAACTTCTCCTACTGACCCTGTAGCAACAGAGTTTTCAAAAGCACAGAAGACCAAATTGGATGAGCCTGCAGAATTCCTTCTTTGTTATTCTACAAACTAGCTTGTAAAATCCCTCTGGGAGCAGTAATGTGTTCAATTTAAATGAAAAGAAAAAAAAAAAACAACAAAAACAACCCAGCATTCAAAAACACCAAACAAGATGATCCATGCAAGATGTGTAGCCTGCTTACATGAAATGCACAGAGTATTTGTGATAAGCCAAACCAGCTACAATACTGAAATAAAAAACCAGGCAGTGACAGGCAGCTGGAAAGGGCATCACAGCCCAGATTTGCTGTGCTGCAAGAACACTCTTCCTGCCATCTCTCCCATCTCTGAGTGAAGTTTAAAGCCAACAGATGTATAACTTAATGTTTGGAGTTTCAATGACTCTTATCAAAGTAAGAGACCAGGTAAACCCATCCCTGTACAAGCCAGCTGAGGGTTTCCTGGAAAATCTTCAAAGTCTCTGAAATCAGAAAATGCTGCAGAGACAGGAGGCTCAAAAGCTAAAGTGAGACAGCTCTGTGACCACAGAGTACAGCAAAGCATAATAAAAACTCACACAGCCTTGCTGGGAACATTCATCTTCAAGGATGGGACAAGTAGGAGAGGAGCTAGAATCTCCCACCACAAATGAACAACATTTCCAGAGAGGAGATGGGGATTTTCCAGAGAAGATGAGGATTTTCAAGGCAACAACACTTTGAAGCAGAAAGTGTTTGTTTTCTGAAGGCTGTAACAGCACATGATCTGCCAAGACCACTCATCCCATCCATTTACCTCCCTGTGGTCAGACACTACTTTACTGACCACAACAATAATACACAAATATTCTAATCAAAAGTGGGCTGATTTTGGCCAACTAGAGTATAGCAAGAAGCTGCCCTATTGTGTCATAAAACACAGTAAGGACAAAAGCAGCACTGTTTTCATCTTACAGGTGAGGTAGCATTGCTGGTCTGAAGGCACAGGAGGTCACAGAAGCTCCAACAACTGAATATAGGTCTCAAATCCTTGCCTGGTCTTCAAGACCACCCTTCTGAGTGAGCCTTGAGGAGTGCAGTGTCTCAAGCAGGGCAGGACTGGGCATCACCCTGCAGCTGCTGCAGCAGAAGAATTGCTGAGGAGAGGGGTTACAATTTGGTTTACCAGGCTGGGGACAACCATCCAGGCAGCAGAGAACCAGAGATTAGGTTCCCATTGACACCCCAAGGTAGGGACAAAGTCCCTTCCTTTAGACAAACAAATGGCACATGAGTTTGAAGCATTCAGCCAGGCTGCTGCAGAGCTGCCTGTGCACCCAGAGTGTGACACAGCAAGGGCACAGCCTGTGGCACACAGGAGCTGAAGCCTTCACTGCACAAATGGAGAGAGCTCAAGAACAGATCTGCTGAGGGAAATCCTCCAGCCAAGACTGCTCCAGAGCAACTCAGCACCCAAGCTAAATAAAGAGCCTGGGGCAGAGGGCAAGAACAGAGCAGCTCATCCCAGCCCAGCCCAGCCAAGATGACAACACTCCTGCTAAAGCAGCTTGCCAGGAGCAAGTGAATGGACAGCAAGGACATCCCACAGCCAGGGCTGCAAGGCTGGGATCTCACAGATCCTCCTCTGCCAAAGGCTTGACCCTGAGCTGCAGCTTGTGCAGTAAGGGAAAGAAACCCAACAGGAATGAATGGGAGACAGGAAAGGGATTAAATCCTGTCTGGCCCCAGCGATGTCTGCTCAAAAGTGGAGTCTCTGTAGCAGAGAGCCCCTCTCAGCTGTCACCACGAGGCTGAGAGATGCCTTTTTCCTTGGCTGCCATCCCTTTTGCTAGTGAGCAGCCTGATAAGGGGTGCTGGCAGAATGAAAGCTCTCCCAGATATGGCTGACTCCTGTAAACAAGGAGATGAAAACAGTTTGTTTCAAATCACAGCTGGGAGAAACACTGTAAAGGCAAAATGGTGCCAATGGCTTGCTGACATGTTGCATTGCTTACAGCCACACAGAACACTCTGTGCCCTTCAATTCAAGCTCAGACACCACAAACCTCCCTGGAGAAGAGCAGGAGAAGGCCAAAAGACACTTCAAATTTACTTTTTTAGCAAAAGAAAAGCAGATATATTTATATTACCTGAACAACTGCAGGGATGTAGAGAGCAAGAACATTTTTAGCCACTACCAGACCTGGAATGAGCCTGACCTTGCTGAAGCCAGACTTCCAGAAATCCCAAAAAGAGAGACTGGTACAGACAAGGTAAGGAGGAAACAGAAACAAGTAGGGCAGCCAGGCTGAGTTTTGTGCTCTTCATCTTCTGCAGGGATTTTCAGAGACCTGTCAAAGGAAGCTGTTCAGGTTGGTGGCTGATGAACCCTTACAAGCCCCTTCAAAGCCAGTTTCTTAATAGGAAAGGCACTACACTACCTTGTGACTTTGGAACTGTTTTCCTTATTTCTGCCCTTTATGCATGAGGAGTTATCATCTCAGAACAGGAGATGGGGTTTACCTGAATTCAGAGAGAGATTGGTGTTTCTTAAAAAGACAATACTCATTTTGGCAAGGGAGGAGGAAAAAGAATTTTCTTTTTTTAAATGTAGTTTTAGAACTGCAGCTTGACTCCAAGAAAAAAAAGAAAACCACTTCAAGCATCCCTATGGGCTGGGAACAAAGCAGTGCTAGGCTGCTGTGTGCTCAGAAAACAACACCAATGTCACACAGCCTGGCTCAGGGTGCCAAACATTGCCCACAGCAGCCACACGTCACAAGAGTCACCATTTTCAGCAGCTGTTCTCATTCTCTCATCAAAGTCAGGTGCATTGCTGAAAACAAGCAACCACTTATAAAAGATGTCTTGACTGGGGATAACTTATCAAACAGCCCATTCCACTCTCAGATCTCAGATCCCACCTTTGCTGTTACTCTTGGGGCTCTCCCTTTCTGACAGTGGCAGTAGGGGAAATTATCAAGGACCTGTTTTACCTCTGATGATAAGTGGATGAGTTCCAGCATTTTGTCAGCAGCTTTCTGAGAGATCCTTGGGAAAGAGGTGCAGGGTCTTTTCTCTACTTTATGCAAGAATGTCATGCAATATGTGCCTAGAGGCATACAGGCATTTCCCTGGAAGGGTTCCATACTCTTGTCCTGCATTTCCTCCCAGCCCAAAGGGAACAGAGCATTGATGTCCTCCCATCTCTTCAGGAAGGTTTCTCCATAGTGATCATCTTCCAAAAATGCAGCTCCTGTTAGCTGAGCTTTCACCAGCTGAGATCTTGAATATTTAATAACCCCGGCTTCTTTCCATGATATTTTCACACAGAAAGAAAAATTGAGATGTCTTCTGCTGTTCTGCATTGTCTCCAAACAATTGGACTCATCAGGCAAACAAACCAAACTACATTTGAAACTGAAAATGTTCCATGAACAATGTCACAACAGCACACACTACTCCTAAAGTCTCTGGGTTAATGTAAGAATCAATGGCATCAATCAACTGCAGGGGCCCACAAAAAGAATTTTTATTAATAACATGATCAAATGTTTGGTTCTTATGAAATTCCAGTTGTGTTAAAAATGAAAAATAACTAAGATTTTTGGCAAGTTTAGGAGACAAGGTGAAAGCTCACAAGTTTCTAATGACAATTATGTGCCTAAAAAGCCTGGGAAATTAAAAAACTTCAACAGAAGTTTGGCCATGACAGTGTAAAATATGAAGTGTTTCAACCACAGCCTTGCATAAAGACAAAAGAGACACCAAAGCAGATATATTACAAGTGAAAAAACTGAGACTGACCACTGGCCAAGTGGAAACTGGAGAACCAACAATGGGAACTGCCCCATGCAATATGTGAGTTCTAGATGAAGTGTCACAAGAACAGGGAGGTGGGGCTCAGCCTGCAGTCACCTTCTGGCCAGGTTAACAACTACAGGAGGACCTCAACCAGTGCCCTGTCGGTGAATTGGTAACAACAACAATAAAATGACTGAGTTCTGTGAGCTAAGTTATGGCTTGTCTGTTTGGGAAATTGTTTTAAAAGCTAGGTGCAAATTTAGAGCACAATGGCTTTTTTGCCCCAATTCCCAGCTGGGTGGGTAACACAATTCTGCTCTGAGAATGCCTTTCAGAGAAGGCAAAGCACAACAATGCAGACATTTGACTGAAAGGTGGTAGCTGGGGACAGTTCTTTCACACTTTTTTTCCCCTCTTACACGTAGGTTCCAAGACTATAAATGATCAAAAGGCAAAGCAGGCTCAGGGCAAGTTTTTGACATGTAGCTGTTTTTAAGCTTTGTTTCTTGTCTGAGGAGAGGACATTCTGTTTTGAGGTGTCTTTAAAGGGGTCTGAAATCCAGGAAGTCTAAAGAAATCCCACCCTGAAAGATACAGGGCACATTACCTTTGTTCCCCATTGCCTGTAAGGGATTTGATCACAGCTTTCCAGGGTATGTAATCAATGTTCCCACTACAGCCCTGAGTGTGGGGACTTGATACCAACAAGTCCCACAGAACCAGTGGGGTTGACCCACTGGTCAGTGCTGGGGCTGACCCAGCATCCCTGCTCACCCTGTCCACTCACACTGAACATTTATTTGCTTTCATGCCTGACCAGCAGCAGCCTCCTGTGTGGAGAAGCACAAACTGGCACTCCAGCCTGAGCTAAACTCTTTCACAGAACTTGTCCTAATACTGATGTCTTGGAATTGAACTATCTGCCCCCAGGCTGAATTTGCTCCCCTTTTGTAAATGAAACTGATGTTGTCACATAACTCCTACAATAGAAGTCACTTAATGAAAAAAGAGAACTTTATGTTTCAAGCATCTTGTGTAAGATTATATCACCCAAATAAATAGGAGAATATGTATTATGGGGGTTCATGTAAACATTCCTGTATAAAAGATGTAATATTTTACCCCTCAATGTGCTTGATTTGTGGGAGCCTCCACCTTGCACAGAATAAACAATGTCTCCTTTCTAAATTAGCCCTGTCTGTGTTTAGGGAGCTCCTAAACCTGGAAGCAATGCTACACTTACCTTCACCTGTGATTTCCCTGCAGTTATCACCAGTGGTGCTCCTCAGGCACAGCCCCCCAAAGCAGGACATCCCAGCTGACCCTCAGCCCTCTCTGCAGCCCTCACCAGCCACCAACCCAAGGGGAAGGGCAGCAGGCTTGGGCAGCATGAGACATGAAGATTTTTACCTGACTAAGTTGGCACAAGGTCCTGGCCAGCGGCAGCTCTGATAAACTCTCTGGATCACCGTTTCTGACCCGTTCTGCACCTGGCAGGAGACTGTCCTTGTGACTGTGTAGTGACACCAGTGCCTGCAGAGAGAGAGGACACACGTTAGTGAGCCCCAGTGGGACAGCCAGGGAACCAACACACACCAGACTGCAGGAAGAACAGACCAAGAATCTGGGGGTGGGGTGGTTTCTTCTGCCAGCCATAGCCAGGCTGACTTGCAGTCTTCACTTCTCACCCCACCCTCTCCTTCCAAGAGCTGCAGAAAGATTCCCAGCTCCTGCCAACCTGAACCACAGATCCAGTAATATCTCTTGCTTGGTTGTCAGAGGCCAGAGTTTTACAGTGCATAATTTAGTTCTGTGACTTATCAGAAACAATAGGACTTGGAGGAAAAAAAGACATGTTCCAAATCTCCTGATAGTCAGCTCCCATTGTACTGGTCTTAATTCCACCCTGCTTGTTATGGTATCATTCCCCAGCCTCCCACCATTCTGAACAACAGCAGAGTAGGAAAATTCTGCTTTCTGGTGTGGTGGAGTTCTCTGTCAGCAGGGCTTGAACAAGCTGGGCGCTGAACAAGTCCTGTTGTTGTCCTGCTGAGGTTACTGCCTAAAAATGGGCAAGGGAAATGCAGGGGAGGGAGGGATGAGTGTCTCACACTGTCAAGAGAGAGAGACAGAGCCTTCACTGCAAGGTGTATGAGACAGAAGGAACTGCAGTGTTAGCACAGGGAATTCAGACCTAAAGACCCTTCAGGGACCTTCTCTAAAAAACAAAAAAAGCTTTAGGTTCCAGGGACATGCTTGAGGGGACACAAAAACTTTTCCCATTGCAAGTATTGCTCATTTTGCCAAATATTGGTTCACTTTTCTGTGAATATTTTGGTGTGGAATGTTTTGTGATGCTTTTGTACATCAGTGTAGTTAACAGGTTTGAGAGTCACTTTCCTCCTGACTGGGGATCAGAACTGGGGTCACTGTGGGACATGGAGACACCAGCCTGTGCTCCAAAACACACCCAGTGCTTGTGTAAGCATTCCCTGCTGAACCAGAGCCAGAGCCCTGGCTCCTCATCTATCTTAAAGCAAGAGCCCTCAATAGAGCTGATCCCTTCAAGCACCACAGTGACTCCCCAACCTTGCACAACAAAAATCAAAGTGGAAATGCACCTGCACATCCCCTTCTCCTTCCCTAAAGCACCTCCTCTCTGTCAGTTTCCCCAGAACACACAATTTACAGCATTTGTTGCCTTTTTTTTCCCCTTTTTGCATTCCCCTCCCATCTCCACAGGAATCCCTGCTCTCTGGATAGCTCCCATTTCCATGAATAGGAGGCACAGATGCCAGCACCACATGGGGCCAGCGGGCTGCTCACTGACCCTTGGGCTACAGCCGGCCAGGAGGGCTGGGACACCCAGGGAGGGGTGGCTCTGTGCCACTGCCACCAGCCCAGCAGCAGGGACAGGGTTCAGCTTGCAGCTTTCCCTGAGACACTGCTCCTGCTCACCAGAAACCCCCCTGGATTCCCCAGCAGGGAGTGTGCACTGTGGGCATACCTGAGGTGACCCCAGGTGAGCAGGGAGGTCTTTCAGAACCACTTATCTCAGATTTGTCAGGGATCTGTGCTGTGTAAATAGGGATCAGGTCTGTGGGCACACCTGAGGTGATCCCAGGTGAGCAGGGAGGTCTTTCAGAACCACTTATCTCAGATTTGTCAGGGATCTGTGGTGTGTAAATAGGGATTAGGCACTGGAGTAGCCAAATGTCTCTACTGACATCTGCAGCATCAAAACAAGGGGGGAAAAGATGAAGTTAATGAAGCTTCAGATGACATGATGACATCAGATCCTTTAACAGGCTCAACAGAGCTCCCACACAAAGTTTAGGGAACAGGACCAGGAGAAACAACAGGAGCTAAAGGCTGAAAATGTGATAATTCAAAGTGAAGTTTTCTTTACCTTTCACTTGCACACTTGGTGCAATCAGCCATTTGGTCTCTCCAAGCCTTAGTCATGGGGTTTGTCCAGGCTGGGGTAAAATCTCCTCATGACATGGGAACAGCCAGTTGAGCACAGAAGGAAAAGCAGCCAGGAGAAAGGGTGAGAACAAGAGGGGTTGGGAAAATCACAGCCCTGCATTCCCAGAATTCACAGAATGACCAGGCTGGAAGAGACTTTCAAGATCATCAAGTCCAACCCAGCCCCAACACCTCAATTCAACCCTGGCACCCAGTGCCACATCCAGGCTTTGTTAAATACACCCAGGGATGGGGACTCCAGCACCTCCCCAGGCAGCCATTCCAGTACTTTATCACTCTTTCTGTGAAAAACTTCTTCCTAATATCCAACCTATATTTCCCCTGGCACAGCTTAAGGCTGTGTCCTCTGGTTCTGTTAGTGCTGCCTGGAGAAAGAGCCCAGCCCCAGCTGAGCACAGGCACCTTTCAGGGAGCTGTAGAGTGATGAGGTCACCCCTGAGTCTCCTTTTCTCCAGGCTGAGCACCCCCAGCTCCCTCAGGGGTTCCTCAATCACTCCAGGAAGTGAGAAGCTCCCCGAGGCTCTCCATGCATTGCCTTTCTTGCCTGAAGCCATCACCTGGGTTTGCCAGGCTGAAGAGGACTGGCAGCTCATGGCAGGGTAACAGATCCTTCACTCAAATCCAGGGACAGCACACTTATCACCTCATCTCCAAAGCAGAAACACCAATGTGGGCATAAAAAAAAGGGGCAGACCCCAAAGATACTCAGCTAATCAAACGTGAGCACTGATTTCTCCAACTTCTCTCTTTACCAATGGAACAGAGGGTTTGGTTACAAAGGTACCCACAGCCAGGAGTGAAAGGTACATCACACTCTTGGCTTCCCATAAATAGCATAATTTTCCTACAAATACAACTTTTAGGGCTTTTTACTGTGGCACACAGGCAGGTGAGACAAAACCAGGAACACAGCTGGTCAAGGATGCATTAGGACATCCAGCTTGGAACTCAGGGCAGATAAAATAGCACAGTGATTACAAAAGAAAGACAGACAGACAAAACCATCCCAAAACTTCCCTTTGCAAGCCAAAAGTCAGCAAGAACAGCCTCCAGAATGCAAGCAGGCTTCAGACAACGTGATGAAAGGCCCCATCATGGCTTACAGAGATTATAAATGACCCTTTATATTATACACAGATGCTAGGAAGGAAGGTTTAGGACTTTTACTGGCATGCATCCAGGATGGCAGAGAATATATTGCTGCTTATTCAGAAAGAATATTCCAACCAAGCAAACAAAATGATCCAAACAGCAGCTCCTTCAGGATCTCATGCATGCTCATCACCAGCATATTTAGTGTGATGTTCTGCAGCATCCCAAGGAACTGGTCCTTGCTCAGAGAGAGGAGTTTCACTTGGTCCATTTCCTCCAGCTGTTTCCAAACACCCCCTCCTCTCACACCCTATTTAATTCTTGGAAGACTTTCACAGACAACAGAGGATCTGCAGATCATGGCCTGCAAACTGCTGATTTAGACAGTTTCCTTCTGAGGCTACAGATCCAGATCTCATGTCTTGATCCCAGCTGACAATGTGTTTTTCCAGAGGGAATGGGGGTGTTGATGCCAGCAGCTATCAAATCACATTCACTGTGTAGTGCTGTGGACCCTTCAGGCTAAATGGAACAACAAAATCAATAGTTTGCTTCCATTTGGAGATAGTCTGGAAACTCCTGCTTGGAGTTTGAACAGACCCCTCCCTCAGCAGATGCTGAGGGGCGCCTGCTCTCTGCTGACTCAGCAAAAGCAGTGACAGCTTCAGGCACCTGGACACTGGAGGGACACAAGAAATCCTCCCCTTCCAGAGCACATGGGGAACTGCCTGAGAGCATCTCACAGGGCATCCAGGCTTACTCAGAAAGCTGGAGGTGCAGTTTGCTTCCATAGGCAGACACCAGACAAAGCCATACCTGCACTCCACTGACTTTCTGATCCTCCTGCACCCATCAGGTGCTTGTTGGGACTCCCAGTTCACCCCTGGAGATTCTGGATGATTTTACATCCAACAGTGAGAGAGAAAAGGGACTGCAGAGGGTGGAGAAGTGTAAGGTAACATACAACAAGCTAAAATACTGTGGGTTCCAGAAGAGCCCCACACTCACATATCAAAGCTTAATTCCTGGATAGCATAGTTAGAGCAATCATTTCATGGATGGGAAGACACTGACAGGAAACTTCATCTTCCCTCCCTTCTCACCACTGGGATTTGCACAGTGTTCCCTAAGCCTACAGGGTGCATAAGAGATGTCTCCATCCATCCATCCATCCATCCTTAGGAGCACTCACACCACAACACACAGAGCCATCCCCAAAAGCAGTGTTTGCTTCTTTCCTAGTCCAAACTGCTCACTTTTCCAAGCTTCTCTTCATCCTGGGGGTCCCTGGAGGATGTTCCAGGTGGTTCACAAGAGAAAAGCCCCCTGGCTGTTTGCTGGCTCCATTTCACTGGAGAAGGGATCACAAAGTGAGCAGTGTCAGAACCACTGGGCTGGACTGATCAGGACCCAGCAAGGGCTGGTGAATCAGGATTGTGCAGCTCAGAATGGAAGTGGCTGCATTCCTGCCTAATCACCTCTGTCAGAGAGGTGACAGTTCAGCACCACACACAAACCAGGGCTGCCTGCCCTGCTAGGGACAGACCTACAGCAGGCACCACCTCCCCCACAGGAGCTGATGCTCTCACTGGACTGAAAGACATGGCTCCAGCTCCTGAAATCTGTGGTCTCCCATCACACCACACTCCCACCAGCTCAGAACAGCTTCCAGCAGAAACAATCCCCCCAGCTGGGCTCTGCACAAAGCCATTTGTAGAGCTGAGTAAAATGGTGTGGGTTTGGTAAAGAGTTAACTGGACAAGCCAGAAGGAAGAGAATTCTTTCTGAGAGTGGGAGAACACTTCATATGCAGGATGGTTTCATCAGCACCTGTTCCATGTGTTTGGGCACAAACTGACCCTCCCCACTCTCAATAAATATGACAGAAGTCTCTTAGGAAGGTTGGCATTTCTGATGCTTGTGATTTGCCCTAAAGCTTTGTCCTGTGTAAACAACTGCACTGAATTATCTTTTTGTTTCCATAAGGATAACACACTGTGTGTTATACTTAGCAGAGATCAACATTTAGGGCACAGAAAACAGTAGGAGTGTTTTGATAGCTAGGTAGATTTCCCCAAGTTTCCTCATAACATTTTTCACTGGAGCTATCAATTTCCCTGCAATCCTAGCGAGGAATTTCAATAAAATCAGAAGGTCACTGACTTTCACTGGGAAAAAGTTGCTGTTCTGACTCAATGAAAGCAAACTGTGCCCTTTTCTCTGTGTAAATAGTACAGCATCCCATTTGCTCTGCCAGAACAGCAATCCATACACTCTGTGCTGCAGCCCAGCATTAGGAGGGGTTAGTTATTTATATATTCCCTTGAGGCCAGGAGTAGAAGTTGCCCTCTACATTCCAAGAAATCCAAATTCAAAGGCTGCCAGGCTCTCTGGGTTATCTCTTCCTGAACCATCCACTTCTATAAAATTACATTATTCCTTTCTTATTCACAAATACACACCTCCCTGAATGTGCTTTGACTCTCATCAGGATCAAGTTTACCAGCTAATTCAGTTGGCTGGGACCAGGTTACTTTTTACTGCTGTGACCTGGCTAAAGAGGAAACCATCCCATCACATGTTACTGGAAAGCTCAGATAAAAGCCAAGTTGGGCTTAAGTTCCCCCTGTTCTTGGCTGTATTCATGCTCTCCCCAGGTAACTAGGTTTTAGGATCAAGGCTGTCATCCAGCTCATTGTCCAGCTACAAAATCCAATTGTAACCAGCAGTCTCCACACTATTGGAATGTTCAGTGTTGATGGATTGATCCAGGATTGCCTGTAGATAGATGGACCTTTGCTAAGGAACCCATGAAAGACCACCTGGCAGGGGTGAGGGGCTGGCTGTACACAAGCTTATCATGGCAGGGTTCAGTTCAAAGCAGATTCTGCTCCTCCATTACAAAGTTTTAAGAGGCCTGCAAGTCAGAAGCCACGACAAGCCACAGTAATCTTGCTGTCAATATTGATGTTTTACGCATGCCTTACTCCCACTGAGCACTTCATAGTCACTAATAGAGGTTACCCTGACTCCTGCAAAAAAAGGGAGAGAAATCTCTGTAACAGCCCATTCATTTTGGGAAAGGAATAAAACTGGAAGGCTGCTGGTGTTTCTGAAGCCAGACAGCAGCAGCCATTTGAAGCAGCAGAGAGCCAGAGGCACGAACATGAATAAGACAAGTTCCAGGTCTCCCACTCTGCTCTGTTGGTCAGACAAAGGTTGGAAGGAACTCCAATCTCTCTGCACACACCACCACTCCACCCCCACAATAAGAGTCTGAACAAAGTGGCCATAAAAATAAGTTCTGGCTAGCAGAGTAAGATGGGACAATTTATCTAGGAACCTCTCAAAAGCATAACCCTTCCCCAGGGGAGCAATATGTTCTGTGCTTTGTGCACTTCAAATACTCACTTGCCAATAACAGCCTTAAGTTTTCCCACACAAAGTGCATTATCAGAGCCTGCTGGAGGGAGTTTAGTCCTAGAGGAATCTTTACCTGAGGAGGAAAACACAGTTCAGTCTGCACACAGCTTCAGTCTCAGTCTTCAGAAATTTCTGCAGCCAAGCACATTTAACTGTGCTTTCCTTGCTTTGTTTCATGCAGGGATGACCCTCCAAAAAGCACTACCTTGAGGGCTGAGCTTTCTTCAATCCATAGGAAACTGCATAAGATTTTACCTTATCCTCCTGCAGCCACTGAAGTTACAGGGGCTAAGGGAAAACCTCTCCCTGCTGGAATTATTAAACACCTAGAAGCAGCATAGCTAAATACCAAGGAACATGTGTGCAACTCTTCTTCAGAGATAAGGAGGGATCCAGCTCCCAGAGCCACATTCAGCTCCTTCAGCCATGAGAACATTCCTCCTCTCTCCTAATTTTCAAACTCATTCATTAGGCACCTGCCAGATAAGAACACTCACCTGTTACACACCCTTGTAGAGCATCAGCACTGATATTAATGAAGGATAGAACAGAGGGAGATGAAGATTTAAGTGTTGATCAGGCAGGGAGTATCAGAAACAAACTGATCACATTCAAAAGTCCCTCTGAGCCTACATACCTGTTTGTGTGTAAGGGCAGAGGGCACCAGGAATATTCCTCCAGCATAAAGTCCCTCTGATTCATAGCCAGTACCCATCTCCTCTCAGCTTGCCAGTGACATGTTCCAACTGAATCAAACCATAAATATGGTTGACCTGACCATAATTACCTTCAGCAGTGAAATGAAAGAAGTTAGTCCATGACTGAGCGCTCAGAAATAAAAGGGGGCTTCACCCCTTTGAAGTTCTTTGCTTTTACAGACATTCTTTTACACACTGCAGTGTTTTGCTGCTCCCTCCCATGAGCTTATCACAATCAATGAGAAGACAGTAGTTTCCAGTGTTCACAGAGGGAGGAAAGAGGAAATGTACAAAAATATCCATGGAATCTGTCTTTGTTAAATTAGACTGACTTGATGGAATTTGGCATTTGATATCCATGCAGCGTGGAAATCATGCACAATTACAACCAAGTATGTCATTTTTGCAGCATTAAAAACTGCTTGAATTAGAGTCTTCCAAAAGAAGAACCTGAGTCTAAACATTTGTGCACAGCTGGATAACATGGTTGTAGATAGGTCTAACACCTCCACACTGTGAATACATCCAGAGAACTGGGTTGTTCATTCCTAAAAAGCCTGACCTTGATAGGAGGGGTGGGATCACAGGAAAAAAAATCCTTAAGACCTTGATTGAAAGTAGAGAGCTGGGATTTGGCAGTAGGGATTTGGCAGACCAACTGTCTGTCTGAAACAGATCCCTGTGGTCTAAGTCTACATTTGGTACTTGTCTGTGTCCTCCTCTGAGGGCCTGATCTAGAACTGGTTAAGCTGAGGACAGTGACCCTGATCCTCATTATAAGCACCAGACTAACTCTGATAAAAGTCAGTACATCTGAGTTTAGAACAATTCATTCAGAATTAAGCTCTAAATTTGATTTAGCAAGAAGTAGAGTGTGAATTTTAAGTAGAAGAACAGGGCACTGACACACACCTGCTCGTCCTCAAAACCTTTGCAGAAAAGAAAACATTAAGAAAAGCAGTATAAGGAGTCACTGACCCTGTCAGAGCATCCTGTGCTTTACTACTGCTCTTGTTGTGGCTACAGCTGCTCCTCCACCATCCACAAAGGCAGTGCCCATGGCTGTCTTTAATTCCCCTTGTAACAAAACACTTTGCACAATTCAGTCCTCCAAAAGGGACAAATCAGGCTCCTGCTGGTTTCAGCATCTCCTTAAGTGCCACCCTTTGCCCTACAAAGCCTGTATCTGCATCAGAAGCCAATCTGCAGGGGTTGGACAGAGCCTACTCCCAAATTTGTTTTGTTTTTTTGCTTATAGAGCTCTGTACAGACAACAGAGCATCTTTGTGCCTCCCATTCAGCCCTCTGGTGCCAAACTCCCAGCACTTACCAGCAGCAATGAATGCCACATGCATGACAGGAACACAGGCACTTGGCCTAAATGAAGCAGTGTTTTTCATTAACATTATACTGGCACCAAAAACCACAAACTACAGCAAGAACAAAAGGCAATGTCAAAAGGACAGTGTTGAGTGTATAAAAAAAAAAATTAAGATGGCATGATCAAGCTTCCTACTATTGCATGATGTTAATCTGCTCATGTAACATGCATGTTTTGGGTTTTTCCTGGAGCTGAACAGTTGGGATATTGCTGCACTGGAGAAGGTACATCCTTTTGATAGCTAGAAACAAACAAACAAACAAAATGTATTGAAAGAGATCCCACAGACAGCACATTGCTTTCTATTTAGGGCAATACAGATGTGTTTTCCTTATGTTTTCAACTGTCAGAGCAGTGAGCCCCAAAAGGTATCAAAAATCAGATTAATGTTTTAGCTTCAGATCCACAGGTCTTAGGATGCAACTGGAAATACCTGCACAAACAGCTGTGTGAGGTAAACTGAACCCACAACTCTTCTAGCAGCACCCCTTCCACCTGCCCACTTCTCTTTTCCTGTGCCACATTCCAATTTTTTCGGTCTAGGTCTTCAATTTGGTCAGCAGCTTGTACAGGAATTTGTGGGCTCTGGTGTACAAGGGACTACAAGCAGACATTTCTAAGTAGTACCTACCATGTGGTTGTCCATCCCTGGTGGGAACAGGATTTCATGGGCCAAGGCACCTCTTCCAGAGTGAAGCTGCAGCAGCTGTGCAGGCTCCCTCCTGGTTCAGGTGGCTGCCAAAGAGCCAGACCTGACACCAACCCCACTGAAATCACCAAGGGAGCAGCCTTTCCTCAAGTGCAAGAAAACCCCACAGTTTTCTAATGTTTCCTGTGCTGGAGGAGGTGATTAGAAACAATAGGCCAGTCTAGACAAATCCATCTTCTTATTTTGCTTGGAGACCAACAATTTCTCTTCTTCCTTTTACATTCTCACATTAGCCATTTGTGTTCAGTGAGGCAGCTGAAGCTCAGGTACCTGTGAGCCAGCATCTGCACCAGGCCTCAGACAAGACTCCAGGAAGATTCTTTTGGGGACAGCTGTACCCCACAAACACATCAGCACCTCAAGAGCAAAGCACTTTTCTCCAGTAACTGCTCTATCAATGTGCCAGCTCATCTGCACACCAGTTTGTGCTGTGTGCTGTAGATAAATCAGGCTTTTACCCCCAGACCAGCTGAAAGATTGCCAGGATGAGCCACATAAGACCCAGTTCAGTGAAAACAAAGCCTTGGAAAACCATTCTGCCTGGGTATTCAAAGTGTTAATCAGCCTGAAAAACAAACCCCAAAGCCTGTGTGTTAATTTGCTATTTAAATTGAAAACTTTTTTATTCCACGTCTGCCATGTCTGGCACAAGGCTGTCCTGGGCGTTACTACAATAAAAAATAATTTGGAAAATAATCCTATTGTTCCAGTCACACCCATGGGAGTTTCATGTGTAGGGAAGTAGGAACATCAGAACTGAGATCTGTCCTGTCATCAGAGAGCTGAGTTTGCCCTTTACAACAGCCAGTTTTGATCCAAGGGCATATTGAGAGCAGGATCAGGAGCTGAGCTAAGGCAGAAGGATATATCAATAGCTTTAAGGTTGATAAATTCCAACTTGCACAGGCTAAAACTCTTAAAAGCCACTATTAGCATAGCAATAGCCTTTACAAACACATGTTCACATCCATGGGTGTTAGTCTATCACATCTTTCTCTTCCTTGCTTCCCTCTCAAGCCAGTCCTTTCCAGAGCCCATGTAAATGAAGTGAATTGCTCTAAAACACCTCTTGGTTGCCAATGAGGAGCCCTTCCAAAGAGCCTCCTCTGCACTAAGTAGAGACCTCATTGAAACCTCCCTGCAACTACAGCATGGCTGGGATGAGGCAGTTCCAGTTCCACAACAATTTGCTGTACCAGCAGCCTCCTCTTCACCTTCCTCCAGACTCCCACTCTTACACTCTCCTGACTGCACCCATCCAATGCCATAAAAATAACTCCACAGGGTTTGCTGTAGCTCAGCTCTTTGCACACAGAAGTCCCAAACCCTGCTGGGGAGCACCCAGTGTTGCCTCACCAAGTTCTAAAGTCACTCTTCAGCAGATGGTGTGTTTTAATCACACAGAACCCACTGCACTTTGATATCTGTCTACAGAGAGACTGTAAAGAGACAGCAAGAAACTAAGTGCTCTACCTAACTATTTTCAATGTGAAAGGTTTGTTCTGCTTTTAACACAGCTTCCTAAGCTTTCACTGGTTCTGGAAGCAGTCACCATACCTCATTTCTAGCCAAAAACAATTATTTGTATTCTCCATTTAAACCCTGCTGCAACCCAGTTTGTTCATTAGAAATAAAAAGAGCTTAAAAAAAGAAAGCCTTTCTCTTGTGAACAGAAACACTAACACCTTTCCATATTATTAAAAAATTCTTGAGCAATCTACGAAACTGCTTTAGTGCCTCAGTGCTTTGGAAGCCTCTGTTTGGAAGGGAGGAGATCTACATTTCAGTATCCAGGTGGAAAATAGGTTTGATTTGGCCAAGTAATAACAGCTGAAAAAAAAAACCAAAACCTTCCATAGGCTGTGCATGCACAGTAGATTCCTTAGGAATGATAACACTGCCTTGAAACATTCCCGAGGAGACACGTGGGAAACCGGATGGGGGAGAAAGCAGCACTGAGCAAGAGAGGGGACAGCAGGAGGTCTGAAGGACATACAGGCATTTGGTCAGAAAAATTCCTGCCCTGTTCTGTGCAGAATTGTACAGCAAACTCCCCTAGATGGGCGTTTGCAGGGTTTCTTTGGTGGTGGTTTAAGTTAGAGGTCGCCTGCCAATGCAAAAGGACAGGGCAACCTAACTGCTCCACCACGGCAAAGTGCAAAAATCCACAACTTAAAGTGTTTTAACCACAAATTGGTGAAAATTCAACCTGGTGCCCACAAGTGAACCAAACTCCTAAAGCAAAGGTTTCACAGGCATCCCTCATCCTTCTGCTGGGAATGGGAATGCCTGGAGTTACTGGCGAGAGGGTCTCAGTCTGTGTGAGCAAAGGGGTGGCTGAAACTAAAGACATTAAACACACAATACTGACAAAAGCTTGGGGCAAATTCAAGGCAAAACCATTAAAGAAAGATTAACTTTTTTTCCTTTTCTCCTATTTACACACATTTCTGCCATCAGAGAATGAAGAGTGACACAAATAGCATGCAAGATAAAAGTTTGATTAAAACAAGTAGTTATGACTTGAATTTTACCAATGGGTGACAGTTATTCTGTATTTCTGGTACCTTTTACATAGCTTGGGAACACCTTAATGTTGTTTTACTGGCTGAGGGCAAACCAGCAAACCTGTGAGTGACACACAGCAACAATCTGTGTTTATTATTGCACTAAGTATGTACACAAACATCCTTCACACACAACAGCTCAAACTTGCTTGTGGTTTTTCCTCCCTCGTACAAACATACATGAGAGTTTTCCTCTACACCTTTCACTGCAGTTTGGAGAAATCTTTCCATGCACTGTTTTAGCAAAGGATGGTGCCAGACTGAGCCACCCTGGAAGCAAAGCCAGCAGCTGCCATTGCCACAGCATTCACTTGAGCCATTTCTAAGCAGGTACAGAGGGATATATGAACACTGTAGTGCTGAACATCACATTAAATGGCTTTGACAGACTCACATCACAGCAGAAAAAAGTGGTTTGAGTTTCACTAGAAACCACTCTCATTCACAAATCAAAAAGGTTGGTAGAACCTCAGAGCACAGAGTGACAGAAGAACTCTTGAACTGGTTCCCCTTGCTGGAGGTATGTCCATGGGAACAGGCTGCTCACCTATCCAGCTGTTACTGGCAACACTTGAGCCACCAGCCCATGGGAAGTGTGTGATTCCAGTCAAATGCTTGGGTGGGGTTTGGTGTTGGTCTTCGTGGTGGTGTTTTTTTGGCTGATTGGTTTAAAAAATCCAACCAAACAACAACAAAAAAAGCCCCAAACCACCCCCACATATGGAGTGTGTGCTGCAAATCCAACCTTGCTTCCACAGGGATGCTGAGATCCAATCCATCACCCAGACACAGGCAGCACAAGACGACTCCCAGGCTCAGCCAGGACACCAGCTGAAATGCCCAACACAAATCAACCCAGTCTCTAACTGCATTCAATTCAAGAGACAAGCTGGGATGATTCCTATAATTTCCATATTCCCACTTTCCTCCCCCTTCTTCCCAGCCACTGTACAGCTATACAGCTTCACTCTAACCTTCCTAAAAGTTATGCAGCAACTTCTCTAAATGGTACCTGGGAGCTGAAAGTTCACCTTCAGCAAAATTCCACAGTCATTTGCAGAAGCTACTTTGAAAACCTTCTAGTTCAGATGCCAAGAACCACTTGGCAAGGCCTGACAGACATAATTAGAGAGCTTGATTGTTTCAAAGGACATTACCCAAGAAAATTAGTATGTTGCTGTGGTTCTTGAAATAAATTTACAATGGGTTTGGTTGCAGAGGTCTTGCAAGGGTTTTAGCAGACTTTTAATTACAGTATCAGGCCTCAAGTATTTTTCTAGTGCTTGGCAATATGAGATCCTATTATTTCTGCTTGCAATGCACACTCATTCAAAGCTTATCCACAGGCTGACAGCCTAAGAATTCCTACCACTCTGTAATCCAAAATTTTTGTATCATTTGTGATATACATTAGTGACTTCCAGTAACAGCTGCCCCAGAGACAGCATTTTACTGTGTGATAGTTTAAACCCTTTGGCTCGGTGCTGTATCCTGAAATACACTGCAGGGAGGCTGTAGCTTTTGCTGCAGGTTATGCTGATTTACAGCAGCATTAAGCCAAGCACTCTAACATCCTACAAAGCCAATTTGCCTTTTTGCTCTCTGCTGTATTTCAGATGGGAGCAGGGGAAGTTTGCAGCACCAGAGCCCAGGGCTGCCTTTGCTCCAAGGCTGGTGCTCTTGGGTCACACCCATTGCCACAGGCATTTGTGCCCTGAGCTCAAAGCTGCTTCTTAAGGTGTGTCCCACAGCCAGGCTCGCAAAAACCACCCTGGGGACAGGAGAGCCCCTCAGCCTGTGCCATCACCCAGTCCTCTGCTACTGGTCAGTCCAGCCTGCCCTGCTCAGCACCTCCCTCTCCCACCCCTCAGCATCCCCTTCAAACTAATCCTTCTCTGCAGAGCTCAGGCAAAGACTTAACCCCAAAGACCAATTTCAGTCATTCAGACTCAGAGAGGTGCAGTAAACAGGGAGCACAATGACCTCTACTCTGTAAGAGTGGAAGTTTATACAAGAGCCAAGTATCATCATTCATAGATTTATTATAAACTTCAGCATAAATTCATATACAGTACTTTGGATTTTGTAGCTTTCCCTCTAAGATATAACCACACCCTCGTGAAATACTCCCCAGAGCCTTCCTTTACATGAAGGGAAGTATTACTATTCCCATTTTATTTAGGGGAAAGAAAAGAGAGAGAGAACTTGCAAGTCTCAGTTCCCAGACTCTGTGCTGCTCTATAGAATATATATTGAGCATTTAAGGAAACAGTCTTTGTCTTGGGAAAGAGGGTGGAAAACAAAGCCTCATGAATCAGCCAGCTAATAATTAAAAGCAACTAAATCCAGATCACTTTAAGCTGCACATGAGAATCTGAACTTCTCAAATGCTGAATTCCTCTGCCGACCAGAAAAGCCAGGGTCACTTGCCCAGCTGGTCACTATTGTTCTGTCCAATAAAGTTCTGGCAGGAATGCATGTTTAACAAAATACAGAGATTAGGCATAGCAAAGAATGCAGCTCCCCCCTCAGTGTTTAGGTTAGCAGGGTTTGCCATGTTGAAATACTGAAGCTTAAGCATATCAGATTTTCTCTGTCCTGTACTGCTGGTGCCAGTGACAGACACAAGCTGACAGCTCAGTTCTCAGGGGCACTGCCATTTTAGCTCTAAGTTTATTAAAAGCTGCCTAGAAAGTTCACCTCAAATCTGCAGTGACCACTAATTAAATCAGTGTTTTCTTGGAGATATAGAATCACAATTGAGAAAAGCTCTCTGTACCTCCCCACATGCCAGAAACTTTTGAAGGGCAGTTTAAATCAAGCCATAGACTCAAGGGACCAGATTTTGAGAATTTTGCAACAAGGTAGTTCATCTTTAAGTGTTTTAGGGTAGCCTAAATTTCCAAAAGGAAACTTAGCACCAGTGACTAAATACAGCATCAGAATGGCAATGACCTTCCTAACATCTGCCATAACCTGGTTCTGTCCAGCTCTCTGTCAAGAGCTCTTTAGCTCAATTTACAGCAAGGGACAACACAAAACCAGAGTGAGACACAAATGTCCCAAGACCAAGTCACACAGATGATCTGACAGAGACCATCAGAGATTTTGCAGGAACACAGCTTTTACTAAGCCAATGCTATGCACAAAGCAGCTCTGATACCTCAAATGGGCCAAGAATTTCTCAGCTCAAAGTAGAATTATATTAAATGGACAGATATTTGAGACTCATAAGTAGATTTGCAATGGATATAGTCCTTGGAGAACTGCATACAGGGAGGTTATAAATAGCCTGGATTTACCTCAAAGTTAGTGGGTTATATTCAGAGATACCAAGGATTCCTAAGTTCCCCCACAGGGGTACAGTAGCTCATGCTGGGTGAAGTTGTGGTTCATAGGTAGGAAGCATCTAAGATCCTGTTACCACGGCAGTCTCTCCTCTCCTTCTCCCTCCACAGAAAGCTGAAATGTAATTTTCTGTCAGAGGCACACAGTAAATCTGGAACAGGTACAGCTGAGATCCAGACCTGCTGACATGCAGATCTAGGTGTTTCTTCCAGGAGAGCCTTTTTGACTCATCCTAGCACAGCAACAGAAACCTTATTTTAGCTGGTATTGTTTTCACTGCCACTGAAAATGCAAACAACTCAACATTTGAACAAGACACAGTGATGAGACAAAGAGCCAGACAGCCAACATTGAGCAGGGTTGCAGAAACCAGACAGGTTCTGGGGAAGCACAAGACAGAATCAGGCAAGAAGAAAGCCAGGAAGCCAAGCAACCCAAGGCAGGCACAAGAGAAGTGGCATCAGATGAAAAACTCTTTTTCTTTAGGGAAAACACAGGCAGAATCTCCCTTGGGTTGAAGTGTTAAATTCATGTGGGGAGAGCTGTCACCCATTGCTGCCTCAAACGAGGATTTGAAAAAGCTCCCTGTGCTCTGCTGTGTTTACAGCAATAATGAGAGCCTGGAGGAAGGGGTTAGAAACATCTGAGTTTAATAAGGGCTAAGCAGCACACAGCAAAAAAGAAATGTCTGCCCTTCCGTTCAGGGCTACCACACCCCAGCGAGCACCGGCACCGCGGGCAAGGGGAGCCCAGCGTGGAGACGTTATGTCATCCATCCCCCAGCCCCTCTGCCCTGCCCTTCAACAGGAGCAGCAGCTCCAACCAAGCTCAGAGCTCCCAGCACCACACTCCTGAGCAACTTAGCGAAGTCCTGGAGGGAAAAAGCGGATTTGGTTGACCCCAGGCACAAAACAAGAAGGGAAGGTTTTGTGTAGCGCCTTAACTGAGCAGCTCCATCTCACCAGGTCATCCCAAGAGGGCAAAAGGAGTATTTAGCTCATTTAGCACCTATGCAGCTGCCTTTTCTTAGTCCTAAACAGCTCTAACATCCAACATGCACAGGGGAAGGGGCATCCTGTTCCCATTTCTCACATAGAAGACAAGAACCTTAGTACTGAGGTCCTGCAACTGAATTTGCTGTGCCCCCTTCCTCACAGTCCACCCCAAAACTGTCCTTGCATGAAACAAGCATCTTTCATGAAACACCTTGTCCTATACTACCTTTACAAGGCACACTCTTTCCACATCCTTGGTCTTTCTATTCCATTAAAAAGTGGAAATCAGGAATCAAGAGTCTTGTCCAACAAACACACCTCCTCTCCAGAGTGCACATACACACACAGAAGAGGTGGGGGGACATCCAGAAGGAACAGAACTGGACCTGTTCTTAACTCTACAGACTCAGTCTAACTTGGTTACACAACCACATCCAGGGAATACTCCCCTGCCTCATGATTTCACTGCACTGGCATTTCTGAGATGCTCTGAGCAAACACATGCCTGCATGCAGCACAAATGCTGCAAAGAATATCACTTCCACCCAGTTCCTAGGGGCAGAAAAAGTGGAATTTATTAAAAAGACATTTGACTACATAACCTGATGTCAATATTGGACATGAATTGGTCCCTTCTATGCAGTGGTACCTCACTTTAGCTTTAATGTTTTGACAGATGGTTTGTTTGCTCAGCACAAAGGCAGGTGGCTGGATAAGAACAGCCTTACTCAGCTCTGGGAGGATGGACAGGAGACACAAAGCAAACCACAGAGGCAAAGGGAAGAGTCCTGAATAAGAGAATCTCGTAGATACTGTCTCTTCTCAGTCTCCAAATCAGCTGTTATGATTTTGAGTAGCAGATTCTCTTTCCCAGATAAACTACATCAATGTGGAAGAGGAGACTGACCTGTTGCAAACATGAAACATTGTGAAACTGCCTTCAGCTTTTGTCTCAGAGGCATCCACTGTGGGAGCCTCTGGGTGAAAGCCATTTCTAGACAGATAGAAGAGGCTTCTTTCTTTGCCAGAAATATGATTGCCCAGCTTTAGAAGTGGAAAAGGAGTCTGAAATCTGAAATAGTTTCCTATCTGTTGGTCCTCCCCAAAAGATTCAGCTGTTTTCAAACAGCAAGGCCTAAACCTTACAGGCAATACTTCCACCCAAGCATACTCCTCACTTACACATCTGTTCAATTCCAAAAGGACGAAAACATTACTTGTCAAAAGCAGCCAAAGCACCTAAACCATGTAATAAATTACACATAAACAAACAACCATTTCTCCAAACAAAAGGAGGCAAGGAACAAAACCAATAAGGAGCAATATCACAGTTCCTACTCTTGCTGGTTTCTGCAGTATTAAGGACTCTAATTCAGATGAGTGCTACACTGTGCATATCTACAATAAGCAAGAGATTTAGTATTATTCAGCTATATAAAAAGATGGAAAATGTAGGACAGCAACCAAATTAGTAGTATTTGCCCCTTTTCTAATTTGCAGCTACTACCCTCAGCAGAATGCTTGTGATATCTAAGTTGGCACAGGCTGAGTGTATGCTCAAAGATTCTAAATAAACATTATGCCTCAGTGGAAGTACATTAAGCACTGTCTAGATCTGCCTAATTAAAAGTGAGTCGAGAGCTTTGTGTATATTTCAGAAATGCAGTTGGATGAATTTTTGTATAATCCTACAGGAAAGGCATCTATGCTTTATAAATCAGTTAAATTTCCAGACATGCTGGAGGTCTGATGCAGAAAAGGGTCCATTACTCTGACCTAGAAGACCTAAAGCACTCCATGCTTTCAGTTTTTAATCATTATCTCAAAGTCATTCTTCATTTTCCCCCTTTATCGAGACACAGCCCAACAAAACTAAGATGTAAGTAAAAATTCTGTGATCCCAGCGTCATAGAACCACTCCCCAAGCAAAGCTGTGACATTTCTAACCTATTTCCACCAGCACTTTAGCACCCTAACAAGCTCAGCTTTGAGAAAACTAAAAAATAAGGATTATTGAAAGAAATATTTGTTAATTTATCCAAGAGGAACACAAGTTCACTGGCACCCATTGTTTTGCCTTTCTGCTCCCTTTGTTTTTTCCCCTTGAGCTGGTAAATGAAACCTACCTAAGGGGAAATCATTCACACAAGCAGCTGGAAAGGCAGGACAGTAGATTTCCTACAGGAATACAATTTACTGCAGTAGCTACAATCACATCTGGTATTTCAAAGCCATTCCAGTGTCACCAGACCCTCAGCCTACCATTGGCTCCACTGCTAATTGCATTGCAAAGTTACAGCCCTGAACCCCACCAGGCAGATGAAGATCATATGGCTGCAGAGCCCAGGGAACAAACACCAGATAGTTCCAGGGTCTGTGATGAGCTCAAGACCTTCTGACCTCCTGGTTACCTGGGTCGGGCACTTCAAAGCAGAATTAGAGCAGAGGACTCAGCGTGACACAAATCCCAGTTTGTTTGCTTGACATCCTCACAGTCCAGAGCAAACCAGGGACCTCAGGCAATGAGCAGACAATTAGGTGATGGAGAAAATGACTCAGAGAGCAAGATCCTATCACTAAAAGGAGAGAGAACCACATTTGGCCAATATGTATAGTTTTGTATTCCACACCCACTTAAGAGTCACGAGAGGTTCAGAATTTGAGGCTGAAATAAGGTTCAAGTCATCTGTCTCTAGTGAAGAGAGAATTAATAAAAATCCATCAGGAAAACTCCAGATACACATTCTGAAAGTATTCTTACAGACCTACATAAATAGGGATACTTCTTCATAGATGACCTTTTAATATTAAGAATAGGCCTCTATCACATAAAGAGACCCACAGTTACTTAAAAGAACTAAAAGCTCACCTGAGAGGCTGGAGGTTGTTACATTTCAGTGCAGTTGTGCTGGGGAGGGTCATTTCCAGCCCAGCACAGATGTAGCTGCAGGGCCAGGCACAACACAGGCAGTTATTCTGCACAGAACACATCTACCTACAAGAGGTCCACACATGCATCTTGATCTTGAGAGGCAGACATCCAAGTGACCTGTTAGGAAACTGGTAGCCTCAAGGAATAATTGACAACATATTTCAAGCACCAACACTTTGGGTTTCTCAGGGAAGGAAGACAAGCTGCAGTACTGGAAAGCTGATGTCTGTTTAAACATCATTCCCACACCAAAGCAGCTCACAGAGCTTGTTTAACTATTCCATGGAATCCATGGCAAAGGGATTTGCCCCCTGATATGGAGTAAACCATTGGTAGAGGAGCAGCTGGGACCCAGGTCTCACTGTCCTGGGCTGTGCTCTGAGTCACAACATAAAATGGCCAAAGGCTACCTGGCCTTCCATGTCAAGGCCTCTGCCAAGCAAATATTGCACTTACAATCAGATATTACTTTCCTCTCCATATCCATCCTCAAGAAACATCACTGATGTAGGAATCACTGGGAATTACTGTGACCAAATGTGCAATTGCCAGTAGAATGTGGATAAGAATACCTATTTGTACAGTCCTGTTATTGTAACATCATGGTTCTAATCTTCATTAACAGGAAGAAGTTTTTAGGCTGAAGAGTCTTTTGAAGACCTAATTGCAACAGCTGGACTTGCATCCACCCCAGAGGGCTTTTGTGATGGTACTGTAATGATCCCAGTGAAAAAGTTATCATCCTACATTGCTTTTGGGTTCATGTTTTGGGATTTTCTATCAGCCACCTCCACTTCTCATCCAAAGAGGTTTCCAGTCTTAGGCCTGCCTCTATTCTCAGAAGTTTCAGACTCCCACAATTAAGTTCACAAGGACTCAATGCATGACTAATTAGAAAGTACAGGAAAATAGAATGAGGAGTTGGGAGAACACCAACCCCAAAGACAACTAACACAGAGGCAGCGTTCCTTGACAACTCAGCTACTTCCAGCATGGGAACAAGCTTCCCTTAACTCAGTTAGCAAAGCTTCTCAGAGCTTGGAGGAAGATTTCTCCTTGGCAGGCAGCCCCTCCATTCTTATGCTTCCAGTAAGGCCCACTTCCCATTCATTGCCTTAACACAGCAGCAAGTTCAAAATGCATGCACTGAATGGGAATTTCAAGCTAAATTGTGAGGCTGTTGCAGTCCATACAATGCCAGCAGACACTGCTGCCTGGATTTCAGGCAGCACATCAGCAGTTCAATTCAAGCACATGCAAAGATAGACTGCAAGTTTCTTTGGTCTAATAATCAAGACCTGTCAACTGAAGCCAACCAGAAGCTAGAATATTCATTTTAAAAAAAGGAAAGAAAGAATACATCATTACTCCAGAACAAGTATTCCATGGCTTCACTTTGAAGAATGTGAATAGCAGTCATTTTTCCTCCAAATTTCCCTTCACCACCACCCCAAGCTTTTTACAGTGCTCAGGGCCTTATTCTTCTGCAGCAAACGTGGTCAGCAGTCCTCAGAGCTCAGGAGCCCTCTCTGAGCCAGCCTGCAACCTTGATACCAAAGGCTGTATCAGCACAAAGGACTCCAGAAACTTCTCCCCTTGGAGAAATACAGCTCTTATAACAAGTTAATTTTTAGAAAATTGATAGCAGATTCCCAAACAGCTCAATCACTTGTTGATCAAAGACAGGAACAGACAAGTGCAGAAAGATGGTGTGTCCTATAGCAAGGAAACCTGTCCACTGCACAGCATCCCAGCAGTATGTGATGCCATGTACCAACACCTGGAGCTGCAGCAGGAGCTTTCAAGGCTCTGTCCCTGCTTATTTTTGGCTCAGAAAAGTGCCAGAAGTCACTGTACAAAGCACACACTGGGAAGGTTGAAGAAGAGAAAGTCAGAATGGCAATATAGTGCCATTAATAGCAATCACCTTCCCACCATCTTGTCTCCTCCACAGCCTCTCCAAAGCAGAGGCCAGAAAGCCTCATTGTGATGGAGCTGCTGTTGCTTCACATAATTCAGATGCTACCAAGATCCCCTGTTTCAATGGCAAAAGGGACACTGAACAACATAAAAACCCATCTATACCAGTCTGATTCAGTCCTTGAAAAAAGGCTTTGCACCCATATAGATCAATATCAATGTCAAACTCAGAGCAAAAAGCCTCACTCCTATCATGGACCATATTAAACCCAGAAAAGTCCAGCTATCCCAACCTGAAGCTGCACCCAGCAGGAGACTTCCCTCAAAAGTCCAACGCTGTGGCTGGGGAAAGTTTTCCCACACAGATTTTCCCATCAGAAAGTGAAGCTGTTAGACATTTGCCAACAACAAAACTTCACCACTCAAGGGGAAATTAAAACATACAAAGATTGCTTCAACGTGTGATATTTAACTGAGCACTTGAATTTTTCTTTCACAACATCCACTGTTGATTTTTTCCTCCCTTCAATTTTTTACTTCCCCCTCTGTATTAAACTAGAATGGGAGATTCTCCCAGGGCAAAGTTCCATTGGACATAAAAAATAAATCTAAAAAATCTACCAGCTTTCCCCAGCATCATTGTTTAAATCAGGTTTATGTGGTTTTACACAACACTTTATAGACTTGGAGAGAGACACATTCCCCTGACAAAGCATCAGCTATCCAAACCATTGAGGCATGGGAAAGCTGTGCAAGAGTGGGAACTGGGGAAGGTCTTTGGTGAGCAGAGTCCACACTCATGTAAGTGTGGTAGCTCTGAACAAAGATCTGCAGGCTAATAGATATGTAAGACAAATGACATGTGGTTCTCATTGCAGCTCATGCTTTGGGAAGGGGGTACCTTGGAAGAGATCCAGCTGGGATAGGTTTATCCCATTACTCTCCTATAATTTTCTGCCGTTTCAAACCCTTTGACAGTTGCTGTAGTTTAACATCACACCCCCTGCAGCCCCAGGGCTGTCTGACAGCGCAGCGGACAAAGCCACCTCCCCCCGGGGGAAAATCCGCACCATATGCGAGCCCCGTGCAAGGCACAGGGCTGGTGCCGCCCCTGCACCTCCGATCCGACACGGAAATCCACGGAGTCCGTGCCTTTTCCCAAACCCCAGCCCAAGTAAGCCGTGCTAACAGAAGCCCTCCTCCACAGCAGCACAACTCACGCAGACTAGGTATTAGCAAGGGAGGAGGAAAAGAGGTAGAGACAGGATGGACGAGCCCTGAATATTAAATCTCGAGTCCCCACTTAAGGGAATGACAGGGGGGAAAAAAAAGAAAAAAGTGAAATTCAAGAACAACTGGAATCAGGTTAAGCCACTCTCTTGCTTTATACAGTGCAGCTCATTCATCTGAACAGCTGTTTCACCTCTAGAGAAATATCCAGAGAAAACAGAGGGGAGGGGGAGAAGCCTAAACTGTTTGCTCTACTAAAGCAGTAAGATATAGTAAATCAAACCTGATTTATATTAAGTTTATAAGAAATTGGGTTGGGGTGGGGGGAGAGGAGAAGAGTGGGAGGTTTGGTTTTAAACAGCTACTTGGAAGTTGCAGCTCTTGAAGAAAGATCTGTAATTAAGGGCTTTCCTTTGTTGAGCTGAACAAGTTTCTCCTCGCAGCCGAGGGCTATAACAGTTCCCTCTGCCGACATCCCCAGTGTCCCGGCTCAGGAGGTTTTCCTGCTCCGGCTGCGCAGGGGCGCTCAGCCGGCAGAGCCCCTTCCCCTCCCCGGCGGGCTGGGCGCGGCAGGGGGACACTCTGCGGGTGTCATTTACCCAAGCTCAGCTCCTCCATCCCCCCGGAGGCGGACACTGCTGCGGGCAGGTAGGGAGCGTCCGCGCCCCACCGAGGATGCGGGCAGCCCATCCCGGCTGGCCGAGGGGCAGCAGCCCAGCCCGCCCCTGCACCCTCCGAGGCACCGCTGCCCGTGGCTCTGCCGTGCCCGTTTGTCCCCCGGGGCCACCGGCGGGGCGCAGCCTCCTCGCCCGGAGGCGGACCCGGTCTTACTCACCGGCGACTGGCGAAGCCGCTGCCCGGCGAGCCGGAGCTCTGCTCTGGGTAGTTGTGCTGCAGGGTTGATGCTGGGAATTGATAGAGGAAGCCAGTGCCCAGCGCGCATCCGTGCAGGCAGCAGCACCAGGACAAGAAAAGAGCGAGCTGCATTTTTGCAAGAACGGGGTTTTCCTACCGCCTCCCCTTTCCCTCTTACACTGCACGGCAGGCGCAGGGCCACACCGCGCTGCCCCGGCC
This sequence comes from Molothrus ater, assembly GCF_012460135.2. Classification (NCBI taxonomy): domain Eukaryota; kingdom Metazoa; phylum Chordata; class Aves; order Passeriformes; family Icteridae; genus Molothrus; species Molothrus ater. Next base: position 4,432,245 of record NC_050498.2, on the reverse strand, counting down.
GGGGTCACGGCGGGGTCCCGCGGCACGGAGGAGCCCCGGGAGCGGGGAGCACGGGGCAGGGGTGCCGGGCACAGGGGATGGCCGCTCCGGCCGCCAAAGGGAAGCCCCGACCCTCGGCAAGCCGAGCCCCGGCGGCTGCGGCTGCTGCCCGCGCAGGGGGTCCGGGGCCAGCGCGGCTCGATGCTCCCAGGGCGCACACTCAGCCCCGGATGCCTTTTCAAATTTGGCGAGGTTGGCCCGACTCCGTCAAAGGGGGCGTGGGGCTTCGGCGTTAACCCTTGCCAGGCCTCGCGGCAGACCCCGCTGCCGAGGGGTTCCGTCCCGGGCCGGACGAGCCGCGCTCCCGCGGGACACGGAACCCGCGGGCTGAGCCTTGCCCCGGGCACAGCCGGCAGCACCCCGAGTGCAGGGAGCGCCCGGGGACCCCCAGTCCCCACCCAAACCCATCACCACACACAGCAGAATCCATGTGTCTCCCCAAATAACCGAGGGCCAGGTCGAAGGGAACTCACTGCTCAGCAGTGCGGCCCAAATACCTCAAAGCTGGTGCCTGCTGCTGCCACTAACACAGATAACTTCTGCTGCAGAAGTTACACAGATAAAATAGGAAATAAATAATTTAAAGACATTTCACTCACATGGTAAGCAGTGAGAAAGTGATCCCTGCTTTCACCATGTGCATCCTGCTCATTCTGGCATCACTCAGATGGGGACATGGGTTTGTGATGAACATGACAGTGTGAGGTTGACTGTTGGACTCAATGATCTTAGAGACCATTTCCAACCTTCATGATTCTATGATTCACACATAAGCACTCCCTTTGCCACCACTTCCCACAGACTCCCTTGGTTTATCACATAGGATGGCTCTGAGCTTGAAGAACTGCACAGTGAACCCCAGGCAGGAGGAACATTTTTGCAGTTGTAGAAGGATGTGGGTGTTCTGCAACGGTAACACCCCAAGAAGGAAGGCAGCAGCAAGGCTCCCCCTCAGTACAGCAGCTGAATCTATGTTTAAAACCCTTGTACATCCCCCATTTGCCAACAGTGTCAGGACCCTTTTTGCTGGCTCAGTATCCTCTTTCCAGCTCCAGAGGAACCTGGGCTGTTGCAGTTCACTGAATAGGCAAGCAACTTCTCTGCACCAAACACCTCAAGAAGGGATTTAAATTTTAAGATGACACAAATGTCTTTCTAAATTTTTTACCCTCAGATCCTTCAAACTCTCAACATCCCCTCTGCACCTTCACTGTCTGTGCAGTGAGCCAAAGACAGCCCTGATGTACCACTGAAATCAAGTCTCTTGCTGGGATATTCTAGGGGCCCAGGGCCTCCCCATGGGGGTCTGCAAAGGCAGAGGCCCTCTCTCCTCGAGGGCAATACAATCCCTGCAAGATGCTGCAGCTGAAAAAATGTTCCCTACAAGACACTGGGAAAATCCAGTATCCTGTATCTGCCATTTGCCCCCAGCCACAGGTGAGCAGCTACCCCTGCCCCCACGGTGCCCACCTCCAGAGCCTGCACACAGAGATAAATAGCCCCTGGCTGGAGCCTGGAACCAGACAAGTTTAGACTGCAAATGAGGCACCAGGTTTTTAAACAGCCGCTGCCATTAATCACTGAAGCAAATCACACAAGGAGGCAGAGATGCAGTTTGCACTGCAGCTCAGGACAGCCTCCCCAGGCTGCTCCAAACCCAGAGCTGGGGCAGGCAGTGCACCAGCACTCTCTGAGCCCAAAGGGACCTAAAAGTTCTGTTCCAGCAACACTGGATGCCAAGCCCACTCAGAAACAGACACTATGTATTTACAAAAAGCCCTCAGTGCCTGAAGCTGGGATGTAACAGGGCCCTCTATCCCCAGGCCTGCAGCCTGAGCACTCTTCCCTTTATATTTCCCTCACCTCCAGCAAGGAAATGTTTTCCCTTTCCTTCTCTCACCCCCAAAAAGCACACAGCTCCCAGGAAGTCACCCTAGGATGTTCAGCCTTTCAGACATGCTGCTCAGAGTCAGACCTCAGGAAACCTCTGCTCAGCCTGACAGGGCAACAAAAGAAGAGACTTTCTGCTCTTCCCTCTAAGCTGGACTACAGACTACTGCAAATTCAGCCTTCACCTAGGAAAGGAGTCAGGAACAGCAAAACACTGAGCAGTTCTCTAAGACCCCCCTTCCCCTCAACCCTAGTGCTCATCCTCAACTCTGTGTGCACAAAGTGAAGTTCCTTGCAGCACCAGACTGAGAGTTGAGGGCAGGGTTCAGGGTTTTGTCCCAATCACAGCTCTCTCTCCTGACAGGCTCAGATAGATCATTTATCAATATTTAACCACACTGTACTGCACCAGTGTCTTTCTAACCTGGCCTGGGTTAGATCCTTCAGAAGCTCTTTGTAGTCTTCCAAGTCTTAACTTTCCAAAAGCATTTTGTTTTCGGCTGCATGGAAAATTTGCTGCTTCAGCCTTCACTGATTTTGCAAGACCCTAGGAGATATTAAACACAGGTGATTAGACAAGACATGATTCTAGCAAATTATTAGAGACATCTGTAGGAAGCAAATGGTCTTCCTATTCCATGATCTGAGAGAGTGGAGACCAGAGGTCAAATGACTTTGCTCAAGACTGCAAAGAGCTAAAAGCAGAGCCAGAAACAGAGCTCACATCTCCAGCCTCCCATTATTTCTGCCTTGTCCCTAATGCACACTTGCTTCTATTCTGTATGGCTGATTTAAAATGAAAATGAAGAATTGACTTCCAAGCTGTTTCTGGAAAGAAAGAAGAAAGGGTGATATTGTCTACTGTAAGGGGAGAATTAAAGATGACATTTCATTTTAGTCCTTTGGATATGTGTAATATAATCAAACACAATAGCAGTAATAAATGAATATTTTTTCTCCCCACGGTGCTTACGAGTGCAACATATTCTAACAATTTCTCAAAACTATGTTGATAAATTGGAAACACAGTGATGGAGGTAACAAAGACAGCCAACAAAAACATAATCCCTTCAATTTATCAGAGGGACTGGCTTTGAGAAGAAAACCCTTGAAATCTGAACAGTCCTGTTCTTATAAACCAAATGTAATATATTTAAAATAGAAAGCTACACTTTTTATGCCTGTTAATTAAAGATTTGCCCAGGCAAGCAGGGCTAAATAAGTTATTTGGATACACTTCACCAATTCAGTTCAAGATAGAAGGGGCAGATGTACACTGAAAAGCCACAATGCAGAGCAGCACTGGGGGAAATAAGTAAAGAGGTAAGGGGCAGTTTTTTATTTACCAACCCTGTGAACTCTGCTGTCATAAAGAAGAAATCCTTGGAGGATTTCTGTCCTACTCCACTCTGCTCACCTGCTATGCAAATGCCAGCCTTACACTGTCATGTCAGAAGGATAATCCATTGGACAAAAATCATGTGGGCACATGGAGTGTTTCAGCTACCCAGTCCACTGGGCAAACCTGAGACTTAAAACATCAGAAACTCTTCTGAGAAAATGTCTATTATTTCTTTAACTATACACACCCTGCATGCAAGCCAACCAATAAATGAAGTGGTGGAAAATAGAGACAATAAAATGAATAATCAAAGTTTAGTCTGATTTTTGTTCAGTTGAAAGGGAAAAACTGGAATGATAGAGCAAAAGAGGGATCTCTGGCACTAAAAGGTAGAAAAGCATTGCTGTATCTGTAAGCAGGCTGCAGCTCCACAATAGAAATGCCATCTCAACTCTTCAGCACCACTTTTATTCCAGAAGTCAGTAATTAGCTGAAAAAGAAAAGTCACAATGTTGTTAGAATCATGGCAAACAAATTTTGAAAGGCCAGTCCCTAGGATTTTTCAAGTGCACTTTTCATGTGGATACTAAGAAGAGACCAAAGGAAAAGCAGCTTTGTTCTGGTTGATAAAACCTTGAGGAGCTTTAGAATTATGAAGTGTCCTTTTGAAGTTAGAATGAAGTCATTGATAAGATCATCTAAACCCAAAAATAATTTAGATAAACCCCTTCTAGCTTCCCAAAATGCCTAGATCATTGTGATATACAAAGTATTCAAGAAACATTGGAAAATTGAAAGAGATGGATAAGAGGTTAACACCAGTAAGAGTTCAAGACCTCTATTATAAATTAAATTATAAGATTACTAAGGTTATTGTAACATGTCTGTTACTGGGGAGTCAAACCAAACCTGAGCCAGACTGAAAATTTTATGGGACTGTGGAGGTTTTTATTCTAAACTAGTAGATAGCTATTTTGTGGACATTTCTTACATTTGACAAGGAATAAATTAATCACAACTCAGAATGGAATAGAATTGAAAAAAGGCTCACTTACACAAGCAGTTTAACATACAGCAAACATGATAGACAGTGTTTTTGTGTGCAACATGAGAAATGAGTCAGAAGTCATGAATGGCAAAATTCATTGACCACAGATGAGAACTTTGCCTGAGTGAAGCACTTGTGTGGGTATTATAAAGTAATACAAGGGATAAAATAACTCAGATTGAAGCATAATTCAGCAGATGGAAAATGTGATGACTCAACTGATCAGCAAGACAATGCCTGTGTCCGGTGGAATTATACATACTCTGAGCATGATTGTGTCCTGGGAAAAAAGATTGATGTCACCTTTGATGTCAGGCACTGATCTGCACAGGCACAGGGAGTTTGTGGACACACCCTTGATCCATCAGAATCATCAAGAATGCAGCAGGTGTGACAAAGACAAGGCAGAAATAGCACCAAGGCTATTGCCCTCAGACCTGCCAGAGTAGAAACACATCCAGAAGTAGCCAGGAAGGACTGTAAGAGTTACCTAATCCTTCTTCCTCCTCCCAGTAAGAAGGAAAGATCTGTTATACACAGATCATTGGTGGCACAAATTTTTCTGCCTTGTTCTGAAAGACCTCAAGATAGAAAGTCTCCATGGTCATCTGAAAACAAATTCCAGTGTTTGTGCTCTGTTCTGGTAGTTTTTCTTAGCATTCAACTTCATTCTGCTTTACTGTAATTTAAGCTCTTAATGGCTTACTTTTTTCATTATGGATGTAGAAAACTATTTCTTCTCTCATTGCAGAGACTTTTAATTCCTCAACAACTTTAATAAATGTTTTAATAACATTCTTTGTCTTCTAGGAGCAAAACAATAGCAGTTTCTTCAGGTCATGTTAGATAGTTCTGCTTCTTTTTGGTATTCTCTGGATTTTCCAACAGGTCTACATCTATTTTATGTTATCCATGACTTATATTTCTGTGGAACAGCACTGCCCTGCTAAGGATTTGCTGTTTTGACATCTGTACATCATTGTTAATCCCTGTTCAGTTTGGGATTCTCTACCTTTTCCACAGGACTGCTAGCCTGACATTCCCTCATCCTATACTTGCTAGTTAAAATTATTCCTGCCAAAGTAAAGTGCCCTGCAGTTGTTCTTAATTATTTTCATCTAATTTTATTCAAATTATATCACCAATTTGTCAAGATCACTTGAAATTTTAATCCTGCCTTCCAGAACTCTTGCATTCAGTTCCAGCTTTGCCTCATGTATAGATTTAATAAGTACACTCTCTCTTCCCTCTCTGAGGTCACTAAAGAAAACATTGGGAGGTCTGCCTCCATGTCTGTATCCCCAAACCATGATCCTGTTCATTAACTGTTCATTAAACATCATTCAGTCACTGGGGGCTGCCTGCTTGCTTGATGCTGTACAGGACATAAACACTGATATTATAAATTCTCCAGACCACAGAGAATCTCGAAGTTCTACAACAAAACAAAGCTACCAGAGACAAAGCTGCAATTTTTATTGGAGTCACTGACTATAGGATATCCAGATTCAGTGGGCTTAGCTAATTTGAAAATCTGTCCTGAGTCATGGACTCTCTGAATCTCAGAGAAGGAAGGACTTTCATGACCAAAGAATGTCTCAGTTTTGTACTCTGGCTCTTAAATCCTTCTACTTCTCCTAATTTCCCCATGGACAAAGGTTGCTTGACTTGAGGAACCCAGTATGAGTGGGAGTCTGAGTTCCCCTTCTGTATTGTGCAAGTCACAGAAGAGAGAGTGGGCTCAGTCCCTTCCTCACAAAATACACAAGTAAATACACACAAAACCCAAGGGGTTATGGAAATAAGCACCCTCATCCCAGCTCCTGCACCCTCACTGCCACCTGCCCTGTGGAACCAACCAGTGTGGATGCAAGTGGGGAGACTGGTGTTCCCTTCATCCACCCAGCAAATCTGAATGTTTTAGCCATATTTTTACAGCTTTTATTGATTTTTTAAAATCTCCTAGGAACTTTCTCTGTGGGCCATTACAACAAGGACTAACCACAATAGTCTGCTTTTCTTAGCTGGCTTTCACAGGGCCCCTAGAAGTTGGCTTTGGTCCTTCAAAAATTTGTGGGCTGCAAGCTGAAACTTGTTGCACTTGGTTGCATTGTATATGGACCACCACATCCACAGCAAGATCCTGCCCAGCTAAGAGCTGAAATTGCCTCCAGTATTTTCACCTTCTGCAGTTCAGGTGGATTAACAGCAGCCATGTGCTTTCTCAATCTTCTCTCTCCTGCCTTGTTCCACAAGCTGCTTACCTGTCAGCCTCTGTCTTCACACTGCAAACTCTCTGTCAGTCAGTGTCTCCCTGCAGCACCTTGCCCATGCTGGACCTACCACCCAGGCTGCAGGACCTGCCTCTTGTTCCTTGCTGCAGCTGTTTCCCAGAGCCTGCTCCAGTGTGGCTCCCACTCTCTGTGTGTTACTGGCCAACAGTGACAATGCCACTGTCACTCTCCTGTTTTCCTTACCCTGCACATCCAGATAACTGACCCCTCTGATAACTGGTATCACATATTTATTGGAGCATTCACATGAATCTTACCCTTCTCTGTCCTCATTCTTTTCCCAAGATCCTATTTTCCAATGTAACTCCTCTTGTTTTCATAGACTTTGTCTGTTTCAATGTGATTAATCTCCTTCATTATTTTAAAATCATTTAAAACCACTGCAAGATCTCTTTTAAGCAAGATAATACCAAAGCTCTTCAGTCTTGCTTTATAACTCAAAGCTGAAAGGCACAGTATTACTGTCATCTTCCTTGCTTTATCCCTTCATCAAATCCTCCTTAGGTAGAGTGAGCAGTACTGAAAAGAGCACTCTCAACAAGAACTCACCAGTGGTTTAGGTAATAACAATAACACCTTTTTGATATATATTCTGTTCTTACTGTAATGCAGCCCAACATCCTGTTCAGTTGTTGGGGTGCTTTTTTTTTTTCCCTACAGCTGTGTGTTAGGCTGGGAGCTCTGGGGATTATTCAAAGAGAATATTTTCCAGATTTATCAATTTACCTTTATGACATTTGCATCTCCTCATTCCAAGGGGAGCAATCATCCAAGCAAACACCAGCACTGTTCAGTGGCACTGCCTTGCTCTTTAGCTGGCTCTCTACCCAATCTCCTCTCTTGAACCTGACAGATTCCTCCATGGAAGCAATAAAAAGGCAGCTAAGGTGCTAAATACGAAAGATTGCAGGCATTAAAGGATAAAGTCACTGCAAAGCAACAGGTTCCAAGTATTTCTTGGCTAAGCACACGTACACTAATGCTAGCTTAGGTGTTCACATTGTCAGCAATGGATTCCACACCTAATGGGCTTGGTTTCCAAAATCCATCCCTCTTCCAGGGCCTCGCTTCCATTTTTAAATGACCCAAGCTGGAGCTACTAAATTGTACTTTACTTATATCCAGCTCCACACACAGAACACAAATCTCTTTTACCACAAGAAATGCTCTTCATCTCTCTGTTTTCTCTTCTGCCTAAGGGAGATCAATCTCTCTACAAATGCAAAACCAATCCCCAAATAATCCTCTGGGATTACACTGGCTCACAGCCCCTCATGCCACAGGGTCTCAGGCAGGAAGGATACATGGGCTGTCAGTCTACATCCAGAGAGAATCTGGTTGAACTCCCTGACCTACCAGAGCCATCAGGAAATCTCTCAGTGCCTCCCTTTGTAGCACAGGGTTCAGTGCTCTGTTATGTATCATGGCTATTGTAAGGATAATAGGAATGGAATAAAAATGACATGGTATAAATAGTAACAACAATGAAAGAAGAGAAATAAAAATAAAAGAAGCAAGATGAGATGTAATCTAAAGAGAGATATAAATTGTTTTTTGGCAGAAAGGAAATTATAAAGTCTGCAAGATACTATGAAATGTTTAAACTGATTGTTGCCCAAAAGAAGGAATAAAAGCTTTTGACCAGACTAAGGAGATTTCTGGTATGTGATGGAATGGCAGGACAAGACTATCAGCCTTGCTGATAGTGTGCCTGGAAAGAAGTATCTCCCAGCACTTTTTGGCTCAATTCAGAGTATTTAACTCTCAGATTGTTGTGAGAAGGCCAGTGCAGTGCCCCAGTGTAGGGTGATGCCCTGTTCTGCATTGAAAACAGGTGTTCAGCTGGCTGCATTCTAGTGGAGCACAGGAGATTTGTCCCAGATTTTCTGGACATGATCTCTAGGTAATACTTGCCCTTGTTTTCAGATGTTTCAGTAAAATCAGAAAATAATTGTTCATGTACTGAGCCTTCCCTGCATGGACTGACAATAGATGTACAGAGCTGAGCTGTAGGCAGGGCAGAGGGGGATCCTGGCCAGTGTACCTTGGAGGTGAGTGGGTTTGGAGCTGCAGTTCTGGAGCATTTCTGGTTTGTTGGGACTGGGACACTCCAGCTGTGGCTGTGACCCACAGAGGTGCAGTCCCTGGCTGGGATCAGGAGAACAACAGCCCTGATAACCCAACCACTCATTTCCTTAGGTTTGAAGCTGTGTTAGGTGAAGAACTACATTAAGAAAAACTCTCCACTGTGTTTATTCATTTTAAATGGCTTTGAGATAGAATTTCTACAAAAGGTCCTAGACAATCAATCTCCATTGTTCTGTATATATTTGCAGAAGATAACAGCTTCATTAAAATATGGTGTGCTATTAACTGCAGTAAATATATCGCCTTAAACCTTAAAATGTAATGTAATTAAATAAGAAATATGAACCTAAGGAGGTTAAGTGCAATCAACCACTGACATACACATTTGATTTGAATTAAAAAACACACACAGAGGGAAATAAAGGGCCTCCGTACATACTTGGATAACAGGAAATCCCCTGGACATAAAAATAGTGAATTTAAGAATGGAGAATATAAAGGTCTAGTTCAAATTTAAGATTTTATGACTGAGGACTCCATTAAATCTTTGAACACTTACAGTAAAGAGTTTGGAATGCTTCCAGTCCAATTCTTTATGTTCTCACAAGTGACAGATTATACTTCTGAACTTCTATGGCAAAAGAAAGAAAGAGTGATTGTATTAATCCATCTAAATCTGCAGCCTGCTAATTAAGATGAAAACTATAACAATCTGTGCTTAGGTGAAGCACAGTATTTTTATAACCCAGCTCAAGACAGCATCACTAGCCAAGCCAAAAGCAGAAGATTAAAGTTCTCAAATTATTGAAGAACAATAAAATAATGAACCACTTAATACTAAATGATCAGCAATCTGTATTAAATATGAACTCCTTCATAGTGCCCAGTCTACTTTGCTTTTTATATTTCCAAGACATTCCTTGTGGTGTTTAAAATACAGAGAACAGCACAGTGCTTCAAGCCCCACCTGCAGCAGTGGAAGGAGTTTCAGTCCCAGCAGGTCTGCAGTGGCAGCTCCCATTCAGAGGGCCAGTCTCACACACGGGTTTTTGTGGCCCAGAGACATTAAGGAGGGAATTTCAAATGAGGAGTTTGCAAGTGAGCCAAGCATTGGAAACTAATGCACTACTTTTACAAGGTTTTAAAGGGAATAATTCTTAAATTATTAAGAATAAATCTTTTAAAGTTTAGGGTGTAGAGTTAAAAATTCATCACTGCATCCAGGTACCTAAGCAAAGGAGCAAAGATTTTATTCCAGACTTCTCAAAACATACTAATTACTGGTATAAATCTGTTGTCACTAGTGGCATATTGCCAAGAGGTAATTGAGCCTTAAATGAAAATGAATGTGTGACATGTGAAAAGACAGCTGATTTGACCCAGGATGTTAGCAGAAACATAATGCCTGGAAGGATCGTGGGGTTAAGGAACTCCCGTGACTGGCCATAAACTGCAAAGTAACACATAAGTCAAACCAGAGAATGAAATTGAGAGAAAACAAAATCTTCCTGTCAGTAGGCTCTCCTCTCCTACAGGGTACATGGCAGTCCCTCTAAAGACTCTGCACACTGCTTTGCTTTCTTCCTATGAAGTCATTGAGGGTCTGGCTTGAGTGAATAACCAGAACAGACAACGTTAATAAATGCTGTCTCTTCTCAAACCAGCACGGGTGGCAAACACCACAGCTGCCACTGAGAAACAAAGCTGACTTTGAATTCTGCACTCAAAACAAAAAGCATACGGGTCTAACAGAAAAGGATCCAAGAGTCCTTGTGAATCACAAATAACAATTTGCCTGTGATTGTCTTCTTTCAGTACTTTCTGGTCTGCCACCTCTGACAGCATTTTTACCAAACATTAAGGAAGACTTTTCACCCAGCCCAAGGCTGCCACATCCCTTCTTCTAAGAGCAAAGGTTGCCCAACACATCCCAGCACAATGCTCCTCATTTCTCACCAGCAGGGTGTGTTTCTCTTTGCCTTCCCTCACAAACAGGTATTGGGAACATCAGATTTAGGAGGTCTGACTATGGACTATTGTCTCACTTGGCCATGTCCCCACTGGTCCCCATTACCTCCCTTCTGTTAGCATCAGGCTTTTGTGCAGTTTTGCAGTAAATGGGTTCATGGAGCTGATTATTTTATTTTATTTTATTTTATTATCCCAGAGGCATCAGGCTAGTTTTAAATTTAATCTGTTCAGGTAATTGGGAGGAAGCTGGATGACAAACTGGGGATGTGAAGGGAGGCAAATACTATTCTTTGAGTGGTGATACAAGTGGATGTCATTTGTAAAAGAGCATATATCCATATATACAGTGTAAATTAGAGTTCAGGCTCTGGCAGCAGCCAACTCTCCTGAACAGATGCTTCCAATGGTAATTCAGAATACCTAAAGCAGAAACCTAAAATTAAAGAGCATGAATATGACAAACCCAGAGTATCTCAGTAGTGTGATTCCCACAAAGAGTTGAGGTTCTGTTTACAAATGCAAATGATATGGGCTTAAGCAGAAATACTTTTGCTTAATGTTTTTTTTTCCATGGAAAAACTGAAACCTTCCCCTGTGAGGAGCAGTGAAGACCCTCTGAAGGGCTCTCCTGCTAACACAATAAACATCTGTGGGTTCTTTCCTCCCTAATGCTGTTTTTTCTAGGGGTCCCTCTCTGATGAATTAGCAGTCCCAGTAGATTGTGGCAAACAATCCCACACACCACATTTTAGGAAATGGTACTTCTTGGAACTGATTGGTTTGGTCTGCCTTAATGCAGGCAAGTTAACACCACATTATCAAATGGACTGAGGTCACCAACCTCTACCAGATGATCTGCTTGATCCTTTTCAGGCCAAAAAAAAAAAAAAGAAAGGAAGAAAAAAATACAAAGAAAATGAAAAAGCTTGGATTTCTTACAGAAATCTGAGTGCTCCAAGCTGGAAGCAGTAGGCTTGGTCACTCACAGCCCACCCACCTACAGATCAAGATGGACTGGAACAACCTCCTCCATAAGCCAGAAAAGTGAAGGGGGTTGGGAGGTGGGAGGAAGAGTTTCATATTTCATCTACCACTTTTAATAGAAAACAGAATGTGGTGGGAGCTTGAAAGGAAAATAGCAAATCCCTGGGGATCCCAAGTGTTGGCCTTGCAAGTCAAAGCTGTCAATCACAGCGGGTGCCCTCCAACTCTACTTCTAGAAAGGAAGGAAAGAAAGGAGAAACAGACTGGCACATTCAGCCACTAGGTGTTACTGTTGCTCCACGGACTTTAGAATAAGCAAAACATCTATCAGAGGCATCATCTGCAGCTGCACCTGAAGATTCAAACCACAGAAACAAACTCCTACTTCTGGATTCATGTACTGCCACTCAAAAATCAGAACACTTTGGTGTCTTTTCTTGGGGTAGCCATAGAGGCAGGCATATTCCTTGGGTTTGTTTTTACATCTCTGCTTTGTTTCTCCATCTATAAAATGGAAATAAAGACCCTCATCTCCCCTGGGAGGGACTTTGAGGCCACAGATCAATAAGAGCTGAAGTCCCTGACAATCTTTTGGCATGAACAAAGCAATAAGGTTTTGCATGAGCTGTTCCTGTTGATTCCAGAATAGGTTTCTTGAGAGACTGAACTGAGTGTTACCCCACAGACTCATGACAAAGAGCAGGGCTGCACTGCACCCCTGTCAATGCACCTTAATGTCCTGTTTCCCTTTGGTCTCTTGCCATAGCTCCACCCCAAGTTTTTCCAGAGAGCAGCCACACTTCATCCAAACCATCATTTACTTAATCAGCTGTGCTTTGAGCCCCAGAGACACATCCCTGCTCTGAGCTTCTTAACCAACAAGCTTTGAGATTACAATATTGATTTTCTCCTTAATTTTTAATAACAGAATACAATGTTCAAAAATAGGTGTTCCTTCCTCTCAGTTCCTGTACTCCATGCCTTGCCTCCAGGTGAACCAGTAGAAATAAATGGCTGATGTAATGCAGGTCCCTGTCTGCACCCACTGAAGAGCTGTTTCTGCACACACACAATAAATGTCATGCAACACACAGCAACCAGGCAGAGCCTGCCCTTCATGGTGAGCTGTGCCATGTGGTTGTACTTCTAACCCAGGCAGCATTTTCACACACAACTGGAGTGCTCCGGGCGTGTTTCCCAAAGTTTGGAAACATTGCTGAAGTACATTAAACAAAGCACCAATACTGAGCCACAAAAGCTTATGAAAAAATTTTTTTGAGTTGTTTTCATAGGAAAATTTTTATTTGCCACATTAAACGAAATACAATGCAAACTTAAAATACTGAAAGACTGAATGGTTTGCAAGTGCTCAAGTATTATCTGAAAGCTGACTGGCATTACATTTTACTGCTCTGGGTCTCTACCTTGGAGGCAAATATCCTCTGAGCTGCAGTTCAGGCAAAAAGCATCACTTGCCCTCATACAGCAATCACTGCATCTCTCACTCAAGTTCTCACTGGCAGTGCTAGAGCAAAGGACAGCTTTATTAAAATATTATTGATACCTTGCAGTGGCTTTTGAGGGAAGAAGGAGGATTTTTACAAGGAAAATCACCTGAAGATGATAATTTTTGTTTGCTACCAAAACATCATGGTAGAAAACCTGCCATCTAATAAATGCAAGACATAAAGACCCTTACCAGCATTGTCTGGAAGTAGTTCACTTACTGCTGGGGTTTCCTCTCTGCTGCAGGCTGACAAAGAGTTTTAAATCAGTGAAGGAAAATGATTCACACACATGTGCTCTCAGCAAACAATACACCAGGCACTAACATAGCTTTATCCATATGCCTAAGGCAGATGCTGATAACATCAAGTGTACTTGACTTAGATGCCTTTGAAAAGTCACCCTAAGTGGCTTGAAAGCTTAATTCCCACTTTCTAAAGTGACTTCAAACTCTAAATCACACTAAATCACCATAAATCTAAAAATTGCACCCTTAGTCAGCTATGCTCTCCTTACTCTTTAGTGGCTAATATAAACACACAAAGACCCTATCTGACACTCCATCTAAAAATTAATCCTAATTGCTTTCTGGGCAGCTGCACAAACAGCCAGTTTTAGCCAGTTTCAGTTACCTCTTATGCTTTATTTCCCCTTCTTCTGTGCTGGTGTCCACAATAGGACCCTTTATAACACATTTTTCTTCATGTGCTAGTGTCAGCTAATACCATATGCCAGCTGAGGCTGTCCTGGTTCTTCTCTCTGGGCCACCCTTTCTGTCTTTCCTTTGGAAGTCGTGGGTCTGAAATGTGGAAAACAACAAAGCTGTGGAAAGAATTAACTATGAGTTGTCCCAGCTCATTGTGAATTTGGTCCTGAATCACACAGAACACAAACAGAAAGCACACATCCATTCTGCTACAGCAGAATCAAACTAATGGGTAGTTGTAGCTACTGCTTTTTCATTGTCTTAGTCCCATGAACCTGAGAAGAAAGGGTTTTCTGATTTTTAAAATACTATGTGAACATCGGGATGCCACTGCCACATTGAAGCACTGTAAACCATCCCTACACAAGGAGTGAAACAACAAATGAGTGAAACAACAAATGAGTGAAACAACAAATGAGTCTCCACTGTGATAGAGAAGACTGCACCCCCTCAGTGAGAGCAGAGCATTTCTGGTTCACATTTATTAGCAGTGCTGGTAATAAACATTTACATTGTGGTAGCGCCTAGAGGCCCTATTTGAAAGCTTGTCTAGAAGTGCTATTGTACCTGGGCACTAAACAGCTCTGAAGCAGCACATCTGTCTGCCAGATGTTTTATTTTCTTAGAAGCTGCCATTTCAAAAAGCCTCTTGCCTCCCCTAACAAGCTCTAATAAGAATCTTCAAGAACTTGGCTTCATCATCCTTCCAAGGAGAATCTGCAGTTAAAAGTGCAAAGAAACAAGGAAAGAGAGCATTGCTGGAGCTAGTGAGGGACACCAGAGCCTGAAGCCCACATTGACAGAGGGCTCTGGAAGAGGGCACTGACCTCTGCCTGTTTCATCCCTCCAGGGCTGCCTACCAGGGCACTGGGGCCAGAGCAGGAGCAGCATGGCATGGATGTGGCCAGCAATGGGGTGCAGCAGTGGGCTTGGTGGTCTCTGTTCCATCTTTCATTGAAAGGTTGCATAGGAGTCATAGGCTTTATCTTCTCATGGTTCAAAGATTGGTATCTATGGGCAGAAAAACAGTCTGAGAGGGACTTTCCACTTTCTCCCACTTCTCTCAAAAGTCATCAGCTGTTCCTCCTCTGATCAGTGCTCAGAGGTCACACAGCTCAGTGGCTGGAAATTCTGTCCCCTGCTGAAAGCAGCAGCTGGGAAGTGCCAGGAGGATTTCCCTCTTACCAAAGCTGCCCTGGGCCACAGCAGCACAGGCATTGTGAAGGATCCCTTCACTCTTTTGCTGTGACACCACATTTGTTCCAGCAGGCCAACGAGCAGGCCAGGCAGAGCAGGGACAGAGCAGGGAACAGTGAGAGGACAGCGGGGACAAAGCACACAGAATTCACAGAATCACTGGGTTGGAAGAGACCTTTAAGGTTATCGAGTCCAACCCAGCCTTAACACCTCAACTCAACCCTGGCACCCAGTGCCACATCCAGGCTTTGTTAAACACACCCAGGGATGGTGACTCCACCACCTCCCCGGGCAGAACATTCTTGTTCTTTATCACTCTTTCTATGAAAAACTTTTTCCCAACATCCAACCTGAAGTTCATTTGGTGCACCTTAAGACTGACTGTGTCCTCTCGTTCCGTCAAGCAAGGACACTGCGGGGACAGAGCGGGGACGCTGTGGGCACAGTCCAGGGACACGAAGGGGACTCAGCAGGGACGCTGAGGGGACGGAGTGAAGACACAGCGGACGGACAGGAGGACGAAGCGGGGGCACTGAGAGGACGGAGAGGAGACACGAAGGGGACAGAGCAGCAAAGAGAGCGTGGAAAGAGCGGTAACAGAGCGGGGACACGAAGCGGACAGAGCAGGGACACGGACAGAACGCGGACGGCCCACAGCCCCTCACACCGCCTCACGCCGCGCCCCGCCCCTCCCGTCACGTGACGGCGGCAGAGCCAATGGCCGCGCGCTCCCGCCGCCCCGCGTGTTGCCGGGCAGCGGCCGCGGGGGGGCGCCGTGGCCGCCCGCCATGCTGAGGGCCAAGGTGCTGCTGGTGGGGCCCCGTGAGGTGAGCGCGGGCCGGGAGCCCCGGGAGCACCCGAACGGCACCGCCGAGACCCGCGGGGTCACTGCTGCGGAGGGAGGGAGGGAGGGAGAGGGAAGGCAGGAGGAAGGACGAAGCGGGACCAGGCCTGCACGTACCGGGGCTGAGCGAGAGGGATGGCGCGGGGGGCTTTGGTGAGCACCGACGTTGTGGCTTCGGCACATTAAATTCCTCTGTGTGTCCTGTCTGTGCCAGTCTGGCAAGTCTGTGCTGGCAAACTTCGTGTCCGAGAGCACGGAAGGGATCTGCAGCTACAGCCCCACGCAGGGGGTCAGGTGAGCGAGAGTCCCCGAGCCCCGCGCTCTGCTGTGGGTGCCGTGGGTGCCATCGCATCCCACCGTGCCTCCATCATCCCGCAGGATCCTGGAGTATGAGAAACCGAACCTCAACGGGAACGGCAAGGGAGCTGCGTGTCGATTCGAGCTGTGGGATTGCAGTGGTGATCAGAAGTAAGCCAGCGTTGTTACTTCCTCCAGGTTACTGAACTCCTGATAGTTCTGTTTACAAGATAATCATACTTAAGGCTCAAGCCTATGATCTGTTTGACATGAGTATTCCTGACTCTTCACCCCAAAATATTTTTATAGTTTCTGCTGTAAAGCATCCAAAGCACTAGGTACTCTCTGCCATGATCACAGCTAAACTCTGTTTTGGATAAGGACTGACTCAAATAGTAAAGTCCACAACTCCTGGAATGAAGTTACAGACACAGGAGACAGAGGCCCACTCTGTAATTGCCCTCATCTCCATTAAATTATGTGAGTGGACTTCAAACAATGTATGCATATGATTGAGGCCTTAACTTCTGAAAGATGGAATTGAGAATGATTCATTCTTAGGGCAATGTTTTATTAAGTTTATGTGAGCGTTTGGCCAAATTCTACATGGTCAGCAAATAATCAAATTAGAAAATGATGGGATCAACTATCATAATAGATCAAAATACTTAGAATATGATATGTAACTGGCAAGGTTACTGATGTTATAGTAAAAAAGTACTTAATGTGTTCTTGAGTTCTTAATGTGTCAGTCTTTCAATTTTCTGTGTTTTTCAAGGTTTGAAACATGCTGGCCAGCTCTGATGAAGGACTCTCATGGTGTAATAATAATCTTCAACCCTGAGCTGCCCAGCCACCTGAAAGAAATTGAGATGTGGTACTCGTGCTTCGTGCAGCAGCAGCCTCTGCTTGACAGTCAGTGTCTCCTGGTGGCACATCACAAGCCTGGCAGTGCAGGGGACACAGAAAACCTGTCCTTGGGTAAGGAGATGGAAAACTCTATTTGTAGCTCAGAGTTTTTCATTGATCTTTGTGCCTTTAAAATTGTTAATACCTTATGGCTTGCATTTTTCATCTAAATCTGTTGATTAAAGAACACTGAAGTGCTTGGCAAAAACAGAAATAATGGATTTCAAAGGTGACCAATATTCCTGGGGAAGGGAAGGGAAGGTTTCAGTGGCTTCTCCAAGTGTGTATGCAGCTGAGCCAGAAATTAGAACTCCTGCCATATTTTCTCATCAGTAGTAGTTTGGTTCTTTATTTGGATTTTTTTTTTTTTTTGTACCAGACACTTTTTAGGGCATTTAAGTTTGTAATTTTTCAGCCAGACGAACAGGAGCTCTTTGAAATAAAAGGCTGCATCTTAAAATTAGCAATAGGTTCCTTAGATACTGCAAAATTATTTGTGCCTATTTATGGCTGTGAAAACACATACTCCCTTCTGGGCAACCTGTTCCAGTGTTGAAACAAGCACACGTTTGTTATAAGCATTACTATATTAATACATATTTAATACAAAAATATCATTCCATAATTTTGAAGTAATCAAAGAGTATCATATCACTTCAATAATAAAATTGCAGTTCAGTGCTCAATTTGTTTAATTCTGCTTAACTGAATGTGAGACCAAAACCAGACTTTATGCTTCAATAACAATAAACTTTGAAGAATTTAATCTGGCAAAAAGCTGTATTTGTTTGCAACACTGACAAACTCTGCTGCATTTCTCCTTGCCCTGCTCTGTGTTATCTGAGGTGTCAAATGTTGTGAATGAATTCCACTGAATTCCAGCTGAGCTGTCTCATGATTGTGACTATTTCTTTTATAAGAGGAATATACCTAGTTATTCTTATTTCCTTTCAAAGCTTATCCACTGAACAAGCTAAAATTGATACATTCCAACCTAGAGGAAGATCCTGAAGATGTTCAGATGGAATTTATCAAGTACTTCAGAAGCATTATCAACATAATAAATGAGAGCAGAGAGAGGGAAGAAATGTCAATTATCTCATAATATTAAAAAAGATACTGAACAAGGAAGAAAAAATATTATTTTCCTTTTGTAAGCTATACTGTCCAAGGAGAATTTGCCAGGCTACAAATACTTCAGCCTGTGAACAAGGGGGGTGACATCAAGTGAACTGTGGTGCCAGGGAGGTGGGTGCACATCCAGGAATTTGAGTAACTTTGTAGCTGCACTTTGGCATCAGAGACACAGGAAGGTGTTACTATGTTAGTGTGGCCCAAAAATAAAGGTATGGGTCATGTCTTCAGAATTCCTCTGTGCAGGGCAGCTTGGAAAAGAAAACCTGACAGAACTAAGACACTGGAGTTCTGCTGAAGCATCTGGGCAAGGTGCTCATGTTAGCTGGAGAAGGCTTGTCTTTGGAAGTACAAAGTGATTGGAATAGAGATCTGAGAAGTCATGGTGTAGAATTCATGTTTTTATGTTCCAGGTTGTCCTTGTCTTTCTCTTGAGGAGAGCACAGTGCACAGCCATTGCCTTGGCAGGACAGAGCAGGTTGCAGTCTTTCTCAAGACTTAAGTTTTTCTTCTATTCCAACAAAATGAACATGTTGTGAGGACAATGTTGTTCTTCTATTATTTCTAGAGTCCCATATTGTTGTTATTAGATTTCTAAAGTCTATACCTCTTGGGCTGTATTCTCATGGCTGCAGATCTTCACAGCATGGACTCTTTCTGCTACATGCTGTTCTCTCTCAGGTCAGGGTCCCTCCAAGGCTCTCCCTGACTGGCTAACCCGCCCCCTTTTATCCCAGTTCTCTTCATTGGTCACAGCTGCAGCCCAATCAAGGACATCACAGCTGCAGCCCATCGAGGGCAACTGGGACCTCTGGGGCAAAGCCTCTATACAGATATTCAAATACAATACGTATCCTCTACTATAGGACAATGTTTAGGTCTCTCTGGGAGGAAGGAATTGAAATCTTGGTTTAATGCAATATTCTGACTTATGTCAGGAGCTCCAATAAGTTCTGCATTCTCCAGAGGAGGAAAAGCTGTTTCAAAACTTTACTGTTCCCTCTTGCATTGAAATAAGTGGTTTCCTAGATAATTTACTTTCTGATTTGTTTGGTTTGCACTCGTTCCTGTTCTTTGTGTGTTTTGCTGCAGAAGACTTTTTTTTTGTAACATGTATTACGAAGGCAATAAAAACATTTTTTAAATGCATCCTCTTTGTTCTCAAAGGAGAAGTTAATTATGCGTTTGTGCAACTCTTAG